>NC_134353.1:720067988-720394126 GCF_048569485.1 Anomaloglossus baeobatrachus
TCCGCTGCAGGACTTTGATGAGCTCACTTGCTCCCGGTCGGCGTCTAGAGAGTATGATCGGGGAGAGGTGTCTTCTCTCCTTTCTTTAAGGGGTGTTCGCTGTCTATAATGAAGTGTCCTGCAGTGTCTAACTTTTTTACCGCTGCATGACACTTCATTATTGGCCGCGGCTAGGTCTTATTTTGTGGGGATGTCTTATATTTAAGCCTCCCTGAAAACTCATGCTAGGTCTTATTTTCGGTGGAGGTCTTATTTTCGGGGAAATACGGTATCAGGTGCCCTGTGACGTGATCCTAGGTGCCAATGGGTTTATTACTATGGCACCCAGGGGCTTGCTAAAGGCCTTGCCACCACCATTTTAGTGCTCCTTTGAAGCTCATCTACCTTGTTTCCCGAAACAAAATCACCCCAAAAATAAGCCCTAGCAGGATTTTGGTTTTTTTTTGGAGTATGCTTAAAAGAGAAGACCTACTCAAAAAAGAAAAAAAAAAACGTAGTTTCAGATCCATAAGGAAGTGTCCAAGCAGCTAAAAAAGTTGAATACAGCAGCACTCTTAATCAAAGAAAGTAGAACCCTTACCTCCTCCCTCCCCACAAAAGAAGGGAATTTTGTTTACTTACCGTAAATTCCTTTTCTTCTAGCTCCAATTGGGAGACCCAGACAATTGGGTGTATAGCTTCTGCCTCCGGAGGCCACACAAAGTATTACACTTAAAAGTGTAACGCCCCTCCCCTTCTGCCTATAAACCCCCCCGTGCATCACGGGCTCCTCAGTTTTGGTGCAAAAGCAGGAAGGAGGAAACTTATAAATCGGTCTAAAGTAAATTCAATCCGAAGGAAGTTCGGAAAACTGAAAACCATTCAACATGAACCACATGTGTACACAAAGAACAACAGCCCGAAGGGAACAGGGGCGGGTGCTGGGTCTCCCAATTGGAGCTAGAAGAAAAGGAATTTACGGTAAGTAAACAAAATTCCCTTCTTCTTTGTCGCTCCATTGGGAGACCCAGACAATTGGGACGTCCAAAAGCAGTCCCTGGGTGGGTAAAATAATACCTCGTAATAGAGCCGTAAAACGGCCCCTTCCTACAGGTGGGCCACCGCCGCCTGAAGGACTCGCCTACCTAGGCTGGCATCTGCCGAAGCATAGGTATGCACCTGATAGTGTTTCGTGAAAGTGTGCAGGCTCGACCAGGTAGCCGCCTGACACACCTGCTGAGCCGTAGCCTGGTGCCGCAAAGCCCAGGACGCCCCCACGGCTCTGGTAGAATGGGCCTTCAGCCCTGAGGGAACCGGAAGCCCAGAAGAACGGTAGGCTTCAAGAATCGGTTCCTTGATCCACCGAGCCAGGGTTGATTTGGAAGCCTGTGACCCTTTACGCTGGCCAGCGACAAGGACAAAGAGTGCATCCGAGCGGCGCAGGGGCGCCGTACGAGAAATGTAGAGTCTGAGTGCTCTCACCAGATCTAACAAGTGCAAATCCTTTTCACATTGGTGAACTGGATGAGGACAAAAAGAGGGTAAGGAGATATCCTGATTGAGATGAAAGGGGGATACCACCTTAGGGAGAAATTCCGGAACCGGACGCAGAACCACCTTGTCCTGGTGAAACACCAGGAAAGGGGCTTTGCATGACAGCGCTGCTAGCTCAGACACTCTCCGAAGTGATGTGATTGCTACTAGGAAGACCACTTTCTGCGAAAGGCGTGAAAGAGAAATATCCTTCATTGGCTCGAAAGGTGGTTTCTGAAGAGCCATCAGCACCCTGTTCAGATCCCAGGGTTCTAACGGACGCTTGTAAAGAGGGACTATGTGACAAACCCCCTGCAGGAACGTGCGTACCTGTGGAAGTCTGGCTAGGCGCTTCTGAAAAAACACAGAGAGCGCTGAGACTTGTCCCTTAAGGGAGCCGAGCGACAAACCCTTTTCCAATCCGGATTGAAGGAAGGAAAGAAAAGTGGGCAAGGCAAATGGCCAGGGAGTAAAACCCTGATCAGAGCACCAGGATAAGAATATCCTCCTCGTCCTGTGGTAGATCTTGGCGGACGTTGGTTTCCTAGCCCGTCTCATAGTGGCAATGACCTCTTGAGATAACCCTGAAGACGCTAGGATCCAGGACTTAATGGCCACACAGTCAGGTTGAGGGCCGCAGAATTCAGATGGAAAAACGGCCCTTGAGACAGTAAGTCTGGTCGGTCTGGTAGTGCCCACGGTTGACCCACCGTGAGATGCCACAGATCCGGGTACCACGACCTCCTCGGCCAGTCTGGAGCGACGAGGATGGCGCGGCGGCAGTCGGACCTGATCTTGCGTAACACTCTGGGCAACAGTGCCAGAGGAGGGAACACATACGGCAGTTGAAACTGCGACCAATCCTGAACTAAGACGTCTGCCGCCAGAGCTCTGTGATCTTGAGACCGTGCCATGAATGCCGGGACCTTGTTGTTGTGCTGGGACGCCATTAGGTCGACGTCCGGCATCCCCCAGCAGCAACAGATCTCTTGAAACACGTCCGGGTGAAGGGACCATTCCCCTGCGTCCATGCCCTGGCGACCGAGAAAGTCTGCTTCCCAGTTTTCTACGCCCGGGATGTGAACTGCGGATATGGTGGAGGCTGTGGCTTCCACCCACAGCAGAATCCGCCGGACTTCCTGGAAGGCTTGCCGACTGCGTGTTCCGCCTTGGTGGTTGATGTATGCCACCGCGGTGGAGTTGTCCGACTGAATTCGGATCTGCTTGCCTTCCAGCCACGGCTGGAACGCCTTTAGGGCAAGATACACTGCCCTTATCTCCAGAACATTGATCTGAAGGGAGGACTCTGGCTGAGTCCAGGTACCCTGAGCCCTGTGGTGGAGAAAGACCGCTCCCCACCCTGATAGACTCGCGTCCGTCGTGACCACCGCCCAGGATGGGGGTAGGAAGGATTTCCCCTTCGACAATGAAGTGGGAAGAAGCCACCACCGAAGGGAGGCTTTGGCTGCCTGAGAAAGGGAGACGTTCCTGTCGAGGGACGTCTACTTCCCGTCCCATTTGCGGAGAATGTCCCATTGAAGTGGACGCAGATGAAACTGCGCAAAAGGAACTGCCTCCATTGCTGCTACCATCTTCCCTAGGAAGTGCATGAGGCGCCTCAAGGGGTGTGACTGGCCTTGAAGGAGAGATTGCACCCCTGTCTGTAGTGAACGCTGTTTGTCCAGCGGAAGCTTCACTATCGCTGAGAGAGTATGAAACTCCATGCCAAGATATGTCAGTGATTGGGCCGGTGTCAGATTTGACTTTGGGAAATTGATGATCCACCCGAATCTCTGGAGAGTCTCCAGAGCAATGTTCAGGCTGTGTTGGCATGCCACTTGAGAGGGTGCCTTGACAAGCAGATCGTCTAAGTAAGGGATCACCGAGTGTCCCTGAGAGTGTAGGACTGCAACTACTGTTGCCATGACCTTGGTGAAGACCCGTGGGGCTGTCGCCAGGCCGAAAGGCAGTGCCACAAACTGAAGGTGTTCGTCCCCTATGGCGAAACGCAAGAAGCGCTGATGCTCTGGTGCAATCGGTACGTGGAGATAAGCATCTTTGATGTCGATTGATGCTAGGAAATCTCCTTGGGACATTGAGGCGATGACGGAGCGGAGCGATTCCATCCGGAACCGCCTGGTTTTTACGTGTTTGTTGAGCAGTTTTAGGTCCAGAACAGGACGGAAAGATCCATCCTTTTTTGGCACCACAAACAAGTTGGAGTAAAAACCGTGACCCTGTTGCTGAAGAGGAACAGGGATCACCACTCCTTCTGCCTTCAGAGTGCACACCGCCTGAAGAAGAGCATCGGCTCGCTCGGGGGGCGGAGATGTTCTGAAGAAACGAGTCGGAGGACGAGAGCTGAACTCTATCCTGTAACCGTGAGACAGAATGTCTCTCACCCATCGGTCTTGGACATGTGGCAGCCAGGCGTCGCAAAAGCGGGAGAGCCTGCCACCGACCGAGGATGCGGTGTGAAGAGGCTGAAAGTCATGAGGAGGCCGCTTTGTGAGCGGTTCCTCCGGCGGTCTTTTTAGGACGTGACTTAGACCGCCATGAATCGGAGTCCCTCTGACCCTTCTGTGGCCTGTTGGACGAGGAGAAGTGAGACCTGCCCGCGGGCCGAAAGGACCGAAACCTCGATTGTACCTTCCGTTGTTGAGGTCTGTTTGGTTTGGACTGGGGTAAGGATGAGTCCTTTCCCTTGGATTGCTTAATGATTTCATCCAATCGCTCACCAAACAGGCGGTCGCCAGAAAATGGCAAACCGGTTAAGAACTTTTTGGAAGCAGAGTCTGCCTTCCATTCACGTAGCCACATGGCCCTGCGGACTGCCACCGAATTGGCGGAAGCTACCGCCGTACGGCTCGCAGAGTCCAGGACAGCATTAATGGCGTAGGACGCAAACGCCGACGCCTGAGAGGTTAAGGACACCACCTGTGGAGCAGAGGCACGTGTGACTGCATTAATCTGCGAGTGACAAGCTGAGATAGCTTGGAGTGCCCATACGGCTGCGAATGCCGGAGCAAAGGACGCGCCGATAGCTTCATAGATGGATTTCAACCAGAGCTCCATCTGTCTGTCAGTGGCATCTTTGAGTGAAGCCCCATCTTCCACGGCAACTATGGATCTAGCCGCCGGTCTGGAGACTGGAGGATCCACCTTGGGACACTGAGCCCAACCCTTGACAACGTCAGCGGGGAAGGGATAACGTGTGTCCTTAAGGCGCTTAGAAAAGCGCTTATCTGGACAAGCTCGGTGTTTCTGGACTGCCTCTCTGCAGAGACCTCACCCTGGGACCTATGAGTCACCCCAGGAGCACTTTGCTGCTCCAACCGAGGGGGGCCTGGGGTCAATGATTCAACAGTGCCCAGGGCCTGTGTTACCGGCCTGGACTGCAAGGCTTCTAGTATCTTAGCAGACCATTTATCCATACTCTCAGAAAGTTTGTCAGCAAATACTGCAAACTCCGTCCCTGTCACCTGGACAGTGGTAGCAGGTGGTTCCACTTGGGCCACCATTAGCAGAGGCTCCGGCTGAGTAAGTGCCACAGGGGCCGAGCATTGCACACAATGAGGGTCGGTGGAACCTGCCGGTAGTATAGCCGCACATGAGGTACAGGTTGCAAAGTAAGCCTGTGCTTTGGCACCCTTGCTTTTTGCGGACGACATGCTGTTGTCTCCACTGAGTACAATCCAGGAGGGTATATAGCCAAAAATCAACAGTGCGACCGTACAGAGTAAATGTATAGCATATAAGCATATATATATATATACACTTCGGCACCAGGGGGGCCAGCACCTAGAAACAGGTGCTGCTTACCGACCGCCCAAAGCGGTTGTGTGACCACCAGAGTCCCTGCCTGGGCCTCCCAGAGCCGTCTCTCCTCTCCAGCTTCAGAAGTGCTGACAGGAATGGCTGCCGGCGTTCTGTGAGGAGGAGGGGGCCGTGGGCGTGCCCTAGAAAGTGCGGGAATCTGGTGCCCCACGGTGCTCAGTGAGGGGGGAGGAGGATACAAAGTATGCTCCAGCCCTCAGCGCTGACGTCCTGTGCAGCGTCTCGCCCTTACCCTGACTGGCAGGCCCGGGGGCGGGAATATGCGGTACTAGGCAGCAAAAGCCGGGGACTAAAGTTATAAGCGCGGCCGGCAAATAAGCGCGGTCAGCGCGGTAGTCCCGGCGCACTAACACACCCAGCAGTGCTGCAGCGTGTATGACACAAGCGCTCCATGCGCCGTCCCCAAGGGGACACAGAGTGCCTCACAGTAGCAGGGCCTTGTCCCTGACGATAACCGGCTCCTGTCCAGCAGATTCCCCAGGGGCTGCGGAGGGAGCACGGTCCCAGTACCTGGAGACCGATTAGGATCCCACTTCACCCAGAGCCCTTAAGGGATGGGGAAGGAAAACAGCATGTGGCTCCTGCCTATGTAACCGCAATGGGTACCTCAACCTTAACAGCACCGCCGACCAGAGTGGGGTGAGAAGGGAGCATGCCGGGGGCCCTGTTATGGGCCCTCTTTTCTTCCATCCGATATAGTCAGCAGCTGCTGCTGACTAAATTGTGGAGCTATGCGTGCATGTGTGCCTCCTTCGCACAAAGCATAAAAACTGAGGAGCCCGTGATGCACGGGGGGGTGTATAGGCAGAAGGGGAGGGGCGTTACACTTTTAAGTGTAATACTTTGTGTGGCCTCCGGAGGCAGAAGCTATACACCCAATTGTCTGGGTCTCCCAATGGAGCGACAAAGAAAATAGCATGCATCAAACCCCAAACAATTACATTTGGCATGTGCCAATGGTGGTTGGGCTCTCACACAGTTGCTGTCATTACTAGACTTGAGAGAGGTGACTAATATCACACGAGTTAACTCCTTATCCACCTTATACTGCATATAATTGGCCAGGCTCTGGAGGTCTGTCTCCTCTGCAGAAAGCTTTACACTATGCAAGACAAGACTCTCAAGCAGAATGAGAGCGGACAGCATGAAAATATGCAGTTGAGGAGCTTTCTCTAAGTATCAATTTCATAATGAGAGCAATCACTTTCAGTAAGCAGTTTTTTGTCACAACGATGAACCAGAATCCATAGATATGGTAATGTGAACATGGGCATGTGCACACCCACTATCTTTGCTGTCACAGTTCATTATGGTAGTTTTAAAAACAACCACCCCACTCAAGCAAAATAATAATAAAAAAAGCGCTCTGAATTTATGCTTACCAGTTCAACATCAGGGGGAACATTTAACCCTTCCGGTGCAATAAAGGGTTCTTCGTTATCTTCAACATCGCTTGAGTCTGAAGACAGGGGGGAGAGAGAAAAAAAAAAAAAAAACACAGCTAAATGACAATGTACAGATACTTGAGAAATACAGACATAGAAGCGCTTAGTGATTGAGACTATATAATGCAAAAATTAAACTCTGTTTCTGATAGGGAGACCTGTGTAATGCACAAGTACAAATTCCTGCAATTCCAGCCCTACTTTCTTGTGCTCCAAATTTGTCTCTATGTTTCTCGGTTTAATTCTGTGTCCGTAAAGGGGGGTGGGGAAGAGGTGTGTAGGGGGGGGGGGGGGGGAATCAGCAGTGCCCCCCTCCTCTTGTGTGTGGCTCTAGGACAGCTGGCTGCAGAAGTAGGCTCCCCTCTCTTCGCGGTCTGCAGAGGGGGGAATGCCCCTCATCATTCCATAATTTAAAGTTTTAAAGTTGAACAGATAGCAGATTAATCTTTATTCTCTGCATAATTTCTGCAAAACTAATGCCATCACTGTCTAGTAGATGAATGCAATCCACTGTTTATTGTATGAACATACATGTCCAGTGGCATATTCAACATTAAAGGGAACCTGTCAGACCCAATATACACCTAGAACCATGAGCCGTTCTGGGTACCTATTGCTAATCCCTGCCTAATTGTCCCTGTATCTAGTAGCATAGATAAAAGGGATCTTTAGAAAAAGTATTTCTAAAAGATCTTCATGATATGCTAATGAGAGCAGGGACTAGTCACAAGGGCATTATATCCCTTGACAAGTCTGTCCTCTTAGCGTGTTACACACCCCTGTGGGTCTGCTAATATGCTATTCAATGCAGCATCATCAGCGGTGAGGCGTGTACCTGTGTCCACTGTCACCGCTGATCAGAAGTCCCAGCACTTCCGCTCATGCACAATATGAAGCCGGATGTACGTGTCCCGACTTCAGAGAGGTCTACTGCGCATGACTGGAAGTGCCGAACTTCTGATCAGCGGTGACAGCAGGAAGAGGTACACGCATCACCGCTAATGATGCTGCATTGAATAGCAGGTTAGTATACCCCTGTGGGTGTGCTACCATACTAAGAGGGCAAAATGAGAGCAGGAAATAAAGCCTGTGACTAGTCTCTGCGCTCATTACTATATCATAAAAGATCTTTAAAAATACTTTTTCTAAAGATCTCTTTATCTATGCTAGTGTATACAGGGACGGTTAGGCAGGGATTAGCAATATGCACCCAGAACTACTTGTGGTTCTGGGTGCATATTGCACCTGTGAGGTTCCCTTTAAAAGCGCACCAATTGCAAAAATGTTCCTATATAACCTATAGCCAGTGCTATACTGGCACTATCAGGCTAATTCTAAACATAACTTTAGTTGTCAGTTCGGATGTATAGGTTTAGAAACACAAGTTAGGATTGTAAAATTAACAGTTTTTTGATTGACAGCAGCTGCTATAGCTGGGGTGGGATCTGATAGTGATTTCTGCCCCCCCCCTCCCGCTAGTTCCTCCCACTTTTATGCTAATTCCATTATAGAAATGTTTTACTAATGGCTGTAGCTAAATCATGGTGGCTAAAAGGACCTGTGCTGATGTCATATCCATGTGACCAAAAGGGGCAGGGCCTCAGGCAACTTAGCTGATACCAGGAAGCAACATTTTCTGATGCCTGAAGCCCCACCCCTTCTGGTCACATGGGTATGACATCAGCACAGGTCCTTTTAGCCACCATGATTTTTAGCCACAAACTTCTATAATGGAATTAGCATAAATAATAGATAGTGATTTCTGTCTGTCCATCCTCCCCCTATCAAATCCCACCCCAGCTATTAGCTGCTCGGCACCTGCTGCCAATCAAAAAACTGTTCATTTTACAAACTTTACTTGCTTGTGTTTCAAAACCTATACAATCGATATCATAACTAAAGGTATGTATAGAATCAGCGTGATAGTGCCAGTACAGCACTGGCTTTAGATTATATAGGAAAATCCTGGTGATTGGTGCCCTTTAAGTAAATCCTGAAAATATGATCGTTAATGGTTCCTGGGGACTGAGTGCATTGAGGGACACAGTACAACAGAATATGGCCTGTACATTTACTATGATGGAAGTGAAAGTCTAACAGGTTATCCAGCCTTGATAGCTGTGCAGTCTTCTCAAAAGAGAGCATTCACTAAAGTCAATATGTCTCATAAAAAACAACCACAAGGTCTTCTAAAGAGGAACTGTAATATGCTGAAAAAAAAAAAAAAAGTTACATACTTTGCATATTCTAAAAAAAAAAAAAAAAAAAAAAAAAAGCCACGAGCTCCTATTTCTGCCGCTCTCTTCCACTTTGCACTGTGTCACTTTGTTGTTGAGGTGCTCACAGTTTTTTTTCTTGAGCGCAGTATGTGAAATCTCTGCTTTGCTGCCAGTCCAGCGCGGCATTTCCTTAGTCTTCTTTGGTGTCCTGCGCTTTCACGACTCCCTTCCAAATGATACCAGAGCTCTGCCGCTTCAGAGACTGGAAGACTGCTAGAGCAGATGATGGGCTATATTGGCAGTATCTGGGATGGGAAGGTGAAAGCGGACCCCACAGAGAAGACGAAATGGAAATGAACAGTTAACTGCAAAGCAGAAATTTCACATAATTACATTTATTTCTCCTAAAGTCTTAAACTTAGCTGCGTGTATGGGCCGCATGTTTGAAAAAAATTAGAATTTTGAGGGGGCCCGCATTCTTTGCTGGACAAAGTGCCATTTTTAATTATAGCATATTTTTTCTATACACCTTTTGATCACTTTTTTTAGAACAATTTTTGCTCATTTGTTGTAATTTTTTAAAATGGCATTAATCGTATGCGTTATAGTACACTGTTATAGCTTGGGAACGTTACGGATGTAGGAATAACAAATGTTCACTTTTTCTTTTGTTTATTTTAGCTTGTATATGAAACAGCATTTATAGTGGTTAAAAAAAAATCATGACTTTTTTTACATTTTATCCCCTTCTTATAAATAATATTGTATTACAAATCGGCACCATATAGTAATTTTGGACAACATCTTGTAGTAACGTGCACACCCTGGTTGCCTTCATATACCAGTGTCCACTTCATGTACTAATGTCCCCCATCCTGGTCCCCATCTTGTAGTAATGTCCCCCATCCTGGTCCCCATCTTGTAGTAATGTCCCCCATCCTGGTCCCCATCTTGTAGTAATGTCCCCCATCCTGGTCCCCATCTTCTTGTAATGTCCCCCATCCTGGTCCCCATCTTGTAGTAATGTCCCCCATCCTGGTCCCCATCTTGTAGTAATGTCCCCCATCCTGGTCCCCATCATCTTGTAATGTCCCCCATCCTGGTCCCCATCTTGTTGTAATGTCCCCCATCCTGGTCCCCATCTTGTAGTAATGTCCCCCATCCTGGTCCCCATCTTGTAGTAATGTCCCCCATCATGGTCCCCATCTTGTAGTAATGTCCCCCATCATGGTCCCCATCTTGTAGTAAAGTCCCCCATCCTGGTACCCATCTTGTAGTAATGTCCCCCCATCCTGGTCCCTATCTTGTAGTAAAGTCCCCCATCCTGGTACCCATCTTGTAGTAATGCCCCCCATCCTGGTCCCCATCTTGTAGTAATGTCCCCCATCCTGGTCCCCATCTTGTAGTAAAGTCCCCCATCCTGGTACCCATCTTGTAGTAATGTCCCCCCATCCTGGTCCCCATCTTGTTGTAATGTCCCCCATCCTGGTCCCCATCTTGTAGTAATGTCCCCCATCCTGGTCCCCATCTTGTAGTAATGTCCCCCATCCTGGTCCCCATCTTGTAGTAATGTCCCCCATCCTGGTCCCCATCTTGTAGTAATGTCCCCCATCCTGGTCCCCATCTTGTAGTAATGTCCCCCATCCTGGTCCCCATCTTGTAGTAATGTCCCCCATCCTGGTCCCCATCTTGTAGTAATGTCCCCCATCCTGGTCCCCATCTTGTAGTAATGTCCCCCATCCTGGTCCCCATCTTGTAGTAATGTCCCCCATCCTGGTCCCCATCTTATAGTAATGTCCCCCATCCTGGTCCCCATCTTGTAGTAAAGTCCCCCATCCTGGTACCCATCTTGTAGTAATGTCCCCCCATCCTGGTCCGTATCTTGTAGTAAAGTCCCCCATCCTGGTACCCATCTTGTAGTAATGCCCCCCATCCTGGTCCCCATCTTGTAGTAATGTCCCCCATCCTGGTCCCCATCTTGTAGTAAAGTCCCCCATCCTGGTCCCCATGTTGTAGTAATGCCCCCCATCCTGGTCCCCATCTTATAGTAATGCCCCCCATCCTGGTCCCCATCTTGTAGTAATGTCCCCCATCCTGGTCCCCATCTTGTAGTAAAGTCCCCCATCCTGGTACCCATCTTGTAGTAATGTCCCCCCATCCTGGTCCCTATCTTGTAGTAAAGTCCCCCATCCTGGTACCCATCTTGTAGTAATGCCCCCCATCCTGGTCCCCATCTTGTAGTAATGCCCCCTATCCTGGTCCCCATCTTGTAGTAATGCCCCCCATCCTGGTCCCCATCTTGTAGTAATGCCCCCTATCCTGGTCCCCATCTTGTAGTAATGCCCCCCATCCTGGTCCCCATGTTTTAGTAATGCCCCCCATCCTGGTCCCCATCTTATAGTATTGCCCCCCATCCTGGTCCCCATCTTGTAGTAATGTCACCTATCCTGGTCCCCATCTTGTAGTAATGCCCACCATCTTGTAGTAATGCCTCATTCTGGTCCTCAACTTTTAGTAATGCCGCATCCTGGTCCACATCTTGTAGTAATGTCCTCCATCCTGGTCCCCTTCTTGTAGCAAATTCTCTGCAAATCTATACCAATGCCAGCTGACAGCCAATTAGAGGCCAGCAGCTGACGTCATACACCAATGTCAGCTGCTGGCCTCTGATTGGCCTGTGGCTGGCATTGGTATAGCTCTGCAGAGAGCTTATCTCTGCGCAGCAAAAGATTTCTATTGAGCGTTTGTCCAAGGACACATACTCAACTGAAAAAGCGCTGACAGCAGTGGCCCCCTGCACCAGTCCATGATTATCAAGGAGTCTACGGTGCCTGAAAATTGCATGACGCAACCTCAGGGGCCGCATGTTCAAGACCCCTGTTCTAGAAAGCACTCTTTGTGATGGAGTGATACAGTCCAAAATGCAAAAAAAGCAGCAAAATAAGGGAACTTCATGGATTTTTTAGTTATTTCACTCGATTTTGAAGTTATTTCACTATTTTTGTGCAAGTAACAGGTCCTCAAAATACTAAAAAAAAAAAAACCCTTCTAACTTGATTAAGGCTATGTGCGCACGTTTGCGCTCTGCACCGCACCGAAAATGTGCGCTTCAGTGCGCAGCTGAAAAGCTGCGTTCTGAAGCACATGGTGCCGGCAGATTCGTGCACTCTGCATGCTGCCTCTCCCTATAGACAGCATGCAGAACGCACGAAAGAAGTGACATGTCACTTCTTAGAACGCAGCGATTCGGCAAGCAGACGAATCGCTGCGTTCTAACATGCCACATGCGAACGGCCCCTGCACAATCTCCATAGATTGTGCAGGGGACGCAGGACGCATGCAGTTACGCTGCGGTGCAGAACGCAGCGTAACTGCATGTAATACGCACACGTGCGCACATACCCTAAGTTATGTAATGAATAGAAGGACCATATGATGTACAATCAATTAAAATGATTAAAATTGTTAATAAACTATGCTGAATGATGATTTTTAGGTTAAATGAAGTAATGATAGTATGCAGAATGAGCCGGAGGTATATAAAAAAAACAAAAAAAAAACAAAACAAAACAGACAGAATGAATCCCAAAAGTACTGCAGACAACTTCCTATGTGCTGAGAGGCCACTGAATATAACACTGGACACTAGAGACAGTCCGCTGTACATGCGAATGACTATGTATTGCTCTGTATTTAATCCGAGGAAACATTTTTTGTTCTAAACAATGCCTAATTGGACATGACGACAGTACAAAGACATGACATTTACAGCTGATATTTAATGCACTCCTTTTGCAGTAGATAACAGATTGCAGGGGTTAAAAACCGGTTGTAAGAAATATTTTTTTTTTTTTAATAATAACACTGTTTACACGTCTGCGTAAATGTCAAAATCAAATCGGAAAACTATTTATTGACATGAATAGTGTGGTTCGTGGAGTCAGAATGAACCGCTGCCGAATCAACCACATGAAAAATTGGCAATCACTTCATTTATTTTCCCGTCTCTGCCTTATTACTCAGACTCCGTTCATCAAAAATGCTTACATTTGGCCAATTTGCAAAATCAAATCTGAGAAAAATATTAGTACGAGTCTTGAGGAAAATGTATTTACCCAGGGTCAATACAACAATTGTTCCCAATGAATACTAATCAGGCAAAATGAAAAGAAATCGCTCAGCCCATTTCTAAAGGCTTTATATGGCTAGGGGGACATCAATTATTTCGATGGCAAGATAGAAAATGCTCAGTTTCTTAAGGACAGCCTAAGGATTACTTGACTGGAAATCAATGGCTTAATGTAACTGGCCGCCTTCAAAAGGCATTTTACACTTTACATATTTTACATAAAAAGTGAGTCTCTACGTTGCGTCACCACCTTATAGGCTTCAGAACAGAGCTCTGTACACAGCGAGATCTAGGGGCTTACATCCGGGAACTGGAATGGGTCATATATGTCTGTATGTAACTGGTGACTGGGCTCATTTCCCCTGGAAGTGATGTTCTGGATGAACTGGACCTGGAATTATAGCCGTAACCTGCAACTAGAGGCCATCACTTGAGATGTGACACCAAAGCCTAGTCTGTGCCGACAGCAAAGCAGTGGAAAAATTGACATCTTCTAGACTAAGGGGTCGTATACATGGACCGACCGGCGGCAGCATATGCATGGCCATAGGTAGAGCAGATCAAAGTGCAGGTGTGCAGGAGCACAATTGAGGCCTCTGTGGATGACGTACGACGCGTCATCCGCATGAAGCAGGGAAGTGATGGAAGGATGATAGGAGGCACCAGATCAAGATCACACCTGATCACCCCGCAGGTGAGTATAGTAAAATATGTTTTTAGGTTACACAGCATGGCCTGGGCTCTTATACACAGTATTCTAGAATGTGCTATACAAGAGCTCACAGGTGGTGGTCGCAGCTTATAGAGGAAAGCCTGGTGACAGGTTCCCTTAATTATCCTGAGAATGTAAAGTCAGCACAGCTATAATCACCATTTATGAGCTCTGTGTTACACAGCACCTACCGCCGAAGTGGCAGCTTACTGTGTACACTGTGCATAGGCAGAATGACACCTATCAGTAATGGAGGCCTCAACACTCAGAGAACTGGTAGATCTGCAGCAAAGTGATTAAAACTGCAGCAAACAGCCCATGAATCGCTGGTAAGAGGGTCTCAGCTACTACACACTGCTGCTCTCAGATGACATAGGGAAAACCTGGTGACAGATTATTTTTAAAAAGTGTTCTATTCCTAACTACTGGAGAGCAGAGTACGCGTTTTGGTATTCATCAGCCCAGAACTCAGTTGAGGCGACCATGAGTAGTGTATCTGGGGTTGTAGACTGATGGGGTGCAAGCTATGCTCAATATGCATGAGAGAAAGGTGACAAGGCCGGAGGGAGTGGTAATGGATACCCACATGCAATGCTTGTAAGCTGTGTATGAGAGAAAGGTGACAAGGCCAGAGGAGTGGTAATGGATACCCACATGCAATGCTTGTAAGCTGTGTATGAGAGAAAGGTGACAAGGCCAGAGGAGTGGTAATGGATACCCACATGCAATGCTTGTAAGCTGTAAGACAAAAGGAGAGAAAAGAGTATACCAACACACGGGATCACCACAATATTAACCAATGTATATTAAATTTTTATTAGGTTATTAAAGAACCAGAACACGAGACACATGTCTCCACACTGAAAAATTACTATAAGACACACAATGACACAAGTTAAAAACATTTAAAAAGCCATAGGCATAACAAACATGTCCGCCAGGAACCAGAAATACAATCATGTACAATTTCTTTATATATAATTATAGTAGGGGCACTCCAATCATTAGTATACAAGGCCCGTATCCGGTATAGAGAAATAGTAGATGTGAACAAGTGTACATTGGTTAATATTGTGGTGATCCCGTGTGTTGGTATACTCTTTTCTCTCCTTTTGTCTTACATAAATTTTGTATACCAGGTGATCCCACTGGGTAGTGCCCTTCCTCTCTCCTTTTGTCAATGCTTGTAAGCTGTGCATGAGAGAAAGGTGACAAGGCCGGAGGCAGTGGTAATGGATACCCACATGCAATGCTTGTAAGCTGTGTATGAGAGAAAGGTGACAAGGCCAGAGGAGTGGTAATGGATACCCACATGCAATGCTTGTAAGCTGTGTATGAGAGAAAGGTGACAAGGCCAGAGGAGTGGTAATGGATACCCACATGCAATGCTTGTAAGCTGTGTATGAGAGAAAGGTGACAAGGCCGGAGGAGTGGTAATGGATACCCACATGCAATGCTTGTAAGCTGTGCATGAGAGAAAGGTGACAAGGCCAGAGGAGTGGTAATGGATACCCACATGCAATGCTTGTAAGCTGTGCATGAGAGAAAGGTGACAAGGCCGGAGGAGTGGTAATGGATACCCACATGCAATGCTTGTAAGCTGTGCATGAGAGAAAGGTGACAAGGCCAGAGGAGTGGTAATGGATACCCACATGCAATGCTTGTAAGCTGTGCATGAGAGAAAGGTGACAAGGCCAGAGGAGTGGTAATGGCTACCCACAGGCAATGCTTGTAAGCTGTGCATGAGAGAAAGGTGACAAGGCCGGAGGAGTGGTAATGGATACCCACATGCAATGCTTGTAAGGCTGCTTTCACACATCCGGCTTGAGCTCTGCGGCTCAATCCGGCTGTGCAAGCTATGCAACGGATGCGGTGAAAACACCGCATCCTTTGCATAAGTTTTTCCTTTGCGGCCAGTCCGTTTCTTGCCGCTTGCGGCATGCTACTGAGCATGTGCAGTGGCAAAAACCGCATGCGGCGGCCAGATGCGGTTATCGCCGCATCGCGCCGCATCCGGCCGCCATAGGCATGCATTGAAAAATGCGCCGCATCGGCCGAATGCGGCACGATGCGTTTTTTTTTTGCCGCACGAAAAAACGTGCCAGGCAACGTTCCATCCGGCCGCCGCATTGGCTAAATCTGCCGCATGCGGCAAAAACCGGATGGAACGCAAGGCCATGCGGCACAATGCGGCACTAATTAAAGTCTATGCAGGAAAATCGCAACCGGCAGCAAAAAAAAACCGGTTGCGATTTTCCTGCAAACTGCCGGAGTGTGCCGCATTGCAGAAACCGGAGGTGTGAAAGCAGCCTAAGCTGTGCATGAGAGAAAGGTGACAAGGCCGGAGGGAGTGGTAATGGATACCCACATGCAATGCTTGTAAGCTGTGTATGAGAGAAAGGTGACAATGCCAGAGGGAGTGGTAATGGATACCCACATGCAATGCTTGTAAGCTGTGCATGAGAGAAAGGTGACAAGGCCGGAGGGAGTGGTAATGGATACCCACATGCAATGCTTGTAAGCTGTGCATGAGAGAAAGGTGACAAGGCCAGAGGAGTGGTAATGGATACCCACATGCAATGCTTGTAAGCTGTGTATGAGAGAAAGGTGACAAGGCCAGAGGAGTGGTAATGGCTACCCACATGCAATGCTTGTAAGCTGTGCATGAGAGAAAGGTGACAAGGCCAGAGGAGTGGTAATGGATACCCACATGCAATGCTTGTAAGCTGTGCATGAGAGAAAGGTGACAAGGCCGGAGGGAGTGGTAATGGATACCCACATGCAATGCTTGTAAGCTGTGCATGAGAGAAAGGTGACAAGGCCAGAGGAGTGGTAATGGATACCCACATGCAATGCTTGTAAGCTGTGTATGAGAGAAAGGTGACAAGGCCAGAGGAGTGGTAATGGATACCCACATGCAATGCTTGTAAGCTGTGCATGAGAGAAAGGTGACAAGGCCAGAGGAGTGGTAATGGATACCCACATGCAATGCTTGTAAGCTGTGTATGAGAGAAAGGTGACAAGGCCAGAGGAGTGGTAATGGATACCCACATGCAATGCTTGCAAGCTGTGCATGAGCGAAAGGTGACAAGGCCGGAGGGAGTGGTAATGGATACCCACATGCAATGCTTGTAAGCTGTGCATGAGAGAAAGGTGACAAGGCCACAGGAGTGGTAATGGATACCCACATGCAATGCTTGTAAGCTGTGTATGAGAGAAAGGTGACAAGGCCAGAGGAGTGGTAATGGATACCCACATGCAATGCTTGTAAGCTGTGTATGAGAGAAAGGTGACAAGGCCAGAGGAGTGGTAATGGATACCCACATGCAATGCTTGTAAGCTGTGCATGAGCGAAAGGTGACAAGGCCGGAGGGAGTGGTAATGGATACCCACATGCAATGCTTGTAAGCTGTGCATGAGAGAAAGGTGACAAGGCCAGAGGAGTGGTAATGGATACCCACATGCAATGCTTGTAAGCTGTGTATGAGAGAAAGGTGACAAGGCCAGAGGAGTGGTAATGGACACCCACATGCAATGCTTGTAAGCTGTGCATGAGAGAAAGGTGACAAGGCCAGAGGAGTGGTAATGGATACCCACATGCAATGCTTGTAAGCTGTGCATGAGCGAAAGGTGACAAGGCCGGAGGGAGTGGTAATGGATACCCACATGCAATGCTTGTAAGCTGTGCATGAGAGAAAGGTGACAAGGCCAGAGGAGTGGTAATGGATACCCACATGCAATGCTTGTAAGCTGTGTATGAGAGAAAGGTGACAAGGCCAGAGGAGTGGTAATGGATACCCACATGCAATGCTTGTCACCTTTCGCTCATGCACAGCTTACAAGGCCAGAGGAGTGGTAATGGATACCCACATGCAATGCTTGTAAGCTGTGCATGAGAGAAAGGTGACAAGGCCACAGGAGTGGTAATGGATACCCACATGCAATGCTTGTAAGCTGTGCATGAGAGAAAGGTGACAAGGCCACAGGAGTGGTAATGGATACCCACATGCAATGCTTGTAAGCTGTGCATGAGAGAAAGGTGACAAGGCCGGAGGGAGTGGTAATGGATACCCACATGCAATGCTTGTAAGCTGTGTATGAGAGAAAGGTGACAAGGCCAGAGGGAGTGGTAATGGCTACCCACATGCAATGTTTGTAAGCTGTGCATGAGAGAAAGGTGACAAGGCCGGAGGGAGTGGTAATGGATACCCACATGCAATGCTTGTAAGCTGTGCATGAGCGAAAGGTGACAAGGCCAGAGGAGTGGTAATGGATACCCACATGCAATGCTTGTAAGCTGTGTATGAGAGAAAGGTGACAAGGCCAGAGGAGTGGTAATGGATACCCACATGCAATGCTTGTAAGCTGTGCATGAGCGAAAGGTGACAAGGCCAGAGGAGTGGTAATGGATACCCACATGCAATGCTTGTAAGCTGTGCATGAGAGAAAGGTGACAAGGCCACAGGAGTGGTAATGGATACCCACATGCAATGCTTGTAAGCTGTGCATGAGCGAAAGGTGACAAGGCCAGAGAGAGTGGTAATGGATACCCACATGCAATGCTTGTAAGCTGTGCATGAGAGAAAGGTGACAAGGCCGGAGGGAGTGGTAATGGATACCCACATGCAATGCTTGTAAGCTGTGTATGAGAGAAAGGTGACAAGGCCAGAGGGAGTGGTAATGGCTACCCACATGCAATGCTTGTAAGCTGTGTATGAGAGAAAGGTGACAAGGCCAGAGGAGTGGTAATGGCTACCCACATGCAATGCTTGTAAGCTGTGCATGAGAGAAAGGTGACAAGGCCGGAGGGAGTGGTAATGGATACCCACATGCAATGCTTGTAAGCTGTGTATGAGAGAAAGGTGACAAGGCCAGAGGGAGTGGTAATGGCTACCCACATGCAATGCTTGTAAGCTGTGTATGAGAGAAAGGTGACAAGGCCAGAGGAGTGGTAATGGATACCCACATGCAATGTTTGTAAGCTGTGCATGAGAGAAAGGTGACAAGGCCGGAGGGAGTGGTAATGGATACCCACATGCAATGCTTGTAAGCTGTGCATGAGAGAAAGGTGACAAGGCCGGAGGGAGTGGTAATGGATACCCACATGCAATGCTTGTAAGCTGTGCATGAGAGAAAGGTGACAAGGCCAGAGAGAGTGGTAATGGATACCCACATGCAATGCTTGTAAGCTGTGCATGAGAGAAAGGTGACAAGGCCAGAGAGAGTGGTAATGGATACCCACATGCAATGCTTGTAAGCTGTGCATGAGAGAAAGGTGACAAGGCCAGAGGGAGTGGTAATGGCTACCCACATGCAATGCTTGTAAGCTGTGTATGAGAGAAAGGTGACAAGGCCAGAGGAGTGGTAATGGATACCCACATGCAATGCTTGTAAGCTGTGCATGAGAGAAAGGTGACAAGGCCAGAGGAGTGGTAATGGATACCCACATGCAATGCTTGTAAGCTGTGCATGAGAGAAAGGTGACAAGGCCGGAGGGAGTGGTAATGGATACCCACATGCAATGCTTGTAAGCTGTGCATGAGAGAAAGGTGACAAGGCCAGAGAGAGTGGTAATGGATACCCACATGCAATGCTTGTAAGCTGTGCATGAGAGAAAGGTGACAAGGCCAGAGAGAGTGGTAATGGATACCCACATGCAATGCTTGTAAGCTGTGCATGAGAGAAAGGTGACAAGGCCGGAGGGAGTGGTAATGGATACCCACATGCAATGCTTGTAAGCTGTGTATGAGAGAAAGGTGACAAGGCCGGAGGGAGTGGTAATGGATACCCACATGCAATGCTTGTAAGCTGTGTATGAGAGAAAGGTGACAAGGCCGGAGGGAGTGGTAATGGATACCCACATGCAATGCTTGTAAGCTGTGTATGAGAAAGGTGACAAGGCCAGAGGGAGTGGTAATGGCTACCCACATGCAATGCTTGTAAACTGTGTATGGGGAGGGTTTCCTTTACACCAGGAACTGTATTGAGATTTTATGAAGGGGGAAAAGAAAGCTGCATTTGATGAGCATGTTGACAGTTTCCATTGGAGCGCTCAACTATGAGTAACACAGGTTGTAATTTAAAGGGAATCAGTCAGCAGGTTTTTGCTACCTCATCCGAGAGTAACAATGTAGACAATGAGACCCTGATTCTAGCGATTGTCACTTACTGGGCTGTTTGCTGTCATTTTTGATAAAAATCAATGTTCTCTCTGCTGTAGATCTAGCTAGTAGTTATACAGAGCTCATGAATATGCTGGACTACCTGACAGCACGCCAAGTAGTCCTCTAATGATAAAATCACTGATTAATCAGCAGTGGATCAAAACTACACTAAGCAGCCCAGTAAGTGATACATCACTGGAATCAGGATCTCTGCCCCTGCGTTATACTGTTCTCAGATTAGGCGGCAAAAACCTGCTGACAGATTCCCTTTAAGACAAGTAAAGAGAATTTTGTTTACTTACCGTAAATTCCTTTTCTTATAGTTCCATATTGGGAGACCCAGACATTGTCTGACACAGCTGCACACTCTCCGGACAGGAGCGTCTCAGCTGCATAGAGATGCATGCAACCGACTCGCTCCTGTGAGGAGAGTGTGAGTCCGTGCCAGTGATGCACTGCGAGAGGCAATCGTAAGTGTGACACGGGTCTTGCATGGATACTCCAATAGCAATGCAGGACTGCCATATGGTATACCAAGATGGGGGCTGAATGTCAAGTGACCACATCAGTTTCTAACATTCCATATAAATGTTATTTATGCTTTGTTGTGCGTAACAGCAATTTTGTTATATTTTTTTTCCTAGAATCTGTAGCCAATGCGAACAAACACAGTGACGAAGATGATGATGACGACGACGATGATGACGACGACAGTGATTACCTGCATCCAAGTCTATTTGCTTCAAAGCGTTGTAGTAGACTGGAAGAGATTACAAAGGTACTAAAATATTATTAGTGATGTAAAGTCCCCTTGAATTGTGCAGCTGTAAATGACTGTACAATGTGTTTTAGTTCACTAGGTGATGTCAGTAAATACTCATGACTTTGGTATTTCTTCATCGTTCCTTATGGGAGACCCAGACCATGGGTGTATAGCTTCTGCCTCCGGAGGACACACAAAGTACTACACTAAAAAAGTGTAGCTCCTCCCTCTGAGCATATACACCCCCTGGATAACCAAATCTAGCCAGTTTAGTGCAAAAGCTGAAGGAGAATATCTACCCACAAGTAGAGATAGAGCAAAAACCGGAACAACCGGAGCCTCTGTCTACAACAACAGCCGGTGATAACACGCGGAACAAGAAACTGCCAACAGGCAACAGGGAGGGTGCTGGGTCTCCCAATACGGAACTATAAGAAAAAGAATTTACGGTAAGTAAACAAAATTCTCTTTTCTTTATCGTTCCTATGAGAGACCCAGACATTGGGACGTCTCAAAGCAGTCCATGGGTGGGAATAAACAGAAAACTGGGAAGTAGGCGGAACCTAACATCACAAATGGGCGACAGCCGCCTGAAGGATGCGTCTGCCCAAGCTCGCATCTGCCGAAGCATGAGCATGCACTTCGTAGTGCTTTGAAAAGGTATGCAGACTAGTCCAATTGGCAGCCTGACAGACCTGCTGAGCCGTAGCCTGGTGCCTGAAAGCCCAAGAGGCACCGACAGCTCTGGTCGAGTGTGCCTTGATCCCCGGCGGGGGAGGCACCTGAGTACACTGGTAGGCATCGGAAATGGCTGACCTAATCCAACGAGCTAAGGTCGGCTTAGAAGCCGAGAGGCCCTTACGCCAACCTGTGGTTAGCACAAAAAGAGAGGTGCACCGCCGAAGAACAGCGGTGCGAGACACATAGATCCGGAGCGCCCGCACCAGATCCAGAGTATGCAACGCTTTTTCAAAGTGATGAACAGGAGCCGTACAAAAGGAAGGCAGGGAAATGTCCTGGTTAAGGTGGAAAGGAGAAACCACCTTAGGGAGAAAGTCCGGAGTCGGACGGAGAACCACCTTGTCTTAATGAAAAAACAAAAGAAGGGAATTTTGTTACTTACCGTAAATTCCTTTTCTTCTAGCTCTTATTGGGAGACCCAGACGATTGGGGTATAGCTACTGCCCTCCGGAGGCCACACAAAGCACTACACTAAAAAGTGCAAGGCCTCTCCCCTTCTGGCTATACCCCCCCGTGGTATCACGGGTTCTCCAGTTTTAGTGCCAAAGCAAGAAGGAGGAAGCCAATAACTGGTTTAAACAAATTAACTCCGAATAACGTCGGAGAACTGAAAAACCGTTCAACATGAACAACATGTGTACCCGCAAACAACAAAAAAATCCCGAAGGACAACAGGGCGGGTGCTGGGTCTCCCAATAAGAGCTAGAAGAAAAGGAATTTACGGTAAGTAACAAAATTCCCTTCTTCTTCAGCGCTCTATTGGGAGACCCAGACGATTGGGACGTCCAAAAGCTGTCCCTGGGTGGGTAAAGAGATACCTCATGTTAGAGCTGCAAAACAGCCCTCCCCTACGGGGATGTCACTGCCGCCTGCAGGACTCTTCTACCTAAGCTGGCATCCGCCGAAGCATAGGTATGCACCTGATAATGTTTGGTGAAAGTGTGCAGACTCGACTAGGTAGCTGCCTGGCACACCTGTTGAGCCGAAGCCTGGTGTCGTAATGCCCAGGACGCACCCACGGCTCTGGTTGAGTGGGCTTTTAGCCCTGAAGGAACCGGAAGCCCCGCAGAACGGTAGGCCTCTAGAATTGGTTCTTTGATCCATCGAGCCAGGGTGGCTTTAGAAGCCTGCAACCCCTTGCGCGGACCAGCGACAAGGACAAAAAGTGCATCGGAACGGCGCATGGGCGCCGTGCGGGAAATGTAGATTCTGAGTGCTCTCACCAGATCCAGCAAACGTAAGTCCTTTTCATACCGGAGAACCGGATGAGGACAAAAGGAAGGCAAGGATATATCCTGATTAAGATGAAACGAGGAGACGACCTTAGGGAGAAACTCCGGAATGGGGCGCAGCACTACCTTGTCCTGGTGGAACACCAGGAAGGGAGCCTTGGATGACAGAGCTGCCAGCTCCGACACTCGCCGAAGCGATGTGATCGCAACAAGAAACGCCACTTTCTGTGACAGGCGAGAAAAGGAAACTTCCTTCAGAGGCTCGAAAGGCGGCTTCTGGAGAGCAACTAGAACCCTGTTCAGATCCCATGGATCTAACGGCCGCTTGTACGGGGGCACAATATGACAGACCCCCTGCAGGAACGTGCGCACCTTAGGAAGACGTGCTAGACGCTTCTGAAAAAACACGGATAGTGCCGATACTTGCCCTTTAAGGGAGCTGAGCGACAAGCCCTTTTCTAACCCCGATTGCAGGAAAGAAAGAAAAGTGGGCAATGCAAAAGGCCAGGGAGACACTCCCTGAGCGGAACACCAGGATAAGAAAATCTTCCACGTTCTGTGGTAGATCTTAGCAGAAGTCGACTTTCTAGCCTGTCTCATTGTGGCTACAACTCCTTGGGATAATCCTGCAGACGCTAGGATCCAGGACTCAATGGCCACACAGTCAGGTTCAGGGCCGCAGAATTCTGATGGAAAAACGGCCCTTGGGACAGTAAGTCTGGTCGGTCTGGCAGTGACCACGGTCGACCGACCGTGAGATGCCACAGATCCGGATACTACGATCTCCTCGGCCAGTCTGGGGCGACGAGTATGACGCGGCTGCAATCGGATCTGATCTTGCGTAACACTCTGGGCAAGAGTGCCAGAGGTGGGAAGACGTATGGGAGCCGGAACTGCGACCAATCTTGAACTAATGCGTCTGCCGCCAGAGCTCTTTGATCGCGCGACCTCGCCATGAATGCCGGGACCTTGTTGTTGTGCCGGGACGCCATTAGGTCGACGTCCGGCACTCCCCATCGGCGACAGATTTCCTGAAACACGTCCGGGTGAAGGGACCACTCCCCTGCGTCCATGCCCTGGCGACTGAGGAAGTCTGCTTCCCAATTTTCTACGCCTGGGATGTGAACCGCGGATATGGTGGATGCTGTGTCCTCCACCCACATTAGAATGCGCCGGACTTCTTGGAATGCTTGCCGACTGCGCGTCCCTCCTTGGTGGTTGATGTATGCCACCGCTGTGGAGTTGTCCGACTGGATTCGGATCTGCTTTCCTTCCAGCCACTGTTGGAAGGCCAGTAGGGCAAGATACACTGCCCTGATTTCCAGAACATTGATCTGAAGGGTGGACTCCTGCGGAGTCCACGTCCCCTGGGCCCTGTGGTGGAGAAACACTGCTCCCCACCCTGACAGACTCGCATCTGTCGTGACCACTGCCCAGGATGGGGGCAGGAAGGATCTTCCCTGAGACAATGAGGTGGGAAGGAGCCACCATTGTAGAGAGTCCTTGGCCGTCTGGGAAAGAGAGACTTTCCTGTCCAGGGACGTTGACTTCCCGTCCCATTGGCGGAGAATGTCCCATTGAAGTGGGCGCAGATGAAACTGCGCAAAGGGAACTGCTTCCATGGCTGCCACCATCTTCCCGAGGAAGTGCATGAGGCGCCGTAAGGGGTGCGACTGGCCTTGAAGGAGGGATTGCACCCCTGTCTGTAGGGACCGCTGCTTGTTCAGCGGAAGCTTCACTCTCGCTGCTCGAGTATGAAACTCCATGCCAAGATACGTTAGCGACTGTGACGGTGACAGATTCGACTTTGGAAAGTTGATGATCCATCCGAACGTCTGTAGAGTCTCCAGCGTAGCATGTAGACTGAGTTGGCATGCCTCTTGAGAGGGTGCCTTGACAAGTAGATCGTCTAGGTAAGGGATCACCGAGTGTCCCTGAGAGTGCAAGACTGCTACCACCGCCGCCATGACCTTGGTGAAGACCCGGGGGGCTGTCGCCAGACCGAATGGCAGAGCTACGAACTGAAGATGGTCGTTTCCTATCACAAAACGTAGAAAACGTTGATGTTCTGTAGCAATTGGCACGTGGAGATAAGCATCTTTGATGTCTATTGAGGCAAGGAAGTCTCCTTGAGACATTGAGGCAACGACAGAGCGGAGGGTTTCCATCCGGAACCGTCTGGCGTGCACATGTTTGTTGAGCAGCTTTAGATCCAGAACAGGACGGAACGAGCCGTCCTTTTTTGGAACCACAAAGAGATTGGAGTAAAACCCTCGCCCTTGTTCCTGAGGCGGTACAGGAACCACTACTCCTTCCGCTCTTAGGGAGTCCACCGCCTGCAGCAGGGCATCTGCTCGGTCTGGATGTGGGGAGGTTCTGAAGAACCGAGCTGGAGGACGAGAACTGAACTCGATTCTGTACCCGCGAGACAAAATGTTTGTCACCCACCGGTCTTTGACCTGTGACATCCAAATGTCGGAAAAGCGGGAGAGCCTGCCCCCGACCGGAGATGCGGAGGGGGGGGGGCTGGAAGTCATGAGGTAGCCGCTTTGGAAGCGGTTCCTCCATTTGCTTTCTTGGGGCGTGCGTGAGCCCGCCAGGAATCTGAGACTCTTTGCGTCCTCTGAGTCCCTTTGGACGAGGAGAATTGTGTCTTGCCCGAACCTCGAAAGGACTGAAACCTCTGCTGCCATTTTTTCTGCTGAGGTTTGCTTGATCTGGGCTGGGGTAAGGAAGAGTCTTTACCCTTGGACTGTTTAATGATGTCAGCCAATGGCTCGCCAAACAGTCTATCTCTAGATAAAGGCAAGCTGGTTAAACATTTTTTGGAACCAGCATCTGCTTTCCAGTCCTTTAACCACAAGGCTCTGCGCAAAACTACCGAATTGGCGGACGCCATTGAGGTGCGGCTGGTAGATTCTAGGACCGCATTGATAGCGTAAGACGCAAACGCAGACATCTGCGAGGTAAGGGACGCCACTTGCGGCACCGCTGGATGTATGATAGCATCCACTTTTGCTAAACCAGCTGAAATAGCTTGGAGTGCCCATACGGCTGCGAATGCTGGAGCAAACGACGCGCCGATAGCTTCATAGACAGATTTTAACCAAAGGTCCATCTGTCTGTCATTGGCATCCTTAAGTGAAGCGCCATCCTCCACTGCAACTATGGATCTAGCTGCAAGTTTGGAAATCGGGGGGTCTACTTTTGGACACTGGGTCCAGCGCTTGACCACATCAGGGGTGAAAGGAAAACGTGTATCCTTAGAACGTTTAGAGAAACGCCTTTCTGGATGAGCGTCGTGTTTCTGGATTGACTCTCTGAAGTCAGAGTGATCCAAGAAAGCACTCAATTTACGCTTGGGATAGAGGAAACGAAACTTCTCCTGCTCTGCAGCTGCCTCCTCTGCAGAAGGAGCTGGGGGAGAAATATCCAACAGTCTATTGATGGCTGAGATAAGCTCGTTTACCATGGCGTCCCCATCCGGGGTATCCAGATTGAGAGGGGTTCCAGGATAAGACTCCTGATCACTCTCTTCAGACGCATCACAGGGCGACTGATTGCGCTGAGACCCTGAGCAGTGTGATGACGTTGAGGGTCTTTCCCAGCGAGCTCGCTTAGGGTGGCTGGGGCTATCATCTGAGTCATAATACTCAGCCTGGGAAGCCGGGGACCCCCTTGCAGTCTGGATTAATTCCAACTGAGGGGGATTAGAGGACAGAGACCTCGCCGTGTCCATAGACTGAGCCCCAGTCATGGATTGCAAAGTTTCAAGGATTTTTGCCATAGTCACAGACATTCCCTCAGCAAAAACTGCAAAGTCTGTCCCTGACACCGGGGCAGGACTTACAAGCGTCTCAGCCTGGGTCACTACCCCTCCGGACTCCGGCTGGCGAAGCAGCACCGGATCTGAGCATTGCACACAATGGGGGTCTTTGGAACCTGCTGGTAGAGCAGCCCCACATGCAGCACACGCAGTGTACACAGCCCTAGCCTTGGCAGCCTTGCGTTTTGTGGATGACATGTTGCTGCCTCCTCAGAGCGATCTGGGGTATCCAGCCAGGAAGCGACCTCACAGTGCAAGAAATAAATAAATATATATATCTGGTGACACAGTACACCAATACACACTGAGGCACTAGAGGGGCCAGCTGAAATGCCGCTTACCGCCCGCTTAATAGCGGGTGTGTGGTCTCCAAAAGCCCCCTAGTCCAGGTCTCCCAGAGCCTTGCGTCCTTCCTCTAGCCAGACTGCATGTAATGGCTGCCGGCGTCCTGGGAGAGGAGGGGGGGCGGGCCCTGGGCGTTCCTGGCTAAGAGCGGGAAGCCTGCTTCCCTCTGTGCCTAGTGAGAGGGCTGGAGCATGTAAATCAGGCTCCAGCCCTCGTCGCTGCTGCGAAACAGCGTCTCTCCCCTACCCTGATTGACAGGGTGGGGGCGGGAACGAAGCGGAGCTAGGCCGCAAAAGCCGGGGACTGGATTTATAAACGCCGCCGCCGTAAAAGCGCGGTCGGCGTGTCCCCGGCGCACTACAAGTCACAGCAGCGCCGCCGGTCCAGTGGGGGTCGGCGCTGCGTTCCCACAACACAAAAGTCCCCCAGTAAACTGCAGGAACACCAACTCAATCGTTACGGTCCCCGGCGCACTACAACACCCAGCCAGCCCGGAGTGTGCCTGTGCCTGCCGGGGACCCAGAGTACCTGTATGATGCAGGGCCTTGTCCCTGATTGTACTCCTGCTCCGTATCCATCAGGTGCTATGGGTCTGTGGATGGAGCCCGGCGTCAGAGCTTAGAGGCCGGCAGGATCCCACTTCCACAGAGCCCTACAAGGGGATGTGGAAGGAAAACAGCATGTGGGGCTCCAGCCCCTGTACCAGCAATAGGTACCTCAACCTTACAACACCATCCACGGGTGAGAAGGGAGCATGCTGGGGGCCCTATATGGGCCCTCTTTTCTTCCATCCGAAATAGTCAGCAGCTACTGCTGACTAAAATCTGTGGAGCCATGCGTGGATGTCTGACCTCCTTCGCACAAAGCTTGAAAACTGGAGAACCCGTGATACCACGGGGGGGTATAGCCAGAAGGGGAGGGGCCTTGCACTTTTTAGTGTAGTGCTTTGTGTGGCCTCCGGAGGGCAGTAGCTATACCCCAATCGTCTGGGTCTCCCAATAGAGCGCTGAAGAAAAGGTGACTCCGAAGAGAGCGCACCCAAATCAGAGACTCTCCTGAGGGAAGTTATGGCCACTAGAAAGACCACTTTCTGTGAAAGACGAGACAAAGAAACCTCCCTAAGAGGCTCAAAGGGGGGTTTCTGCAAGGCCGTGAGGACCAGATTGAGGTCCCAGGGATCCAAGGGCCGCCGGTAAGGCGGAATGATGTGAGACGCGCCCTGCATGAAGGTGCGCACCTGAGCCAGCCGGGCGATACGCCGCTGGAACAACACTGACAGAGCCGAGACCTGTCCCTTGAGAGAATTGAGGGACAGTCCTAGCTGCAGACCGGACTGTAGAAAGGACAGGAGGGTCGGCAAGGAAAAAGGCCAAGGGAGCATGGCCGGAAGAGCGACACCAGGACAGGAAAATTCTCCAGGTCCTGTGATAGATTTTGGCAGAGGAAGACTTCCGAGCCCGAGTCATAGTGGAGATGACTTCAGGAGGAATACCAGAAGTCGTCAAGATCCAGGACTCAAGAGCCACGCCGTCAATCTGAGAGCCGCAGAATTCTGGCGGAAAAGCGGACCTTGTGAGAGAAGGTCTGGACGGTCCGGGAGATGCCACGGCACCTCTACGGACAGATTGAGCAGGTCTGGGTACCAAGCTCGCCTGGGCCAGTCCGGAGCAATGAGGATGACCCGACGGCCCTCCATTCTGATCTTGCGCAGGACTCTGGGCAAGAGAGCTAGAGGGGGAAACACGTAGGACAGACGAAACTGGGACCAATCCTGAACCAGAGCGTCCGCTGCAAAGGCCTGAGGATCGTGGGAGCGAGCCACGTAAACCGGAACCTTGTTGTTGTGCCGGGATGCCATTAGATCCACTACCGGAGTGCCCCACTTGCGGCAGATTGACCGAAACACTGCCGGATGCAGGGACCACTCGCCACTGTCCACGGTTTGACGGCTGAGATAATCTGCCTCCCAGTTTTCCACGCCTGGGATGTGGACTGCGGATATGGTGGACTTGGAGTCCTCCGTCCACTGAAGGATGCGTTGAACCTCCAACATTGCCAGGCGGCTGCGTGTCCCGCCTTGGTGATTGATGTAGGCAACCGCTGTCGCGTTGTCTGACTGGACTCGGATGTGCTTGCCCGCCAACAGGTGGTGAAAGGCTAAGAGAGCTAGAAGCACAGCTCTGGTTTCCAGCACATTGATCGAGAGGGCTGATTCGGACGGAGTCCAAGTGCCCTGCGCTCTGTGGTGGAGATATATCCCCAGCCGGATAGACTGGCATCCGTGGTGAGGGTCACCCAGGACGGGGCCAGGAAGGAGCGTCCCTGAGACAGAGAGAGGGGCCGAAGCCACCACTGAAGGGAGCCCCTGGTCTGTGGCGACAGAGCCACTAACCTGTGCAAGGAGGAAGTCCGCTTGTCCCAACAGCGGAGAATGTCCAGCTGCAGAGGACGCAGATGGAACTGGGCAAAGGGAACCGCTTCCATTGACGCCACCATCTGACCCAGCACCTGCATTAGGTGCCTGATGGAATGACGGCGGGGCCTCAGCAAAGAGCGCACCGCCAGATGGAGGGACTGCTGTTTGACTAAGGGCAGCTTCACAAGTGCCGGCAGAGTCTCGAATTGCATCCCTAGGTACGTGAGCTTCTGGGTCGGAGTCAGAGTGGATTTGGGCAGATTGACAAGCCACCCGAATTGGACTAGAGTGGCGAGAGTGAGCGAGACACTCCGCTGACAGTCTGCACTGGATGAAGCCTTGACTAGAAGGTCGTCCAGGTAAGGAATCACTGCCAACCCCTGGGAGGTGCAGAACCGCAACCACTGCTGCCATGACCTTGGTGAATACTCGAGGGGCCGTGGCTAACCCGAAGGGGAGAGCCACAAATTGGAAATGTTCCTCTCCGATTGCAAAACGTAGCCAACGCTGGTGTGAAACTGCAATTGGCACATGTAGATAGGCATCTCTGATGTCGATGGATGCCAGGAAATCTCCTTGGGTCATTGAGGCAATGACTGATCGCAGAGACTCCATGCGAAAATGCCGCATCTGAACATGCTTGTTGAGAAGCTTGAGATCCAGGATGGGCCGGAAGGAACCGTCCTTTTTGGGGACTAGGAAGAGATTTGAGTAGAAACCTCTGAACCGTTCCCGGGCGGGAACCGGTACAATTACTCCGTTGGCCTGCAAGGATGCCACGGCCTGAGAGAAGGCGGCGGCCTTGGAGCAGGGGGGAGTTGACAAAAAATCTGTTTGGCGGGCTGGAAGAGAATTCTATCCTGTAGCCGTGGGAGATGATATCCCGCACCCACTGATCGGAGACGTGTTGAAACCACACGTCGCCAAAGTGGGAGAGCCTGCCACCGACCAAGGACGTTGCTGGCGCGGCCAGATAGTCAAGAGGAGGCTGCCTTAGTGGCAGCAGCTCCTGCGGTCTTCTGAGGACGCGGCTTCGTGCGCCAGTTGGGTTTTTGGTCCTTGGCTGAGTTAGTGGACGAGGCCGAGGGCTTAGAGGACGACCAGTTGGAGGAACGAAAGGAACGAAACCTCGACTGGTTCCTGCCCTGGACAGGTTTCCTGGTTTTGGTATGTGGCATGGAAGTACTCTTCCCGCAAGTAGCTTTCTTAATAATTTCATCCAGTTGTTCACCGAACAGCCTGGACCCAGCAAAAGGGAGCCCAGCAAGGTACTTCTTTGAAGAAGCGTCTGCCTTCCACTCTCGAAGCCACAAGATCCTGCGGATAGCGAGGGAATTAGCCGAAGCCACCGCAGTGCGGTGAGAAGCTTCCAGTATGGCAGACATGGCATAGGATGAAAAAGCTGAAGCCTGGGAAGTTAAAGCAACCATTTCGGGCATAGATTCCCTGGTGAGGGAATGCATCTCCTCTAGAGCAGCAGAGATGGCTTTGAGAGCCCACACTGCTGCAAAAGATGGGGAGAACGAGGCCCCTGCCGCCTCATATACAGATTTGGCCAGAAGGTCAACCTGGCGGTCAGTGGAATCCTTAAGAGAGGTGCCATCAGCCACTGATACAACTGTCCGGGCTGAAAGTCTAGACACCGGAGGGTCTACCTTTGGTGAATGAGCCCACTCCTTGACCACCTCTGGTGGAAAGGGAAAACGGTCATCAGAACTACGCTTTGGGAAGCGTTTGTCAGGACAGGCTCTAGGCTTGGTCACAGTGGCCTGAAAACTGGGGTAGTTAAAAAACACACTCCTGGTCCTCTTAGGCAAGGTAAAACTGGTGCTTTTCTGCCAGAGAGGGTTGCTCCTCTGATACTGGCGGATTGAGGTCCAGTACAGAATTAATGGACGCAATCAAATCACTAACATCTGAGTCACTTTCGGACACATCAATGGGGCACATGGAGGCCGCCTCCAAGCCCCCAGTAACGGCATCCTCCTCGTCCTGCGAGTCAGCTCTTGAATCAGAGCCGCGGGACGAGGAAAGAAAGGGAGCCCTGCGTCTCCTCTTAGGAGGACGGGGTCTGGGACCAGATGAAGAATCCTCTGTGAGCTCCGCTGAGAGAGCCCTAGCAGCAGAGGCGCCCTGAGAAGGGGGCTGATGCATGTTCAGCAAAGTCCGGGACAGCTGTCCCATGGAGTCGGCAAAAGGCTGGGAGATTGACCTAGAGAAGGATTCTACCCAAGCCGGGGGTTCAGCCACCGGAGCCGGAGCAGCCGGAGGGACCACTGTGGGTGCGATTCCAGGCTGAGGCATTGTCAGGTTAGAGCAGGCATCACAATGTGGATATGTGCTCGGTTCAGGCAGTATGAGCTTACATGCAGTGCATATTGAGTACAGCCTTGCAGCCTTGCTCCTTGTGTGAGACATGCTGCTGAAGTGGGGGCTCTGAGTCAGAATGACCCCCAAGAGTATATAAGCAGGTCCACAACCGGAGGTTGTGGCTTACCAGACCGTTTTTGTGTGCCCTCCAGATCCCACAGCCCGGACCCCCAGACAGATTAGCAGGGATGCTGCAGCCAGCGCCGATCGCTGAGAGAACGCTGATAAAATGGCGCCGGAGCGAGGAGAGGGGGCGGGACCTACTTTGAGAGCGGGATCTGGAGGGCCAAGGAGATTTACAGGGGAGGGGACATTTACTCAGAGAGGAGTGTCCCTCCCCTGTGCCGAACGGCCGCTGGGCGGAACCGCACTGTCCCTCTGCATGATTGACATGCAAGGGCAGTGAAATCGAAACTAGGCCTCAGGCGAAGCCGGGGCCTAAATTTAAGCGATGCGGCCGGCGCGCAGGCTCCATCGGCGCGGTTCTCAGGTGACAACCAGAGAACCAGCCGGAAATGTCAGAACAGTTACACAGCACACTCTCCCCAACAATAAAGTAGAAGGGACCCCCTGAACATAAACGTCTCAGATACTTAGCTTGTGAGAAGCAGGGTTTCAAGTCCCTGGGGATGAGTGCTCCGTCCAGCAGGATCCTGAAGGGCTGCGGATGGAGACCGGTCTCCTGCAAAGCAGGGAGAACCGTGCTGGCTCCCACTTCAAGCCAAAGCCCGAGGGATGGTGAAGGAGCGCGGCATGTAAGGCTCCAGCCCAGGAATCAACCTTAACACCGCCAACATAGTGGGGTGAGAAGGGACATGCCAGGAGTCCAGGCTTGGACCCGCTTTTCTTCAAACACTTTCCAAAATGAAAATTCAGATGAGAATGCATGTGTGGATGTATGCCTCCTGAACACAAAGCAATGAACTGGCTAGATTTGGTTATCCAGGGGGTGTATATGCTCAGAGGGAGGAGCTACACTTTTTTAGTGTAGTACTTTGTGTGTCCTCCGGAGGCAGAAGCTATACACCCAATGTCTGGGTCTCCCACAGGAACGATAAAGAAAATGCCATTTTATTTACATTTATTCAGATTTATAGTGTAAAATGTCATCCAAATGTGGATATAACTGTATAGGAGGTCCAAATTAAGCATATACCCAAAAATGCACCTTTGTTGTAAAGCTTTCTCAGCACTTGTGGCATCTTGTACTGGAATCAATAGTACTAGATACACAGCACAATGTCAGATAAATGCAACTTAAATGGAATCTGTCAGCAGGATTTCACACCTTAACTGTATATGCACATGCAGCTCTTTTAATGACAAGTCCATCTATACCTTTACACAGCCAGTCCATCCCTCCATTACAGAGAAATCAGTGTTTGTTCTGAGAAGCAAATGAGACAGTAGATCTGAAGCCTCTGTCACTCCAGCTTCCTGAGACTGATTGCTCTGTTGTCTGAAGTCACACAACATAGAGGCTGTCAGATAAGAGTAGGCAATGCTGGGCAAGGACTAGAGCTGGAGTGACAAAAGCTATAGAAAAATAGGTTTTATTACATTCGTAAATGATAGGGCTTCAATGCATGAATAAAAAAGTGATACATGCACCAGTAACGTGTTTGTGTACTCCTTACATGGATGCGGAGCACGATTTTAAAATGAACTAATAAAATGTACGGTTTTACCGCCATGATATTGGATCTACCTCTCCTCATGTGTTATCAGTCTTCGGCTGCTCCAGAGGACTGCGTGGGTGAGCTTGCCTACTCCCTCGTTAGGCTATATGCGCACATTGCGTATTTACATGCAGTTACGCTGCAATCTGCACCGCAGCATAACTGCATGCGTCCTGCGTCCCCTGCATAATCTATGGAGATTATGCAGGGGCCGTGCGCATGTGGCGTATTAGAGTGCAGCGCTTTGGCTGCTGCCCGAAGCGCGCGTTCTAAGTAGTGACATGTGACTTATTCCGTGCATCCCCCGCTCTGTCTATAGGAGGGGCTGCAGTCAGAGCGCATGGAATCGGCTTTTTTTTGTTCATTACGGACTCTTTCTGCAGCGATTTGAAGCACACGTGTGCTGTTCAAATCGCTGCAGAAATTTCTGCAGGGACAAACGCTACGTGCGCACATAGCCTTACTTTGGCTTTAGTGCACTCTGGGCATGGCCAAGTGTCCAGCGCACCGCCCTGGCCCCTTCAATTCCAGCACTCTCCCTGTCCCCTTGTGATGCTGCACAGCACTCACAGAGCGTTGCCTGATCTAATTCCCCAGGGCTGCACATATTAACACTGCAGGGGTACCCAAAGTGTCAGTGTGTGCAGGGGCCGAGTTCCCACCTCCCTCGCCTGAGTGTAGCAGCTGCACATAGTAGTAAGAGGAGATGAGAACACGCACACACATACACCATATACACACCCTCTGCATATCAGTGTGTGCGCTCTCCTCTGCTGTGTGTAGCGGATGTACGCTGCGATACATAGGAAAGGTGGATAAGAAACCTCAGCACCCGCACATATCTCAGCTGCTGCAATGTACATGCGAGGCTGGTGATTTAGATCAGGTAGCTTTCCAAAACAAGTACTGTCAATTATAAAGGGAGGTGCAGAAAACTGCAACTGAGGGGGCGGAATGGCTCAGAGAGCACCACACCAAGGTCGCACACACCTTCCCTCACTCACAGGCTCTAAAACGGTCTATACATAAGTCTACTAACATCTGTACACTGGGCTCCATGGAAACAAGCTGTACACTAGAAAAGATAAAAGGTCTCCATGCAGGAGAATGAAAGCAGATAGAAAAAGCAAGTCAATTACAAACTTGTCTATTGTCATGATGTGTAACAAACTAAAGGAATTTAAGAAGAACTTTTCAATTTAATAAATAAATCTGTTAAATACCTTTGTCCTCTTTCTCTTTCTGCAGATCTTCCTCCTCTGTTGGTTGTGAAGGATCATAATAGTCACTTTTGTATTGGAAACCGACAGTGTTATACATCCCATCTTCTGCCAGCGCTTCACTTAGCCGCTTATATTCTTCCTCTTGAAGGAAAATACCAATATATTAAAAATAATACAAAACTAAAAAAAACACAAAGTCATGCTCCAGCACACTGCATGAGAAGCCACTATCCCTCCGACATGGACAATGGTCAGGTATAAATATATTCATATTAATGAACAGGAAAAAAGGCAAACTACTTTCCCTGGCAAGTGAAACTGGTAGCATACATGCAGGACAAAGTTCAGGTTTCTGAAGATTTGTCTGCCACTTGTTGCTTTTTGGCTCTAACAATTAAGTATATTCCAGTGCACAGAAGCTGGGAAAAGGCAGTCTCTACAAAGAAAGAAAAAAGCTATCCTGCGGTCCACATTCAGAGAGCTGTTTCCATTCCATTGGATACTGTCAAATAGATAATATCAGAAAGAGTGAGTATGAAATAATCAAGATCTCAGACACATTTATATGCTATACAATGTAACTCTAAGGGAAAGGTGGGCGTTATAGTAAGGGACAGGTGTGGAGATAGTGATGTACCTTGCCTTGCTTCCTCTTCAAGCAAGTCCGTATGCAGCGCTAAATACCTCTCTTCATCACATAAAGCCTCTATTCGAGCCTCCTCCTCGGATAGGTTATAGTTCCGGTTCCACGAGTTGTGCTCCGCGTCATATTCAGAGAGGTCATGCAGGTGACCACGTCCATCATACCTGCAACACGAAGGCAATGGTCAGTACCATGGGCCTCCAACGGCAATGCTCCAGTGTGAGGACTTACCCGTCTATACTCTGCCCTGTCACCAAACAGACCCACAAGAGGTCTCCCAATCAGTCTGGAAACTGAGCTCCTCTAACTTAACTCTCTAGAGTCTGACATTCAGCTGTACATTGTGTAGATTGCTCTAGCAATGTAAAACGTAACATGTCTATCTTGTCTGGCTCCTTTAAGAATAGATCAGATTCCCAAAATGTCAGCTGGCAATCTATTAGAAGCGCTTACCTTATGTTGCTTGTTTTTTAAGAACTTATGTCATTAAATGTAAACTTCTTACTTATTTGTTTCTGAGGGGAATCTGGAAACTTCTAAATTTACATTCACACGAACCCGAACACATAAATACCTATCCGCAAGAACCAAAGGCTGGACATTTTCTGGCTTCTTTCTGCTGGTCCGCATCTCTCAGCAGAAATCTTCGCCGCAGAAACGTGGATCCCTTGGTGGTATAATCATGGCTAGGCTCGACCCTTAGCCAAATGGCTGAGGAAATAAGTTCTGGTTATGTAGTAGAGAGACACATACATGGCAACAGAACATACATATGTCGTCTAAGGAGGCTTCACATCAGAGCACAGACTGCACAGCAGACATGCCGGCAGAAGGCGGATCAGTACATGGCGGTGATCAACTACACTGCAGAACAGAGAGGTAACAACGAAGAGATCTCTGGATGGAGATGAATGCAGAGAATAATACACAAAAGCCTCCTGAATATACAGGGTGATTTATTGAAGGACTGCTTTCACTAAAACATGCCATAAACAAACTATCGGCACTGCCACCTAATAGTGTTTATAGCACGTGGATAACGCACTTAAAGTGTACACCCCAAATCATATACCCTTTACACTCCAGTAGATGTATCCTAAGGCTGCTTTCACACTACGTTTTTTTAACATGCGTCATGAACGTTTTTTTGCTGTAAAAGCGGATCCTGCTTTTACAAAGAAAAACGCAAGTGTTATTTTGCAGGATCCTGTCACTGGATGTTTATGGGCGGGCATTGTAGTCATGTGATCCAGAGTGAGGGGAACTGAACGTGACAGACGGGGAGCCGGCATCTGGCAGCTGCGGAGGCTCGTAACCAAGGTAAACATCAGGTAACTTGCTTGGATACCCGATATTTACCTTGGTTACGAGCGTCTGCACGCGTAACCAAGGTAAACATCGGGTAACTAAGCAAAGCGCTATGCTTGGTTACCCAATATTTACCTTGGTTACGAGTGTCCGCAGCTCTCGGGAGGGGGAGAGAGGGAGGGGGAAAGACTGATCATGCCAGGCTGGTTTCTGGGCATGCTCAGTAGAGCAAGCACGATCCTGTCTATCAGCATGCCAGCGTTCACATACATTTGCATGCAGTATAGTCAGGATCCAGCAATTTGCAGTATTTGGACACAGCTCAAAAACGCTCCAAGTAGTGTTTTTGAAAAAAGTTAAAAAACTGCAAGTCGCTGGATCCTCACTAGAACGCACGCAAACGCATGTTGACGCGAGTCCATTGCAAATGCATTGAAATGAAAACGCATTTGCACTGGATCCGTTTTTGCGTTAAAAAAACGTTCAGGACGGATATTAAAAAAACGTAGTGTGAAAGCAGCCTAACTTGGCGAGCCTGCCGTATCCTCCATTACAGTCAGTAACGAGACGATTAAGCAGCTCTTACAATTCCATTCAGGATGAGAATAACTAACGGTATGACTGTAAAGCTCCAAGTAAACAAACATGATCGCCTTTTTGTAGTAATGCGATGGATTTCTCAGCACAGACAAGGCTTCCACAGGGATCGTTTGTAAAATCATCCTGAACGGTTCCTTTTATGCCGAGACTTGTCTCTCTATAGTTATATGACAGACTTGACAGAACTAAATATCTGCTTGATTTTCATGCTAACAATGTAGGAGGCACACTTTAAGCACAGGTATTATATAGGTATCCTTTCTGAATCTTTTTCACATAAAAATCACATTGGAAACTCAGCTTTGTGAAGGGCAAAACAGTAAAGTTACCAAATTCTAATGATAAAACAAATAGTCACGAGATCTTCATAGGAAAAAGATTCCATCATTCCCCCCACAACCCATTAAGGACAAAAAGTAGTGTCACCCCTAAAACACAATGTGAAAGTCCATTGATGAATAATTCGCTCCTGCATAGTACTGAAAATAAACGCAGTGCATAAAAATAAAGCTGAGCTCAACATAGGCAGGAGTCCTGCACTGAAAAGGTTAAAGAAGACTGGTCCTAGATCTAAAACTTCAGGACGTTTATAAGGGAACCTGTCCTCAGGTGGAATATGTACCGAACAGTTCTGGGTGCATATTGCTAATCCCTGCCTAACCGTCCCTGTATACACTAGCATAGATAAAGAGATCTTTAGAAAAAAAATTTCACAAGATCCTTTTTGATATGCTAATGAACGTAGCGGTTAGTTGCAGAGGCGTATTATCCCCTGACTAGTCTGCCCTCTTAGCATGCCCACAGCGGCGTGCTAACATGCTATTCAATACCCATTGCCCAGTGTCATCAGCAGTGACGCGCGTACCTGTGTCCATTGTCACCGTCTCAGACAATGGGTTTAGGGTCACTGCGCTCACCCCGGCACTTCCAGTCATACGCAGTACACCTCTCTGAATCTGGGATCCGTAGACCGGCTTCATAGTGCGCATGACTGGAAGTCCCAGAATGTCTGATCGTATGCACTTAGTCTAAACCCGGCGCCTGAGGTGGTGACAACGGACACAGGTACGTGCGTCACAGCTGAGGACGTTGGGCAATGGGCATTGAATAGTATGTTAGCATGCCCCTGTTGGCGTACTAACATGCTAAGATGGCAGACTAGTCGGGGGAAGTAATACCTGGCCTCATTAGCATATCATAAAGGATCTTTTAAAATACTTTTTCTAAAGATCTCTTTATCTATGTTACTATAGGCTGGGACAGTTGGGCAGGAATCACTAATATGTACCCATAACTCCTCGTGGTTCTGGGTGCATATTGCACCTGACAGGTTCCCTTTAATCCATCATCGGTTAGCCCCCACTAAGTGAGACTGCTCATTTCCAAAAATACAACTGCACTAGCAATATTTTTCTACACTTTTTTTTTCCCCAGAACTGCTCACACACACTTTGTTTTTGGTGCATTTTTCTACAGAAAAAAAATGCATAAAAAAAACTAGGGAAAAAAATATTTTTCCAGCCAAGAGATGTAGTTTTAGGTGCAGAAAATCTGCACCGAAATCTGCAACGTGGGAACATACCCTAAAGCTTCATCAGGAGCGGCACTGGGCGCGTCTTGATCCTCCCTCGGACCTCTACAACATTTCAATCAGGCTAGGTTCACAGTTTCGTTGTTTTGCTTCAGTCACAATCCGTCGCCTTGAGGAATTACAGTATCCTGCAAAATATTTTGCAGGAATCCAGTTTTTCCCCATAGACTTCTATTAGCGACAGATTGTGACTGATGGCCTTGCGTTGCATCCGCTGCAAACAGATCAGTCGTTTAGTGACTGACCATCAGGCGGGAGCAACTCTCAATGTAACGTTTTTTGGAGCGGCAAAAAAAAAAAAAAAAAAACGGACTCCGCAGGTATCCGTCACAAGCTATAATGAATGTCTATGGTGCTGGATTCCGTCGTAATCCATCACACAACGGAATCCAGTGCTGGATTCTGTCAAGCTCTACTGAGCATCAGGGCTGTGGAGTCGGAGTCGGAGTCGTGGAGTCGGAGTCGGAGTCGGAGCTCATTTTGGTGGAGTCGGAGTCGGAGTCGGAGTCGGTATAAAATGCACCGACTCCGACTCCTAAAATATATAATAAATTGGGGACAGGAGTGCAATGCAGAATGTGCTGAATATTTTACTAAATAATAACATTTAGTATAATGCTTATATTTAAGTGAAACATTTATTGTAGTACAATGTGAACATCAGACATTTAATTGTTTTTATGATACAATAATCAAGATATTTGGATAGAACATAAAATATTTATTGGAATACAACTTTAGAACACAAAAAACTAATAAATTGTAAATATATAATATATATATATATATATATATATATATATATATATATATATATATATATATATATATATACACACACAGTGTATATACACACACAAGATATATATGTAATCTACTGTATATTACATAGTGTATTACATATTTACAATTTATTACAGTTTTTTGTGTTCTAAAGTTGTATTCCAATAAATATATTTTATGTTCTATCCAAATATCTTGATTATTGTATCATAAAAATTATTAAATGTCTGATGTTCACATACACATATTCATGTACTACAATAAATTTTTCACCTAACTATAAGCAATATATGTAGGAGTCGGAGTCGGAGCCGGAGTCGGAGTCGGAGCCGGAGTCGGAGTCGGTGCAAGAGAATTTGAGGAGTCGGAGTCGGAGTCGGAGTCGAAGGTTTGGCTTACCGACTCCACAGCCCTGCTGAGCATGCCCAGCATGTTTGGCACACCCGCTGGCTGTCCCAAACACAAACGGATCACGACGGATCCGTCAATGAATGGATGCACAACGGATGTAACGGACGCGATGGATCAGTTTTTTCACAGGATTCCTGAGAACGGAATCCTGTGAAATTACACATCCGTTGCGTCAGTTGACATCTCAATAAACGACGGATCCGTCACTGCGTCGCAACAACGGACCTGACGGAAGCAAAACAACGTAAGTGTGAACCTAGCCTAAGCCATTTGACTACCAAATTAAACATTATAAATGCTTTAATTGTAACTTTCCCAGTAAAATGTAAGTTATATACCCCTGAGCTATTGTCTAACCATTTCACAGCCAAGAATACGTGCTATGCCAGGAAAGTAATGATTTTGAAGAACTTTTTTTTTTTTTTTTTTTTTTAAATGTCCAGCAAAAAAAGTTCTAAAACTTTGCGGAACTTTGTAGAATTTGTTTTCATTCCTGCATAATAATTGCATGTCAGTGTCATCCAAACCCCAACTTTTCCCCAGTCTATGTGCCTTGCCTTTAGCTGCAGTGAGGTCAGAACGTACTAGTTAGGAATACAAAGATGCTGGCAGTGAAAGGGTCAGTGCCGTCTCATCCTGATTGTTGCGCCTATCACAACAATCTCTTGAATCACTGTCCCCAGAGGTGAGAGTTAAGTGCCATTCACTGCCAGCATCCGTACTTCAAAGGAATACATTCTGATATCAGTGAGGCTAAAGGCAGGCATACAGACTGGGGAAATGCTTCCATGCTGGACAAAATTAAATAAACTTTAGTTTCTCCTTAAATGTTTGCTACTACCAAACATTAGCACAAGTCTATGGGTGTGAGGAAGACATTGCATTGCTCTTGCTTTACACCGGAATGTAGTGCGATAATCGAATCAGCTGATAATGGAGGAGATGGGGAGACTAGTCCCTCCCTCTCCTCCGCAGCTGTGGTCTGATCGCATCACAGTATAATGACACTGCTCACACTCGCTGCAGAGCGGGAGGCGGGGGTCATTAGCATAATATATCTGAGAGGGCCTTGGCACATGACTTAGAGTACCTTCACACTTAGCGATGCAGCAGCGATCCGACCAGCGATCTGACCTGGTCAGGATCGGTGCTGCATCGCTACATGGTCGCTGGTGAGCTGTCAAACAGGCAGATCTCACCAGCGACCAGTGAACAGCCCCCAGCCAGCAGCGACGTGCAAGCGACGCTGCGCTTGCACGGAGCCGCCGTCTGGAAGCTGCGGAGACTGGTAACTAAGGTAAACATCGGGTATGGTTACCCGATGTTTACATTAGTTACCAGTGTGAGCAGGGAGCCGCGCACACTGAGCGCTGGCTCCTTGCTCTCCTAGCTGCTGTACACATCGGGTTAATTAACCCGATGTGTACAGCAGCTACATGTGCAGAGAGCCGGAGCCGGCAGCACAGGCAGCGTGAGAGCTGCAGAGGTTGGTAACTAAGGTAAATATCGGGTAACCACCTTGGTTACCCGATGTTTATCTTGGATACAGCTTACCTCAGCTGTCAGACGCCGGCTCCTGCTCCCTTCATTTGTCGCTCTCTTGCTGTCACACACAGCGATCTGTGTGTCACAGCAGGAGAGCGGCTTTGAAGAAAACGAACCAGGGCTGTGTGTAACGAGCAGCGATCTCGCAGCAGGGGCCAGATCGCTGCTCAGTGTCACACACAGCGAGATCGCTAATGAGGTCACTGCTGCGTCACAAAAAGCGTGACTCAGCAGCGATCTCGGCAGTGAGCTCGCTGTGTGTGAAGCACCCCTTACAAGCCAGAACAGGAGCTCAATTTGCAAACATATCTCAAGGAGTCTGCTTCATTAGAGCAAAGCAGGACAATGGATTTGGCTGGGTGAGAGGTCTGACAGGGTGTCTAGGGGGTAAATTTTCCTTGTGAAAAGTGCAAAGTCAGCATAGCGAGACCTCTAGTACTGAGAAGGGGCAAACACTCCAAAAGATGTATCTTCAATTGTTTTCTTATCCTAAGTTATGTGGTAAGCCCACAAAGGACAACATCTGCAAGGAGTCTGTATGTTCTCCTCATGTTTGTGTGGGTTTCCCCCGGTTTCCACCCACACTCCAAAGACATACTGACAGGGAACTTAGATTGTGAACCCCAATGGGGACAGTGATGAGGCCTGTGAAGTGCTGGGAAATTAATGGTACAAGTAAAATAAATAAACTGCACTCCAGGAACCTTCTCATAAGTTCTTCATAGCTTGATTAAAGGGAGTCCATCAGCACAGAATGACTAGTCAAACCAAGCACAAGGTGCATCAAGGTGGGACCAAACATTTATATACACCTTCCTATTTACTTGTTTTCCACCTATCTCCAATCTGCTGTGCCTCTATAAAGCTAGAGCTGTCAAATCAAAGAACAGGGGAGGGTGGACATAGAGGGAAGGTGAACCTAAATATTTGGCCATGATGCAGCGAGCGCCTGTACTTGGTTTGATCATTCTGTGCTGACAGCTAACATCTCCTCCATCGTCCACAGAGTCTGCTGTGCAGTGCTCTAATGTGTCGGTGGAAGAGTTCAGCAGATGGTGGAAGATGTCAGCCACTTCAATCGATGTCCAGACTTGATTGTGGGGAAAAAGAAATGTGAAGCACAGACCAATGTGACATATCAGACTGGACCGTGCCTTTAGCACTTTTGAACAGGTTCTCATCAAGAGGACTTAAATGGGTTGTCCAGGACTTCGACATTGACCTAAGGATAGGTCATCAGTGTTAGACCGGTGAGGGTGCGACACGTGGACCCTGCGGCAATCAGCTGATCCCAATGCTGCTAGCCAGAACTACTCAGTTGTGGAGCTGTAGAGCACAGCACAGCCCTGCCGTGTAGACAGTGGCCATTGTTGTGGCCACTATTAATTAGAATAGGGGCAGATATGCAGTGTCCATTCGTGGCCAGTATACAGTTGGGGCTGTGCAGGTCCACAAATCAGTAGTTCTGGCCAGCAGAACTGGGAACAGCTGATTGGCACAGGGTCCGGCTGACGCACCCGCATCAATCTAATATTGATGACCAATCCTAAAAATAGGTCATCAATATTAAAGTCCCAGACAACCCCATTAAATGAAGGATTTAGTTTATAATAGGGAAACCATGGCGACACGTTCCCAGGAAAGGGTCGATACTGATTTTTAGTATTGCTACTTCCAATTGCTGGCACTAGTTTGTCTTCTTCCTCTATGAAGAGACAATTTGCATATTTGAATTCACATGTAGCATTGAGTGGCCAATAAGTCTCCTTACGTGCACATAGCAATTTTCACAAGGAAAACCTATCCCCCTTAGGCCCATTACATTAAGATAAATTAATACTGTGTTTAACCAAAAATAAGCCAGGGTCTTAAATTATTTTTGCTCCGAAAGATGGGTTGTGCCTTATTTTCAGGGGATGTCTTTTTCCCCCACAATCAATCTACATTTATTCTTGAATTTAAAAAAAAAATAAAAAAAAAATCAACATTTAGTTAAATATACCGTATTTTTCATTTTATAAGCCGCACCCCAAATTTAGAGATAAAAAAAGGTTTAAAAAAAAATGGAATCCATCTTACGGCTCGTGCGCACGTTGCGTAATATCATGCATTTACGCTGCGTTTAGCACTGCAGCGTAAATGCATGCGCCCTGCGTTCCCTGCACAATCTATGTAGATTATGCATAATCCGTGCGCACGTTGCTTTTTTTGAAAGCAGCAATTTGGGTGCTAAAATTTTGACCCAAATCCGTGAGTTCAAAAAAGCAACATGTCAATTAATTTGTGCGATTTGGATGCAGCTCCCTCTCTGTCTATGGGAGAGACAGCAGCCATAGCGCATGAAATCGGCATGTGATCTGCTGAAACACTGCATCCATTACACAGTGTTTCTGCAGAGATTTTAAGCGCAAGTGCTGTCAAATCGCTGCAGAAATTTCAGCATTTACGTGCACAAGCCCTTATACTCCGGTGTTGTCTTACCGGAGGGGGCGTGGCAGCAGTGGTGGAGTGAAGTCACAGGAGGCAGGGGCACTACTGGTGGGGTCTGTACTAGCAGCGGAAGCTCCGGTGGCTGTGTGAAGCAGGCCGGTGTCCCAGATGCTTTGTCAGCGGTCTGGGCTTCAAAGAAATGGTGCCCGAAGCAGCACGTGCACAGATGGAGCTCTCAGCCGAGAGCTCCATCTGTGCACGCGCTGACTCCGGGAGCCATCATTTGAAGCCAGAACATATGGGGCAGCGCCGCACAGCCACCGCAGCTTCCACTGTTCGCACAGACAGGCACCCGGCACCAATTCTCCACCTCCTGATAAGCTATATTCGGATATTAACATGCACCCCTCATTTTCCTCCCAAATTTTTTTGAGGGGAAAAGTGCATCTTATAATCCAAAAAATACAGTAATCATGTCATCACATCTCTCCAAACCTTTTTCCAAGTACAACAACAATCTACATTAACAAGTATTGATATATATAAATCAAAAAGGATCCAGGAAGCTACTGGTATACATGTAAAAAAGATCTATTCACAAATAATATAGAACATGAACAATTTATAAATGTACCGTATATCATTATTACTTGTATCAAATACCAGAAAACGTTAAAAACAAGGAGAACCTGTCTAATCAGCCACATTTATAGCTGCAGTATGTAAAAACTTTTCAGGCTCTGCCATTATTGATATATCTCATCTCACTTTTTTTCCTCCAAATTTGGGAGGAAAGTGTGGGGTGTGTCTTATGGTCTGAAGCTGCGGGGTAGGGAGTCAGCGCTATGCAGTGGGATCACAGGAGGCAGGGAGGGTCGCTGCTGCAGGATGCCGGCGGCTGGAGAAACCACGTGTGCCCGCTGCTTAAAGTAAACGAATATTCATTAGCGGCTCCCCGCCCACCTCTCTCTGCAGTCAGCGGGGGTGAGGAGCAGCTAATGAATACTTGTTTAATGTAAACAGCAGACACATGTGGGTGCTCCAGCCCCCGGCTTCCTGCAGCGGCTGGGGAGACTGTGTGTCTGCTGTGAAGGAGGCAGGAGCAGGGGGACGCTGCAGTCATGTCTGGCACGGGGGAAGTGCACATCACTGCAGTGTCCGGGGCCAGAGCACGGCATACCTTCACAGCACAGCCGCAGTCTCTGTGCTGAGGGCACAAATTACTTTCACTTTGCTCCTGCCTCTGCACTAGAAACAGTCTCCCGTAACTGACAAGGACCTACAGTGATGTAATGCAGAGGGGTGGGCCAGAGCAGCACAGAACAGCACAGTGCCCGCCTCTCCATTACATCACTGCAGGTCTGCAGGTCCTTGAGATGGGAGACTTTGCAATGCCAGGACCAAACTGAAGCATGGTGAGCAGCACATCTGTAAAAGTAAGGCAATAATTAATATAGTATAGGCATAACTGTACACCTGGATGGGCTTGGATCATTCATACATACATACATACATACATACATACATACATATATATATATATATATCTTTACACACACACACACTATACAACTATATACACACACACACACACTATATAACTATATACACATAGACACACACACACACACTATAACACATACATATATATATATATATATATATACATACATACACACACACCACATTGGAGGATCACACATATAATGATGGAGAACATACATAGTCCACGATGGGGGCCATATATACCTGTAAGGTACCCAGAATGGAGGATATGAGGACAGGATTTGGGGATATTATTACCTCAGTAACACTATCAGCAGTAAAATAACAGTGTGTCATGACCACATTCTTTTACTTTAATTTTATTTTTTTTTCTATTTTTTCCTTCTCTAAAACAAGGGTGCGTCTTATAGTCCGAAAAATACGGGGTGTATATGTGTGTATATATATATATATATATATATATATATATATATATATATATATATATATATATATATATATATATATATATATATATATATATATATATATATATATATATATATATATATATATACACACACACATACATACACACACACTATATTCTTGTCTTTCTGACACTTCTTTGCTTGGTGAATTTTTGTTGTTTTTTTTCAATAAAAAAAGTAAATACAATACAGCAGGACAGCTACATTAGACCCTTCCTCAAGGAAAGCAGACACCCCCAAAGGAGTCACACTCCCCTGACCCCCTTAGACCTAACATAATTAAAGTTGGCAAGTGCTGATGGTGGATGGGCTCTCACACACAGATCTGTGACACTGCCAGGCCTCTTGCCATATCACTGCAGTGGTTGGCTCTCACTGGTGCAGGCCGAAAGCAGCCACAACAGAGGTACTACCCGACCTGTGTGAGAGCCAGGCACTAGGTCATTTAATTTTCATTCTTTCGGGGTGTCTGCTTTCCTTGATGAAGGGTCCACTGTATCTGTCCAGTCATATTCCATTTACATGCATACCGGTGGCTACCTGGACACTTTTTTTTTACTGAACAGTAACTAAGGCTTATTTTTGGAGTTGGGCTAATATTTCAAGTATATATTGGTACTTGCAAATCCCTGAAAAATCATGCTAGGGCTTTTTTTTGTGTAGATAGGTCTTATTTTCAGGTAAACAGGGTATTAACTGCTGCATAGCATTTTACCTGTTTGCTAGGTGTCTACTGTCAGACAATACGCAGGTAGATCATATACACTTTAAGTTATATCTAAGCTTTCATTTGTGCTGGTTATCAGTAGTTCTGTATTCTCTACCATGTGACAGCAGGCCTATAACCACAGAACGTACCTTACATCATTAAGACAAAATACCTTCTTCAGGTCTACTTTTAGAAATGTGCAGACACAGTCAGCGGAGCCTCTTAAGAGACATATCCAACCACGTTAAAGCATCCGACATTGCGTGGCAGTCCGTTAACCGTTTCACAGCAAGACTCCTGCTATATCAAACTCCGCTTTTCACCCAAATCACTAGTAGACAGGCCTGCAGCCGCCCCAGGGACAGTCACCGGGAGGGGGATAAATGCATCCGTATGATACCCCAGTAAAGGGACAGCATGTATGGGGGCACAAACGGCTGGCGCTTTAACCCTATAATCTAAGCCCGTCTGATGCCCGCAGTACTGTGAAGAGACAATGTAGCAGCAGAAAGCAGTATACGTAATGCTGTCATACACATACAAGGCCAAGGTGATTTCTGGGGTCACAAAGGTCACTTAATGAAACAACCCACCATGTAATAAATCACAGGGATAGTTAGGCAATTGAGGCCACCGCACTGTGCAATAATGGCTGGCATACAGGCCCAGGGGACCACCATAGAGGGCTATGCTAGTAATGCTACATCAATAAGCTATGGGGTCCAAAGAATCAAAGGCTAAAATACAGTAGGACCACACTAATCAGGCATCATGGTATAGGGGCTGCACACTGTATTCACTGTCTGTGCATAGGACAGTCTGTCCACCCCTGCATAGCACTGCAGGCCTGTGTTATAAACTGCCTGTATATACAGGACAGTCTGTCAGCCCCTGCACAGCACTGGCCTGTGTTATACACCCTCCTGTATATATATATATATATATATATATATATATATATATATATATATATATATATATATATATATATATATATATATATATATATATATATATCAGTCTGTCCGCCTCTGCATAGCACTGCAGGCCTGTGTTATAAACTGCCTGTATATACAGGACAGTGTCAGCCCCTGCACTGCAGGCCTGTGTTGTACACCTCCTGTATATATAGGGCAGTCTGTCCGCCTCTGCACAGCACTGCAGGCCTGTGTTATACACCCTCCTGTATATACAGGACAGTCTTTCAGCCTCTGCACAGCACTGGCCTGTGTTATACACCTCCTGTGTATATATAGGACAGTCTGTCAGCCCCTGCATAGCACTGCAGGCCTGTGTTATACATCCTCCTGTATATACAGGACAGCCTGTCAGCCCCTGCATAGCACTGCAGGCCTGTGTTATAAACTGCCTGTATATACAGGACAGTGTCAGCCCCTGCATAGCACTGGCCTGTGTTATACACCCTCCTGTATATATATAGGGCAGTCTGTCAGTCTCTGCACAGCACTGGCCTGTGTTATACACCCTCCTGTATATATAGGGCAGTCTGTCCGCCTCTGCACAGCACTGGCCTGTGTTATACACCCTCCTGTATGTATGTATATATATATATATATATATATATATATATATATATATATATATATATATATATATATATATATATATATATATAGGGCAGTCTGTCCGCCTCTGCACAGCACAGCAGGCCTGTGTTATACACCCTCCTGTATATATAGGGCAGTCTGTCCGCCCCTACATAGCACTGCAGGCCTGTGTTATAAACTGCCTGTATATACAGGACAGTGTCAGCCCCTGCACAGCAGGCCTGTGTTATACACCCTCCTGTATATATATAGGGCAGTCTGTCAGTCTCTGCACAGCACTGGCCTGTGTTATACACCCTCCTGTATATATAGGACAGTCTGTCCGCCCCTACATAGCACTGCAGGCCTGTGTTATAAACTGCCTGTATATACAGGACAGTGTCAGCCCCTGCACAGCAGGCCTGTGTTATACACCCTCCTGTATATATATAGGGCAGTCTGTCCGCCTCTGCACAGCACTGCAGGCCTGTGTTGTACACCTCCTGTATATATAGGGCAGTCTGTCCGCCTCTGCACAGTATTGCAGGCCTGTGTTATACACCGCCTGTATATATAGGGCAGTCTGTCCGCCTCTGCACAGCACTGCAGGCCTGTGTTATACACCGCCTGTATATATAGGGCAGTCTGTCCGCCTCTGCACAGCACTGCAGGCCTGTGTTATACACCGCCTGTATATATATAGGGCAGTCTGTCCGCCTCTGCACAGCACTGCAGGCCTGTGTTGTACACCGCCTGTATATATAGGGCAGTCTGTCCGCCTCTGCACAGCACTGCAGGCCTGTGTTATACACCGCCTGTATATATAGGGCAGTCTGTCCGCCTCTGCACAGCACTGCAGGCCTGTGTTATACACCGCCTGTATATATAGGGCAGTCTGTCCGCCTCTGCACAGCACTGCAGGCCTGTGTTATACACCTCCTGTATATATAGGGCAGTCTGTCCGCCTCTGCACAGCACTGCAGGCCTGTCTACAGCGCAGGAGTCACAGCAGCCACTGAAAATAACTTCCATTCAGATTAGTGAAGGTTAATCAAACATCATAAGAGACCAACCGACCTATCAATCTGAATGCGAGAGTCTCCCATCCACGGGATGAGCTGCCGCCCCTGCTCGTGGTACAAGGCTTTCTCATCGTCCCGGAACAGCTTGCAGGCATAGCCGAACACCAGGAGCTCCGCCGCCGGGCCTGTCTTCCGACTGCTCTTCTTCCGTGCAGTACCGGAGAACATGACGAGCGGATACGGCCTACAGACAGCAACCAGGCCTCCGTCACCGCAGTGCGCTGCTCAAAATGGAAACACGCACTTCCGGCTCTTCCTTCCTGCAGATTCCACAGTTTTCACAAAAGGACTCTAGCTAAAATATTAAATATACAGTACGTGTATTGGTTTTAGCTTAACTCGGTTAAAACTGTAGCTTTCTCTTTAGCACCTTTTCTTTCTTTTTTCTTTTTCTACAGTGCGAAAGTGCTTTCCTGTAAATAAAGTTGACTGCGCTGTCCTCGGCCTGTGCTGGGGGCGGGGCAGTCCCAGGTGACGGGGATCACGTGACTCCCCTGCTCGCCGTGTTCGGGCTGCGGCTATCTAACATTTCCTGTTGTGGCTTTTCTCTTTACAGGTTTCCCAGCCTAATTTCAGGCGGAAAGCTGTAGCCTTGTTCTCAATAAAACGGCTCTCACCCGGCAATTATTTTCAGAACATTTTCACAAACTACAGGGTTTTTGTTTATGAAAACGATTTTTTTGCTGCGTTTTTTACCTGTAAAGAAATAACTCCAGATGTATTTTGGTTGTCTGGTCTCAGAAGAAAAGGCTGCAGTCAGTACGTGCACACCATCACCGTCCCTGGGCGGTCAGTGACCACATGAATGATATTTACATACTTGGGTCACATGCCAACTAGTTTGATCCAGCTTCTCAGTGTGCACATGGCGCACAGTGAGGATTCGGCTGCCTCCAGTCAGTACGTGCATACCATGGGCGTACATTGACCACATGTATGCTGTTTACATACTAGGGTCACGTGCCAACTGGTCTGATCCAGCTTCTTAGTGTGCACATGTCACGTAGTCAGGATCTGGTCATTTGCAGTCAGTACGTGCGCACCATCACCGTTCCTGGGTGGTTACGTGACCAAATGTATGTCATTTACATACTTGGGTCATATGCCAACTAGTCTGATCCAGCTTCTCAGTGTGCATATGGCACACAGTACTGCAGTCAGTATGTGAACACCGTCACCATCCCTGGGCAGTCAGTAACCACGTGTATGCCATTTACATACTTGGTTCACATGCCGACTAATCTGATCCAGCTTCTCAGTGTGTACATGGCATGCTGTCAGGATTGGGCTGTCTGCAGTCAGTATATGTGCACCATCATTGTCACTGGGCAGTTATGGTACCACATATATGCCATTTTTATACTTGGGTTACATGCCAACTAGTCTGATCTAGCTTTTCAGTGTGCACATGGCACATAGTCAGGATTTGGCTGACTACAGTCAGTGCATACTCACTATCGCTGTTCCTGAGCGGTCACATGACCACATGTATGCCATCTACATATTTGGGTCACGTGCCGACTAGTCTGATCCAGCTTCTCAGTGTGCACATGGCACATAGTCAGGATTAGGCCGACTGCAGTCAGTACGTGCACACCATCACTGTCCCTGGGCGGTCAGGGACCACATGTACTGTATGCCATTTAAATACTTGGGTCATGTGCCAACTAGTCTGATCCAGCTTCTCAGTGTGCACATTGAATGCAGTCAAGATTTGTCTGTCTGCAGTCAGTATGTGCACACCATCACCATCTTTGGGCATGCAGTGACAACATGTATTCCATTTACATACTTGAGTCACATGCCAACTAGTTTGATCCAGTTTCTCAGTGTGCACATGGCACGCTGTCAGAATTGGGCTGTCTGCAGTCAGAACATGAGCACAATCACTGTCCCAGGCCAGTCACGTGATCACACGTATGCAATTTTTATATTTGGGTCACATGCCCACTAGTATGATCCAGCTTCTCAGTGTGTACATAGCACATAGTCAGGATTCGTCCGTTTGCAGTCAGTACATGCAGTCTATCACTGTTACTGAGCAGTCACATGACCACATGTATGTATGCCATTTAAATACTTGGGTCATGTGCCGACTAGTCTGATCAAGCTTCTCAGTGTGCACATGGCACACACTCAGGATTCAGCCGTCTGCAATCAGTACATGCACACCATTACCGTTCCTGGGCGTGCAGTGACCACATGTATGCCATTTACATACTTGGGTCATGTGACCATTAGTCTCATCCAGCTTATCAGTGTGCACATGGCACACAGTCAGGAGTCAGCCATCTGCAGTCCAATTAATAATAATAATTTTTACTTATATAGTGCCAACATATTCCGCAGCGCTTTACAATTCAGAGGGGACATGTACAGACAATATGAGAGATTACAGAATAACAAAATGCAGATACCAAGAGGCGTGAGGGCCCTGCTCGTAAGCTTACAGTCTGTGAGGGAATAGGGGAGGCACAAAAGGTGAATGGGGGAGAAAAGCTTGTGATATATGGTCCAGCCATCGATTTAATAGGGGATTCCAAACCAGCTGCGTTTATCGATCACCAGCCAGAATTTATACAGGTACAGAGTGTAAAAAAGTACATGAAGATGAAGGAAACAGAAGATACAGGGGACAAGAATTGGAAGTAAATCTTATGAAGGGCAGAATTGGGACTAGATTAGATGAGGGAGGTGAGGTGATAGGCTAGTCTAAAGAAATGCGTTTTTAGTGCCCACTTAAAGGTGTGGATGTTGGGAATTAATTGGATTGTTCTTGGTAGTGTGTTCCAGAGCATAGGCGCAGCTCGTGAGGAATCTTGATGACGGGAGTGGGAGGTTCGAATTATTGAGGATGTTAGTCTTAGGTCATTAGCAGAACGGAGGGCACGGGTGGAGTGATAGAGATGAGGGAGGTGATGTAGGGTGGTGCGGAACCGTGGAGAGCTTTGTGAGTGAGATACGTTTATATTGGATTCTGTAGCAGATAGGCAACCAGTGCAATGACTGGCACAGAGCAGAGGCATCAGTGAAGTGGTTGCAGAGGGAAATGATCCTGGCTGCGGCATTCAGAATGGATTGGAGAGGGGAGAGTTTAGTAACAGGAAGACCAATTAGTAAAGAGTTACAATAATCCAGGCGAGAATGAATGAGAGCGACAGTAAGAGTTTTTGCAGAGTCAACGGTAAGAAAAGGACAAATTCTAGAGATGTTTTTGAGGTGGAAGTGACATGAACAAGCGAGTGAACGAATATGGGGAGTGAAGGAGAGAACGGAGTCAAATATAACCCCAAGACAGCGGGTGTGCTGCTGGGGCGCAATGGTAGAGCCACACACAGAAGTGGTCATATTGGGTTTGGAAGAGGGAGGAAACATGAGGAGTTCAGTTTTTGACAGGTTCAGTTTTAGGGCTCATTCACATGACCGTTCTGTTTGTCCTCGTCAATTCCTGTATTTTTTGCGGACCCACGGACAGGACCATCTTTTAAATGTCTTTTGTGTAGGATCGGATGATACACGGTCAGGGGCGGATTAAGGGTAACCAAGGCCTCGGGCTGTTCAGGACCTGTGGGTCCCCCCATCCCTAAACATGGGTCATGTGATGGGTCATGTGATGGTTCATGTGACAAACATCTGAAACAGATAATTTCTAAAAAAATAGTTGTCGAAACTATAACGTAAAAAAACATCCACTAATCTAATAAATATACCCTTCAGTTTAAAAAAACAAAACCACTAAGGCTTCTGCCACACTCACGTGCCTCCGGATTTTCACGTACCGCAGACACGGGCCCACGTGGTCCTATGTATTGTTATTGTTTTGGACACACGTAAGTATTCAGGAACGGAACGTGTGTCCGTTTGTATGTGTGTCCGTTTTTTAAAAACGCTGACATGTCCGTGTTGCTCTGGCAGCATCGGTGTCACACGGCCCGCACCCGTACCACACGGATGTAGTATGGATGCGGGCCCGTGTGACACGCGCCGGAGAAAGACACGTGTCAGTGTAAAAATAATAAAAACACATACTCACCTCCACCATACCTGCAGTCTCTGCCGCGGCTGTCCCCTGCATCCGTCCCCCAGTGAATTTGAACAACGCTTTTTCTTCACTGGGGGCCGGAAGCAGCATCAGCGGGGCGTGGCTTTGGCCGGACGCTGTTATTCAGCACTACAGACAGCGCCGGATGATGCAAGTAGGCGGGGCTTTCCGTTCTCCGTGTGTTATTACGTATAACACACGGAGAACACGTACGTGCCATAAACATGGCACACGAGGACAAAACCACCCCTTTAACACGTACGTGACAAAAACATTACGTTTTGTCACGCAAGTGTGGCAGAGGCCTAAGGCAGAGTATTGAACAGTCCAACGTCCAACTTTAATCTGTAAACAAGACTATTGGCCAAAAAAAAATAATGAAAAAACTGAGCAAAAACTCCCTGTGTGAACATAGTTCAACAAATACTGAAGTAAAATACTCAAATTCTCAGCGTGTGCACGAGGCCTTACAGATACTGAGGTAAAAACTCACTAAACGTGTACACGAGGCCTAAGGCTGTGTGAGCATGTTGCGTAATTACATGCATTTACGCTGCGTTTAGCACTGCAGCGTAAATGCATGCGTCCTGCGTCCCCAGCACAATTATTGTAGATTGTGCATGACACGTGCGCACGATGCTTTTATGAACGCTGCGATTTGGGTGCTAAAATTTTGACGCAAATCTGAGTAAATGAGCATGTCAATTACTTTGTGCGCTATAGATGCAGCTCCCACTCTATCTATGGTGGGGGCAGCAGCCATAGCGCATGAAATCGGCTTTTTTTGAACAAAAAAACTGCATCCATTAGGCCGGCGTCACACTTGCGATTAACTCGCACGAGTGCAATGTGAGAAAATCTCGCATTGCACTCGGACAAATGTTAAGCAATGAGGCAGCTCCGATCTGCTATTTTTTTCTCAGCTCAAATCGGACTGAGAAAACAATCGCATCATACTGCGATTTTTAGAGTTTCTCGCGCGAGTCACTCCAATGCAAGTCTATGGGTGCGAGAAAAAAAAACGGATATCACACGGACGGCACACACACCATCCTAGTGACATGCATTTTTCTAAATACATTTATCACATGTTGCAGAGAACACTGTATATGAATGAGGTCTGTCGATGTCGGTCAATCTTTCTCTCTCTGTCTCTATTCTCTCTCTGTCGGTCCCTCCCACCCCTTCTCTCATACTCACTGATCACCAGCACGGCACTGCACAGCTGTCACAAAGCTCTGGCGGCTTTTCCTCTTTTGAAAAAGCCGGCCGCTCATTATTCCATCACGTTATCACTGCTTTCCCCACCCACCGGCGCCTATAATTGGTTGCAGTCAGCGACGCCCCCACATTGAGTGACAGCTGTCTCACTGCAACCAATCACAGCTGCCGGTGGGCGGGTCTATATCGTGTAGTAAAATAAATAAATAAATAATTTAAAAAAAACGACGTGCGGTCCCCCCCAATTCATACCAGCCAAGGTAAAGCCATGCGGCTGGAGGCTGGTATTGTCAGGATGGGGAGCCCCACGTTATGGTCAGCCCCCCACCCTAAAAATATCAGCCAGCAGCAGCCCAGAATTGCCGCATCCATTAGATGCGACAGTCCCCGGACTGTACCCGGCTCATCCCGAATTGCCCTGGTGCGGTGGCAATCGAGGTAATAAGGAGTTAATGGCAGCAGCCCATAGCTGCTACTAAGTCCTAGGTTAATCATGGCAGGCGTCTCCCGATACCTTCCATGATTACCCTGTACATAAGTTAAAGAAAACAAACACATACACCCAAAAATCCTTTATTTGGAATAAATGACAAAAATAAACAAACCCTCATTCACCACTTTATTAAAATCCCCAAATACCCCTCCAGGTCCGACGTAATCCACAGAGGTCCCACGACGCTTTCAGCTCTGCTACATCGGAAGCTGACAGAGAGCGGCCACACGATGAAATCACTCAGGTTACCCGCGGCCACAGATCTCAGATGGAGGACTTCAGCTGTGGCCGCGGGTAACCTCAGTGACGGCAACGCTGATCGCGCAGATCACTTCAGTCACTCAGGGGATTTTCGGTCACCGGTGAGACCTTTACCGGTGACCGAAAATCAGGCCCCGACACAGAGACAGAGCCGCGGGATGACAATGAAGTCGGGTGAAGATCATCCGAGTTCATTCTGATCGCACGGCTCTGTCTGTGTCTGCTGTCAGCGAGCATGTAGCAGAGCTGAATGGCAGATGACATAGCTGCTGAGAATAAAAACGGATCACATACGGATCACGCACGGATTGCACACGGACTACAATCTAGAGAAAAATTACAGAATCACATTGCAGTTGCATTGCACACGGATCAACACTCGGACAGAGCTCATGCTCATGTCAAATCGCTGCAGAATATTTAGCAGTTACGTGCGCATGAGCCCTAATACTGAACGCGTGTACAAGGCCTTACACATACTGAGGTAAAAACTCACTAATACTGAATGTGTGCACATGACCTTAGCCTATGTTCACACAGGTTTTTTTTTTCTGCAGCAAAATCTGAGCAAAAGCTGCAGCTTATTATTAGCATGTATTTGCATTAAACCAACGAAAAAAACTATGAAAAAAACTGCAAAACCGCCCTATGTGAACATAGCTTAAAGGGAACCTGTCAGCAGAAATTTCGCACTAAACCTAAAAGATTCCCCCTCTGCAGCTCCTCGGCTCCATTCTGGAAAGATTCCTGTTGCTATTGTGCCCCCTTTGAGACCTAAATAAAGACTTTATAAAGTCTTACCTTTTTGTATGCAAATCTTTTTTGTTATGGTCACGGGGGCGGGCTGTCTTGCGTCCGTTATTCTCCCTCCTGCCGTTTTACGCTGTACCCCATCGCTCATTTCCATACCTGAGGACGCCGTCCAGTGCTTTCGAGGTCTCGCACATGCCCAGTGCCACTCTCGCGGGACTGAGCATTGTGCACAGTGTGACCGCTGGTGACGTGATTGCGCAGGCATGAGATTATGGGCGGCGCTGTGATTATCATCAGCAAGTACCCGCCCATAATCTCGTGCCCGCGCTTCTAACTCTGCCTCCACCATTATGCGCAAGCGCTGGCCATATGACCCCACGTCACCTCTTACCCATCTTTCCCTGGAGCAGGAGATACATGGGTAAGAGGTGACGTGTCATATGGTCAGAGGTCATATGGCCAGCGCTTACGCATAACGGTGGAGGCAGAGTGAGAAGCGCGGGCACGAGATTATGGGCGGGTACTGGCCCTGTTCACTGTCTGCCACCTAGTCGGGTAGTCCAAGGGCCCCTCTCTCTCTCTCTCTCTCTCTTTCTCTCTCTCTCTCTTTTTCTCTCTCTCTCTTTTTCTCTCTCTCTTTCTCTCTCCCCTCCCTCTCTCTCTCTTTTTCTCTCTCTCTCTCTTTTTCTTTCTCTCTCTCCTCTCTCTCTCCCTCCCTCTCTCTCTCTCTCTCTCTCCCCCCCGGATTATTGGCAGTCCGCTCAACTCTACTCAGGACCCCTAAGTGGGCGTTCTCATCCGCCTGATCCCGCCCACTGGTGTGTCCCTATTATCACAAGGGGGTGGCTAGGCTATAATGGCTGTGTGTTGTACCTGAGTGTGGGTTTCTGGTGGTAACAAGGAGGATGTACACTTTTGTGACTACCTGGTTTTGCCAGGGCGTCACACTCCCCCTTGGTTGAATACAGCCCGTCCACGGGCTGTCCAGCCACTGACGTTTATTTTTGCAGCAACTGAAAGCAGAAAAAGGGGTAATAAACATATAAAACAATGTAAAAACTTTCATCCCTTACGGGAGGCACATTACTTGAACGTCCGGGAACCCTTGGCCTGGAGGTTAGCCACCGGTTTTGTTAATGACTGGGCCTCGGCCGACTCTACCCCAGGCCCTTCCTCCAACCAACCTCTCCAGAGGCGTTACAGTCCTGGTGGTGAGGTAACAAGAAAGTAGATGGGGGTTATTTACAAGGCCCACGAAAGTTTTGTTTGGCTTCGCCAATCCTGAAGCCATGGTCTATTTTTAACTTTAAAACAAGGGGGTTAACATCAGTGAACTGTAGAAGGGTAGCCGGAATCCGCTACCTACTCCTTATTTTCATATAAACAAATCAGGTAAAGTACACGGTTAATTGGCATTTACTTATATACATGCATGGCTATATACAGGAACATACAAGCACCACTCACTCCCTATAGCTGAGCGGTGGCTGACCTAGGTTAGGGTGGGTGGACCTCCTCAATCCTACATTCTCTCCTAGGCTCGGTGGGGTAGAATTATCTATGGATCCCTCACTCCTAGTGACAGGTACAGTAGGTAAGGACTTACGGGGACGTGATATAAGTGCAGATGCATCCCTGGGTGTATGTGCCGGTGTATTGCTAATAGACCTCTCTAGTTCTGCATCTTCCACAGGTTGTGGGAACATTTTAACGGGAACAATCACTGCTCCATTCTGCATAGGCCAATCAGCTGGGAAATCACCCATAATGGTGTGGATCACCTCTCTTCATCTTTCCACGCCCGGAGCTGGAGTGGGAACTTCTTCCACGATCTTCACGGGCTCCGGACGCTTCTTCAAGTGGTCCCTGGAAGCAGAGGCTGTGGTTTTCCCCTGATCCCTGCTGACAAGGGAAGTTTTCTGATTACTCAAGTCAAAGGGTTGGATAACATAGGGGGCCCTCTCCTACTGGTCGTCCAATTTATGAAGTCGTTTTCTCTTCAGCACCACGTCTCCTGGTTCAAAGGGGGTAGCCTTTGCCCGTTTGTTAAAGTGCTGCTCTTGCTTTTCCCTGCTCCGGTTCAGATTCCTCTCCAATATATTCCTGGATCTGTCGGTACTGCATCTGGTGCTTGGAATTCCAGTCTGTAGTTGGCGAGATGGTTTACATGGGCTACAACTATCACGGATAACCCCTGCCTGCCTCATGTTCCTCAACATGTCCTCAACATGTCCGTGCCACATCCATCACTCGCACACCACCAATTTCTCCACCAGACAGATTCACCTGTTGCCGCTGCAGGAGGGCCCGAATTTCACGTTGCAGAGCCCTCTGCCGGCCCACTCCTGCCGTGGCAGACAGCTGTTGCAATAGGTGCAATACTTCCCCCATACAATTTTCAATAACATTAGTCCCTAGGACCATTTTTGGGTTACAGTCACTGGGGTCATTATTGCACCACAATACGTCCTTGATGCTCTAGCTCCACTCGCCCCACCATATGAGTCACCTCTTTAAACCCCACTTGGGTCATTGGGAGTCCATTGGCCGCGATAATAGTGAAGCCAGAGTCTGGTAGGGTGAGATCATCATCAGACCAGTAACGCTTATACAGTACATAGGGCATAGTCGTTGAGTGAGCCGGTGTCCAGTAGTGAGAACGTCGGGATCCCGTCTACGGTGAGGGAGATGATGGGGCGGTCTCCGACATACCACTCACACCAATTAGCTGGGCCTGGGGGATCTATTCCTGAAGATTGGTCCTTGGCCTCAGGGGTTGCTCATTTAAAAGACACTGACGGGAGTAATGGCCAGTCTTGTTGCACCTGTAACAAACGGGCTGTCCATACCAGTTGTTGCTCCTTCTCTGCATCCAGTGGACGTCCTCAGGGCTGTCAGTGAGCTGAATCTTCTCCGCCGGTTTGGTCTTTGGCTGGAGCTGCATGGCCTCGAGGATCCTGGCAGAGTCCTTGCTCAGCTGCTGAACTTGGGATGACAGGTCACTGGGAGTCCCAGGGTAGAGCTTGTAGAGGAGGCTTCACCAATAAGTGAGAGGTATCAGCTGGCCAGGGCGATGGTACAGAGTCACTAGCTCCCGGGGTTTGTAAAGCCTTGATGGTCCGGATGCTCCAGGGCCCACAGCCGCAGCTGTTTATGGTCCTCCGCTGACCCCAACCCCTGCAGGAACTGCTCCACCAGCATTTTGTTACTCTCGGGCTCGTTGATAGAGTCTACCTGCCTCAGAGTGCGCAAAGCGGTTTGTAGCCTCAAGGCGTAGTCTCTGATGCTGTCCTGTGGACGCTGCCAGCAATTATAAAACTGCATCCTTAATTCCACCTCCGTGCGGGTCTCAAAGGCTACTTGCAACTTGTCAAATATGGTGGCCACCTCGGCCCGGTCCTCATCAGTCCAAGTTTCTACTTTTTGCTCAGCGGTGTCGGTCAGCTGTCCGAGATCCACTGCCGTGCGCTGCTTGCCAGTCATGGCGTACATATCAAGAACGTTACATATTTTCTTGTTGAATATCTGCAGGGTATTGGGTCGGCCATCATACTGAGGTAGCCAAGCAGCACCGGGCACATAAGGTAAGGTGATCGGCATAACCTGTGTAACTGCCGGGACCGCAGGCTCCACCGCTCCTGATAGTGCTAGGCTGCTGGCTGTCCTCCTCGAAAGGTCCAAGCACCTTGCCACAATCCCCTGCGACCGGGGGTCTGACTCCTCTAGGTCCAGACTATCGTCTGCAACCTGGACAGCTTCTCTTGGGAGCCACTACTCCCAACCTCCTCTGAGCTCCTCACTGCTCGAGGGGTTCCTCACTCCTCACCAACTACTCACTAACTACCAACTGACTACACTCCTCACCTCCCCTCCCTGACCCCCCAGGTGGGCGACTCTATTCCACTCAAGCCGTCCACAGGTGTGTCAGGTGGGTGTGGTGCAGGGTGTCTCTAGGATTTGATTTTCTGTTGGAGGCCACACCACTTAAGTAGGGACCCAAAAACCAAGAAGGAGGTGGAATACTGCACGGGAGGATAGGTTGTGCAATACCCTGTGACAACCTGATAGTCCAGGGGCTTCACACTAGTAACCCCTTCCTACCCATCCCCGTATTGTAATATTGTGTAATATGAAAGTAAAAAAATATGTTTTATTACTTACATATTCCCTATGTAAATGAGCAGGTCTCTAGCTCCATGGGCGTCACATCGCATGCTTTAAATGGTATCACGCCCCTGTGGGATTTACATTTGCGAAGTCACCATCAGCGTCTTCAGATCCCTAGCGTGCGCGCTTACCATTTTCTCCGCCTACTCATTCTGGTATTTACTTGCCGGGTTCAGACGCGCTCTGCGCATGACCGGAACCGCAGGGGTCTTCTGAGCATGCGCAGTGCGCGTCTGAAGCCGACAAGCAAACACCAGGATGAGAAGGCGGCGAGAATGGTAAGCATGCATGAGCGGGATTCTGAAGGAGCTGATGTGACGTTGCTCATGTAAATCCATGGTATCACGCCCACAGGGGCGTGATACCATGAAAAGCATGCAAACACCTACGGGGCGATGCGACGCCCATGGGGCTAGAGACCTGCTCATTTACATAGGAAACATGTAAGTAATAAAACATATTTTATTACTTTCATATTACACAATATTACAACACAGGGAGGGGTAGGAAGGGGTTACTAGCTCACACATGCTCCTGCTTGTAGGTTATAACACTTTTTTTACCTGACAGGTTCCCTTTAAAACACCTGCTAAATCCAGTTCTTTCTATAGCTGTCCATAGGTGTTCCTTGGCTCTTGGACAACTCTTGTGATAATTCTTTTTTCTCTTCTGTCTGAAATCTTGCTGGGAGCACCTGTTCATGGCCAGTTTATAGTGAAATTATATTCTTTCCAATTCTGGATTATAGCCCCAACATTGCTCACTGGATCCTTCAGTAGTTTAGAAATTTTGTAACCAATGACATCAGTGTGTTTTGCAACAATAAGGTTGCAAAGGTTTTGAGACTGCTCACTGATTTTACCCATCATGAGATGTTTCTTGTGTGGCACCTTGGTAATGAGACACATTTTTTTAGGCCATCAGCTGAACCAGCTGATATTATTTTTCAATAAGGGACAGGATTGCTTTATGATTACTGATAGATTCAGTTTTTGTCATGGCTTTCCATGGCTTTTTGAACCTCTTTTTCTACATCTGTTCAATACTTTTTCCATTTGTCATTTTTTATTATTATGGTTTACCGGTACATCATTAAATTTATGGACAACTGTGGGTTGATTTCTTTGCCTCTATTGATTGGATGGGGTGTTACTGAGAATCTGGGGAGAATTTCATGTTATTCGCACCTTTAGAAATATACAATATTAACTAAGAACATTGGGGACATGTTAAATATTTATTTTACCTGCTGTAAATATATCCATATATACACATGCATGTGGAGAAATAAATCCAATACTATCATACAGTTCAATTCAAATATAGAGAATGTATACCGCACTGAACGATTTCCTGTGTATTCCCGTAGTGTTATGTTATTCCACTATGCGAGTAATGAGTCTGTGATCCCAGTATCTCTTCCCCTAATAACAGTGGTATTACAAGTTCTGCCTTCCCCTTCAGACCTAACAGACACCACTCCGTGTCACCACATAACGGTCAAACCTCAGATATATCGGTATAGATGAACTATATATCTTATGGCTATATTACAAAACACATCTGTGGTCACCCTGCACATGGCTACTGCATATCTGTCTGAATTTAAGTACTGTGAATTGGTGTCTACAGTTGTGCATAGATTAGTCAGGAATATACCACCATATATCTGGTTAAATACCATAACCCCCACAACCATGCCCAAAATTAGATACAAAAATATAAATAAAGTACCGTAATACACAAGAGCAAGATGATAAGGATACATAGGGATACCAATACTCATGATATTATTATTGTATATCTACAATCTACAGAGGAAGCACAAGAATCCTTTCTTTTCACAAATTCACAACTAAGTTATGAGGATTTTTTAGTTTTCACATGAAGCACATTATGTATTGCAACATAATCTGAACCACCGTCAGTACAGAAATACATCACCAAGGTTAGTACAGCGATCAATTGAAGTTCTAGGTCAGCCCCATCTACACTTGTATCGCATGAATTTTCAACTCCCAGTATGTCCTTAAAAATGGTAAGGAGAAGCTGGGAGGTATTGTTATCAGTAAACAAACTGCTGACCATTCAAGAACCACAGTACTGTTGAGATATAGTCATTATCAAAATTATTTACACCCAAAAACTTATTGATGACATCTTCTCTGACTGCAGTCATTCCCATCTCTTTTGTCCCCAACACTTTTGTAATAGTACGGATGCCATGATGACTTTCCACTACACAGCTCGTCTCTTCTGCGGACTTCTTTTTTCTCCCGTCTTCTGCAGCACATCCAGCCATAATTCCCTTAAAAATAAATGTATTACTATCCTGCCCCACAAAGAAAACTATTTCCCATGCTACACCCCTAAATAAGTAATTGACCCTCACTGTGCTTCCTGCACTAGATATTCCCCCCAAACTGCCCCTTTCTGTAATATCAATCTCCACACTGAACCGCTCTATAATATTCCACACACCCTGCACCACTCTATAATGTCTCCCCCACACCCTGCACCACTCCATAATATCCCCCATATCCTGCACTGCTCCATAATATTCCCCTACAACCTGCACCACTTTATAATGTCTCCCCCACACCCTGCACCACACCATAATCTCCTCCACAGCCTGCACTGCTCCATAAGTCTCCCACACTGCATCGCTCCAAAATGTTCCCCCACACCCTGTACCGCTTCATAATGTCTCCCACATCCTGCAACGCTCGATAATATCCCTCACACCGTGCAGTGCTCCATAATGTCTCCCCCACACTTTGTTGATCTCCATAATATCCCCCACAACCTGCATCTGTAATAAGGTATCCTGTGCCTTACCGCGCCCACTTTGATCCAGTGACTTCTGGTATTGCAATGTATATGTGTGCGTTTTCTTTTACTGCATTGTATTGTATGACATTACCTCACCCATAATTACTTTGCGTTTGACAATAACATATTTCTACAAGAGACTGGGACTGCAATGGGAAGCAAAATGGCACCACAATATGCAAATCTTTTCATGGCCAAGCTTGAGAGTGACTTTTTATCCTCTTGTCCTAGCAGGCCTCTGGCCTACTACCGTTACATTGATGATATTTTAATCATCTGGACACAGTCTGAGGAGCAGCTGAAGACCTTCCATGAACACTTTAATCAGTTTCATCCCACCATCAACCTAACACTAAACTACTCCTGCACTGAAATCAACTTTTTGGACACCATCATTAAACTATGGAACAATGAAATAGAGACATCCCTGTTCAAGAAGCCAATTGACCGTCCAACATACCTGAAATGAGACAGTTTTCATACAAAACATATAAAAAACTCTATTGTATACAGCCAGGCTATCAGGTACAATCGAATATGTTCCAACAGTACAGATAGAGACAATCACCTTGAGGGCCTCAGAAAGACCTTTATGAATCAAGGCTACCACCCAAGAACAATTGAAAACCAGATTACAAGAGCCACCAGAATATCAAGAAACCATCTCCTACATTATAAAACTAAAGAAGAAAACAACCGGGTCCCTCTTGTAATCACCTACAATCCACATCTGGAGGTGTTAAGAGGAGCTACACGGAAATTACAACCATTACTGCAAAAAGATGCCTGGTTAAAATCTATTTTTCCAGACCCCCCCACTTCTGTGTTTTAGACAGCCCCCAAATCTAAGACGCATCATTGTCAGAAGCTCCCTGTCCTCTCCAACACCAACAGGAACATTTCCCTGCAACCAGAAAAAATGTAAAACCTGTCCATTTATATTGACAACGGACAAGATAAAGATTCCCAGATCACATCAGGACTACAAGATCCCAGATACCTTCAGCTGCATCACAACCAATGTGGTGTACTTAATTATATGTACCAAATGTCCAACTAGGGGTCTGTATGTAGGGGAGACAGGACAACAGCTCAGGACAAGGATGAATTCTCACCGCCACACTATTAGAGAAAAAAGGATAGATCTATCTGTGGCCAAATGTTTTTGTAACCCAGAGCACAACATCATGGACATTAAATTGATGATATTGAAAGGTAACTTCAAGTCCCAGAGAGATAGGAGACTATGGGAGTACAAACTTATGATGACCTTTGACACATTCAGAGCAGGAATGAATGTGTCTCATGGATTCATGTCTTTTTACATCAATTAAGAGATGTGCTCCTCAGACCCTCTGGGGACATCACAACCCTGGACCAGACCTCAATCGGAGGACAATAAAACTTTCACACTGAACTGCAGCAATATTTATGGCCACAACAGTTTGTCCTCTTGCCATAGTGATAGTTCTGCTTCACATAACTTGTTTTATTTACTGCCCCATTCTATGTCCTGTTGTGTATAAATACGTGACTCTTCAGATTTTGTTATATTTTGAGCCTAAAGAAGAGGCCTGAGTAGTCTCGAAAGCTTGCTATTATTACCATCTTTTCAGTTAACCATTAAAAGGTATCAACCACTGAGGACTTCAGTTCTTTTAAACAATTTTTTATCTCTACTGCCTAACACGGTACAAAGATATTTTTTACCTGTATCAAAATGGAGGATACTAGAATGTACTGCATCTTTATGGAACTAAAGACGCTTCTGAAGAAACGCGCTCAACTGGACAGCGACATATTTTTCTTATCCAAATGCAAAAAGGAGAATTTGATCGCCAAAGGACTCTAGATTACAAACCCAATTCTACATACCTACAATACCCATTATGCACAAAACCTTTGTCACAGGACTTTTGAGAGACTAAGGAACCACCTTTTGCATGTCTTCTACAGCATCAAGAGTAAAATCCAGAGGGAATTTGAAACACAAAGGAATACACTTCCAGAAAGCACAGAGCAAAAAGTACAACAATACTATTATAGACTACGAACCCTTCTGATCCACAACAAGGAAAAGAAACTGCATAGACTACGCCTCAATTCTGGACTTAATACAAAGAGGATGAGAGCAAAGCCAAAACCTGACAACTTGGACAACCACTCCATTCAAGACACAAAAGCATCTAACTGTGTTATAATCTCTCGGATTATAAACCCAACAAAGTAGAACTTGCTGTGCTTTCTAGGGGACTCTCATTTTGTCCTACTAAAACTCTAGACAAAACTGAACTCTGCAGTGATATGGAAGATTACTTCAGGAGACTACGTCTGAGGGAATATTTTAACGATGCAGATGTTTCAGAATCCACCCAGACTGAAGGAAGATGGATCTTGACAACCAGGAAAAGGTCAGATTGGACACCTCCACCAGGACGCAACCCTCATTTGGATAACTATATAGACACTTTCAGACATTTGGTAAAATCCACTATCCTAGACACACACACAGGAGGCAACCATTCAACATCAGTGCCCATGAGAGAAGGGCAATAAAATCATTCAAAACCAACAAAGAATTCATCATTAAACCTGCAGACAAGGGGGGTGCCATAGTCATGATGAACAAATCAGACTACATGAAGGAAGCACACAGACAACTGATGGACACACGCTACTATAAAAAATTGGAAACAAAACAAAAAACATATGGCACATTTTATGACATAAGTGTGGCCATGCAATTAAATAAGAGCAAAGGCTCACAGCCTACTCCATCAAACATTAGCACATAAAAAGAGAGGAGTTTTACAGGAAAAATTTAAAAGGCTTTATTGATATACAAAGGTTAAAACCAATTCATTCCCATAAATACAATGAGTAGTATTACAATAAGACCAAAGAAGTAAGACAACAATGAGAGGTGGGTGGGCGAGCCTGGACCAGCGCTTTAGTTACATCACAGCACTGCGCTTATGATTAAGCCAGCATAAACACTGCGAAATGTACGTCGGGTGTCTCTGGGGGCTCCCTTCAACCGCCTGCCTGTTCCAGCGCTGTCATCCCTGAATGGTAATATGTCTTTCCGCTCTCTCCGTCTCCTGCTGGGACTTATACGTTAGCCATGTGGCTGGTCCGATTGTTGGGAGGGGTTACCTTACTAAGAGCAGTGCTGTGATGTAACTAAAGCGCTGGTCCAGGCTCGCCCACCCACATCTCATTGTTGTCTTTCTTCTTTGGTCTTATTGTAATACTACTCATTGTCTTTATGTGAATGAATTAGTTTTAACCTTTGTATAGCAATAAAGCCTTTTACATTTTTCCTGTAAAACTCCTCTCTTTTTGTGTCCTATAAAAAATTGGAGTCTGACCCTACACAGGACTATTACAAGGAACTTAACAAGTTGGTCTCTTGTCTGCCTGACATATCCTCAACAGCTGATGAACTGATACCGGTAAGTCCAAGAATAGGCACATTCTGCATGCTTCCCAAAATTCACAAATCTGGAAACCCAGGAACACCTATCATTTCACATGTGGGCACCCTCACTGAACAAGTCTCTGGATGGGTAGAGGGTATCCTTAAACCCTTGGTAAGAGATACAACCAGCTACATCCAGGACACTACTGACCTATTGAAAAACTATCAGCAATAGGTCCTCTACCAGAGGGAAACATCCTTGCCACCATGGATGGGAAATCCTTGTACTCGAATATTCCACACCAGGATGGATTGAATGCCTGTAAAGTCTTCCTGGAAAATACAGGAACTGATGCCGATTCTGTAGTGCAGGTTACAAAATTCATCCTCACCCATAATTACTTTGCATTTGACAATAACATATATCTACAGGAGAATGGCACCACAATATGCAAATATTTTCATGGCCAAGCTTGAGAGGGACTTTTTATCCTCTTGTCCTATCAGGCCTTTGGCCTACTACCATTACATTGATGATATTTTAATCATCTGGACAGAGTCTGAAGAGCAGCTGAAGACCTTCCATGAACACTTTAATCAGTTTCATCCCACCATCAACCTAACACTCAACTACTCCTGCACTGAAATCAACTTCTTGGACACCATCATTAAACTACGGAACAATGAAATAGAGACATCCCTGTACAAGAAGCCAATTGACCGTCCAACATACCTGAAATGGGACAGTTTTCATCCAAAACACATAAAAAACTCTATTGTATACAGCCAGGCTATCAGGTACAATTGGATATGTTCCAACAGTACAGATAGAGACAATCACCTTGAGGGCCTCAGAAACACCTTTCTGAATCAAGTCTACCACCCAAGAACAATTGAAAACCAGATTGCAAGAGCCATCAGAATATCAAGAAACCGTCTCCTACATTATAAAACTAAAGAAGAAAACAACCGGGTCCCTCTTGTAATCACCTACAATCCACATCTGGAGGTGTTAAGAGTAGAGATGAGTGATGTTTGAGGCTCGAGGTTCGCCAATTTCATGTTTGAGTGATTTTGGGGGGTGTTCGAGAGGCTCGACGAACTCAAGTCTTTTGCTAAAAGCTCGACAGTTCGAGTAACGTTCGAGAACGGTTCGATCAACAAAAGCGTGGCTTTTCACAGTAAGGCTATGTGCACACGTTGCTGTCTGCATGCATCCTGCGTCCCCAGCACAATCCCTCTTTCTTTCCTACTCACCGATCACGGGCGTCTCGCTGCACGGCTGTCACAAATCTGTGGCGTCTTTTCCTCTTTTCAAAATGGCCGCCGCTTCATTATTCAATCAGTTATTCCGTGCTTTCCCCGCCAGCGGCGCCCATGATTGGTTGCAGTCAGACACGTCCCCACGATGAGTGACAGCTGTCTCACTGCAACCGATCACAGCCTCCGGCGGGCGGGTCTATGTCGTGCAGTAAAATAAATAAATAAATAATAAAAAAAAAGTGGTTCCCCCATATTTGATACTAGCCAGGATAAAGCCGCATGGCTAGAGGCTGGTATTGTCAGGATGGGGAGTGCTACGGTATGGGGAGCCCACCACCCTAACAATATCAGCAGGCAGCCACCCGGAATTGCCGCATCCATTAGATGTGACAGTCCCGGGACTCCACCCAGCTCATCCCGAATTGCCCTTGTGCGGTGGCAATCGGGGTAATAATGAGTTTAATCATGCCAGGCGTCTCCCCAAGACACCTTCCATGATTAAACTGAAAGTGAAAGTAAAGAAACATACACCGCGAAAAATCCTTTATTTGGAATAAAAGACAAAAAAAACATCCTTTTTCACCATTTTATTAAAATCACCAACTACCCCTCCAGGTCCGAAGTAATCCACATGACACTGTCAGCTCTGCTACATGAAGATGACAGGGAGCGTTCTGTATCCTCTCCACGTAGCAGCTGAAGTGAACCCCGCTGTAATCTGAGACTTTAGTCTGCAATGCAGAAGTCAAGATTACCAAATCTGTCTATGTTTTTCATTAGAGCTAGTAGCTGAATGGTTAAAGTGCTCGCCTAAGAAGCAGTACTTCGTGAGTTCTAGCCCCCCGGCCGTCCCGGTAAAAAATGTAATTTATTTTTAAATTAGAATTATTTATTTATAATTCTAATTTAATTTAATTATGCACTGAGTGGAGGAGCCGGACATCAGCTGTGAGCCACACGTCTAAAATCTGAGCAGTTCACGGAATGAGGCTGCATTGCTCTCTCTCTTTCAGTCAGTCAGTCAGTCAGTCAGTCTCAGTCAGTCAGTCAGTCTCAGTCAGTCAGTGAGCAGCTGCTGTCTGTATGGAGGAGAGCAGACAGCAGCTGCAGAACTACAAGGCTCAGCATGCTCCATTCACTAGTGTATGCAGAAGAGCAAAGAGCAGCTGCAGAACTACAAGGCTCAGGATACTCCATCCAGGCCTGTATGCAGGAGTTTTTTGCCCACCAAAAAAATGACGTGGGCTTCGCCATATTTTTGTATGCTAGCCAGGTACAGCAGGCAGGTACGGCTGCCTGCAACCCCCAGCTGCCTATTTGTACCCGGCTGGGAACTTAAAAAATAGGGAAGCCCAAAAATCGACATGAGCTTCGCCCCATTTTTGTGTCCAGCCAGGTACAATTAGGCAGCTGGGGATTGGAATCCGCAGCACAGGTTAGCCAGAGTTTTCTGGGCCTCTCTGCTGCGAATTGCAGTCCGCAGCCGCCCCAGAAAATGGCGCTTTCATAGAAGCGCCATCATCTGGCACTGTATCCAACACTTCCAGCTGCCCTGAAGCTGGGTGGCTCGCTGGCTAATAATGACTTAATACTAGCTTTGTTTTACTAGCTAGTATTAAGCCAGAGATTCTTAATGTCAGGCAAGTTTGACCCGGCCATTAAGAATCTCAAATAAAGGGTTAAATAAAAAGACACCACATAGAGAAAAAAAACTTTAATAGAAATAAATACACAGACACACTTAGAGACTCCATGTTTATTACTCCCTCTCACCCCTCCACAATCCATGGTCTTCTGTCTTCTTTCTCCTTCAACCCATGCAGCTCTGCTACATTAGGCAGCGCTGCATGGGAGGAAGACGCTGCTGCTTCCCGTGCAGTCTAATCACTCAGTGAGAGTGAGCAGAAGCTGCATGCTGTAAGCGGTGACATCACCGCTGACAAGCGGGTTACCATAGCAACGGTGCTCTGATCACGTGATACCCGGATTCCCGGTGCCGCTGCGGGCTGTAAGCGGTGATGTCACCACTGACAGTCGGGTTACCATAGCAACGGTGCTCCGATCATGTGACTCTCAGTGCCGCTATTTACCGACTGTGACAGCTAGTTCCTGCATTTGAGCTGACTCTGTAAAGAACGCACACATGCAAGAACGAGGAGTCGACCATGTGTCAGAGCATTTCGCTGGTACACGGACATGCTGGAACGATCACCGCATACCGAAGAGATGCACTGACAGGACCTAGCATGACATCTTAGCCATGTGACCAGTCTGTAGCCAATGAGATAATAGACACATGATTGGTCACATGCTATTTTGACGTCACGATAGATCCTATCATCAGTGCTGGTTACCGGGAGGACGCAGCGATTATCGGAAGGAAAAGCGGAGGGAGACAGAGTGCAGGACACGTCGCAGGGACCTGTAAGTGTTATGGCAATGTTTATTAATTGTATGTGTAATGTATGTATAATGTGTTTTTATGTGTTTGTGTTTGCGTCCCATTGTTTTCAATGGGGTTCGAGAGGTTCATTGAACGGTTCATCGAACTGAACTCGAACGGAGCCTCCGTTCGACAAACTGAACCGAACTCGAGCCTTCAGAGGCTCGCTCATCTCTATTTAAGAGGAGCTACACGGAAACTACAACCATTATTGCAAAAAGATGCCTGGTTAAAATCTATTTTTCCAGACCCCCCCACTTCTGTGTTTTAGACAGCCCCCAAATCTAAGAAGCATCATTGTCAGAAGCTCCCTGTCCTCTCCAACAACACCAGGAATACTTCCCTGCAACCAGAAAAAATGTAAGACCTGTCCATTTATATTGACAACGGACAAGATAAAGATTCCCAGTTCACATCAGGGCTACAAGATCCCAAGTGCCTTCAGCTACAGTACATCACAACCAATGTGGTGTACTTAAATATATGTACCAAATGTCCAACTGGGGATCTGTATGTAGGGGAGACAGGACAACAGCTTAGGACAAGGATGAATTCTCAATGCCACACTATTAGAGAAAAAAGGATGGATCTACCTGTGGCCAAACATTTTTGTAACCCAGACCACAGCATCATACACATGAAATTGCTGATATTGAAAGGTAATTTCAAGTCCCAGAGAGATAGGAGACTATGGGAGTACAAACTTATGATGACCTTTGACACATTCAGAGCAGGAATGAATGTCTCATGGATTCATGTCTTTTTACATCAATTAAGAGATGTGCTCCTCAGATCATCCGGGGGCATCACAGCCCTGGACCAGACCTCAATCAGAGGACAATAAAACTTTCACACTGAACTGCAGCAATATTTATGGCCACAACAGTTTGTCCTCTTGCCATAGTGATAGTTCTGCTTCACATAACTTGTTTTATTTACTGCTCCATTCTATGTCCTGTTGTGTATAAATATGTCACTCTTCAGATTTTGTGTTATATTGAGCCTGAAGAAGAGACCCTAGTAGTCTCGAAAGCTTGCTATTATTACCATCTTTTCAGTTAGCCATTAAACGGTATCAACCACTGAGGACTTCAGTTCTTTTAAACAATTTTTCTATCTCTACTGGCTTACACGGTACAAAGATATATATTACCTCCTGTGTAATACGTCCGACTGCCAGCAGATGTGACTGGTTACCTGGTCCCTTAGTGAGAAGGGATGGATAGGGAATGACAGAGCAGCAGGGGTTAAGTGAGGGGGTAGTTCACTAGCACAGGAGGATATAGGAAACGAGTTTCCTGTTTTGAGGTCATTAGGGAAGATTAAGAGAGACAAGGACAAGCAGCAGATGTAGCATTCACAGGGGAACACCATTTCTGTTGATCAGAGGGATGCTGAATAGAGTTTTGTACCTCACGAGTAACCCGAATGCTACTCGCACGAATAGTATGGCATTCGGGTTACTCACTACATTGCGAGTATTCCCCATTGACTTGCATTGCACACGCTATTCAGAATGAATACGCGAGTAGTAGACAGTACTCATTATGATTATAGCGAGTATGAATAGTTAGGTACTCGCTCAACTCTAATGCTGAAGCATTGCTCTGAACAGCAGAAGCGATTGGACAGTGCAAGCTTCAAATCTCCTTAGGAGACTAATAAAATCAATAAAAAATAATAACATTTTTTTAAAAATATGAAAAAAAGCAAAAACTATAAGGTCAAATCACCCCCCTTTTGCCCTATTGAAAATAAAACAAACAAAAAAATACACATATTTGGTATCGCTGCGTTCAAAAATTCCCGTTCTATCAAATTATAAGATCAATTAATCCAATTGGTAAAGGGCGTAGCAAGAAAAAAAATCAAACCGCCAGAATTACATTGTTTTGCTCGTCGTAGCATTGCAATAAAATTCAATAACAGGCGATCAAAACATTGAATCTACACAAAAATGGTATAATTAGAAGTGTCAGCTCAAAATGCAAAAAATAATCTGTCACTGAGCCTCAAATGCTAAAAAATGAAAACACTACGGGTCTCGGAAAATAGCGACAAAACCAAAATGATCTTTTTTTTTTTTTCACAAACTTCTGAATTTTTTTCACCATTTAAATAAAAGTACAGCTATACATGCTTGGTATGTACCAACTTGTACCGACCTGGGGAATCATAATGCCAGGTCACTTTTACCATATTTTGAAATTTGAAATAAAAAAACAATTATTGAATTGTACTTTTTCTGCAATTATACCACACTTGGAATTTTGTTTCCCATTTTCCAGTACAATATGAGGTAGAATGAAATGTGTCATTCAAAAGTACAACTCGTCCCACAAAAACCAAGGCCTCATATGGCTACTTTGAATGAAAAATTAAAAAAGTTATGGCTCTTGGAAGAAGGGCAGCAAAAAACTAAAATGAAAAAATGGAATATCATTTGAAGGTGAAGGGGTTAAAGGAGAACAATAAAGTGGATTTCTTCACTAGAGGTATCAATTTAATTCCTATTACAGCACCATTATAGCCATGTCTTTACATTACAAATTTGAGCTGACACATTCTTTTTAGCTCCTGTATATCTGCATCAGGCAAACAGGGATTTTATGAAAACTACACCAAGCTGTCCAGTAAGTAATATATCCCTGGAATCAAGCTTTCTTGCCCTATATTATATAGCAAAAACCTGTTGACAGATTACCTTTAAATATGACTGATCCTGTGAACATATGTTAACTGCAAGGGGAAAGTTGCATATTATAAAATCAGAAATGTGTGGAGCTCTGTATAATCATAATAATATTTATTCATTTATATAGCGCTAACATATTCCGCAGTGCTTTACATACATTGACAACACCGTCCCCATTGGGGCTCACAATCGAAGTTCCCTGTTAGTATGTTTTTGTAGTGTGGGAGGAAACCAGAGAACCTGGAGGAAACCCACACAAACACGGGGAGAACATACAAACTCCTTGCAGATGGTGTCCTTGGTGGGATTTGAACCCAGGACCCCAGCGCTGCATATGCCGTACACTTTGTTTTGTTGATGACTTATTCATTGATGATCATGCTAGGACTCAGTGTCTCACATTCTACTACAATATATAAAATATACATGTCATTTGCAGTAAAGACTGAGAAAGTACGGGATGGACATTGTCAGGGTTTACAGGGGAATTTCACTAACTGGTTGTCTAGTTGTCTACTTAGTTACAAATTTGCAGGAGGGATAACAGCAGAAAGGTACAACACGGAGTTATAAGAAAAGATTATTCAAAATTGACATTTCATGAAGAATACATTTATTTAGTAAAACAGAATTGTCTGGAGAACTGACAGGTCCTCTGGAATATGGAAAGTGTTTGTCACAGTGATGACATTACTATATCTTTTATTGATGTGTTCCTGGAGCACTTTGAAAAGTGGTGTCGCCAACGTGGACTAGACTCTTTCAGTAGACTAAGCGGAGCCTGAGAATCTGTACTAATTGTAAGGAATACAAAAATATCCCCAATAAGATATGTAAAGCATTGCTCTGGATTCAGCAAAGTTATAAAAAAACAAATACTGGAGTCAACCGGTCTGATGGATTTATAATTACCATCCATTAAATGGATAATTGGAGGAGATAAAATCCCGTCTTGCAAATGATGATGGATTGAATTATAGAAATCTAATGGGCCATCCATATTTAAAACATTCCGTCTATGTTTTGTTCTTGTAGATTTTTCATATTAACTACATCCCGCTGAACCCATTGTATAGAGATAAATATGTAAATAGAATATAAGTCCAAATATACTTATCAGATCCCATTAACAACTAAGTATTTGTAAGTTAACAAAACTTTCAAAATGAAATTTTACACAAATGCTGATTCTCATTTTAAAGTTCAAAATGTCTTCACCTTAGGGCATGTTTATGACTGTAATTGTGGCTGTTTGACACTGCTGTGCCAGTGAAATAACGGCATGGAGACTAAATGGTACATTTATCAAGGTCCCCACCATTATTTCTCATACTTACAAAAGTATTTGAGAAAGTTGCACGCTGTGTGACTCGTTTGCTAAAAACATGAGCCACCTATCTGCATTACAGAGTGGCAGGGAGCTATAGAAAAGTTGTGCTGTATTCACTAATTACTACAAACTGGTATATTGCGGGGTAGTAAATATTTTCTGTTGGTTCTGTTACATGCTTTGTGTTATTGTTTTAATTACTGATGCTTTAAATAACTTCTGACTGGCACTGTCTCTTTTTTCCAGTTGTCAAATTTGTTTGGAAGAAGTTGCAAGTGCAATAATGGTATATCTATTTATACCTGTAATTTCTTTATCGTTCCTATGGGAGACCCAGACAATGGTGTTTAGCTTCTGCCTCCGGAGGACACACAAAGTACTACACTTAAAAGTGTAGCTCCTCCCTCTGAGCTTATACACCCCCTGGAGAACCAGATCTAGCCAGTTTATCGCTTTGTGTTCAGGAGGCATACATCCACACATGCATTCTCATCTGATTTTTGATTTTTGGAAAAAGTTTGAAGAAAAGCGGGTCCAAGTCTGGACCCCCGGCATGTCCCTTCTCACCCCACTGTGTCGGCGGTGTTGTTAAGGTTGATTCCAAGGCTGGAGCCTTACATGCCGCGCTCCTTCACCATCCCTCCTGGGCTCTGGCTTGAAGTGGGAGCCAGCACGGTTCTCCATGCTTGGCAGGAGACCGGTCTCCATCCGCAGCCCTTCAGGATCCTGCTGGACCGGAGCACTCATCCCCAGGGACATGGAACCCTGCGTCTCAGCAAGCTAAGTACCTGAGACGTTTATGTATTGGGGGTCCCTGTACTTTTTTGTTGTGGGAGAGTGTGTTGATTGTGTTTTATGACATTTCCGGCGGGTTCTCTGGCTGTCGCCTGAGAATTGCGGCGATGGTGCCTGCGCGCCGGCCGCACCGCTCAAATTTAGGCCCCGGCTTCGCCGGAGGCCTAGTTTCGGTTTCTCTGCCCTCGCATGTCACTCATGCAGAGGGACAGGCTCGGCTCCGCCCGGCGGCCGTTCTGCACAGGGGAGGGACACTCCTCACTGCAGTGTATGTCCCCTCCCCTGTAGGTTTCTATGGCCCTCCAGATCCCGCTCCCAAGCAAGTCCCACCCCCTCTCTTCGCTCCGGCGGCCATTTTCTCAGCGTTCCCCCTGCGATCAGTCATTGCAGCGCTGGTCTGCAGCATCCCTGCTGAGGTGCTTGGGGTCCGGGCTTCGGGATCTGGAGGGCACACAACACCGCTCCAGCGGACTGGTAAGCCACAACCTCTGGTTGTGGACCTCTGTATATACTCTCTGAGGGTCATTCTCTGGCAGAGCCCCCACTCCAGCAGCATGTCTCACACGAGGAGCAAGGCTCCAAAGCTGTATTCAGTATGCACTGCATGTAAGCTCCTACCGCCTGAACCGAGCACCTATCCACATTGTGATGCCTGCTCTAACCTGACGGTGCCTCAGCCTGGAGTCTCACTCCCAGTGGTCTCTCAGGCTGCTCCTGCTCCTGTGGCTGAACCCCCGGCTTGGGTAGAATCCTTTTCTAGGTCTATCTCAAAGTCTTTTGCCGACTCCATGGGACTTCTGACCAGGACCTTGCTGAATATGCATCAGCCCCTTCACAGGCTGCCTGTGCTGCTAGGGGTCTATCAGGACCGGAGCTCACAGAGGATTCATTATCTGGTCCCAGACCCCGTCCTTCTAAGAAGAGACACAGGGTTCCCTCTCCTTCCTCGTCCCGCGGCTCTGATTCAGGAGCTGACTCGCAGGACAAGGAGGATGCCTTTACGGGGGGCTCGGAGGTTAACTCCATATACCCCATTGATCTGTCCGAAAGTGACTCAGATGTTAGCGATTTGATTGCGTCCATTAATTCTGTACTGGATCTCAATCCGCCAGTATCAGAGGAACAACCCTCTCTGGCAGAAAAGCACCAGTTTACCTCGCCTAAAAGGGCAAAGAGTGTGTTCTTTAACCACTCCAGTTTTCAGGCCGCTGTGACCAAGCCCAGGGCCTGTCCTGACAAACGCTTCCCAAAACGTGGTTCTGATGACCGTTTTCCCTTTCCACCTGAGGTGGTCAAGGAGTGGGCTCATTTCCCAAAGGTAGACCCCCCGGTGTCTAGACTCTCAGCCCGGACCGTTGTATCGGTGGCTGATGGCACTTCTCTTAAGGATTCCACTGACCGCCAGATTGACCTTCTGGCCAGATGTGTATATGAAGCGGCAGGGGCCTCGTTCTCCCTGACTTTTGCAGCAGTATGGGCTCTCAAAGCCATCTCTGCTTCTCTAGAGGGGATGCATTCCCTCGCCAGGGAATCTATGCCCGAAATGGTTACCTTAGCTTCCCAAGCTTCAGCTTTTTCATCCTATGCCATGTCTGCCATGCTGGAGGCTTCTCACCGCACTGCGGTGGCTTCGGCTAATTCCCTCGCTATCCGCAGGATCTTGTGGCTTCGAGAGTGGAAGGCAGATGCTTCTTCAAAGAAGTACCTTGCTGGACTCCCTTTTGCTGGGTCCCGGCTGTTCGGTGAACAGCTGGATGAAATTATTAAAGAAGCTACTGGCGGGAAGAGTACTTCCATGCCACAAACCAAAACCAGGAAACCTGTCCAGGGCAGGAATCAGTCGAGGTTTCGTTCCTTTCGTTCCTCCAACTGGTCGTCCTCTAAGCCCTCGGCCTCGTCCACTAACTCAGCCAAGGACCAAAAACCCAGCTGGCGCACGAAGCCGCGTCCTCAGAAGACCGCAGGAGCTGCTGCCACTAAGGCAGCCTCCTCTTGACTATCTGGCCGCGCCAGCAACGTCCTTGGTCGGTGGCAGGCTCTCCCACTTTGGCGACGCGTGGTTTCAACACGTCTCCGATCAGTGGGTGCGGGATATCATCTCCCACGGCTACAGGATAGAATTCTCTTCCAGCCCGCCAAACAGATTTTTTCTGTCAACTCCCCCCTGCTCCAAGGCCGCCGCCTTCTCTCAGGCCGTGGCATCGTTGCAGGCCAACGGAGTAATTGTGCCGGTTCCTGCCCGGGAACGGTTCAGAGGTTTCTACTCAAATCTCTTCCTAGTCCCCAAAAAGGACGGTTCCTTCCGGCCCATCCTGGATCTCAAGCTTCTCAACAAGCATGTTCAGGTGCGGCATTTTCGCATGGAGTCTCTGCAATCGACATCAGAGATGCATATCTGCATGTGCCAATTGCAGTTTCACACCAGTGTTGGCTACGTTTTGCAATCGGAGAGGAACATTTCCAATTCGTGGCTCTCCCCTTCGGGTTAGCCACGGCCCCTCGGGTGTTCACCAAGGTCATGGCAACAGTGATTGCGGTTCTGCACCTCCAGGGGTTGGCAGTGATTCCTTACCTGGACGACCTTCTAGTCAAGGCTTCATCCAGCGCAGACTGTCAGCGGAGTGTCTCGCTCACTCTCGCCACTCTAGCCCAATTCGGGTAGCTTGTCAATCTTCCCAAATCCACTCTGACTCTGACCCAGAGTCTCACGTACCTAGGGATGCAGTTCGAGACTCTGCCGGCACTTGTGAAGTTGCCCTCAGTCAAACAGCAGTCCCTCCAACTGGCGGTGTGCTCTCTGCTGAGGCCCCGCCATTATTCCCTCAGGCGCCTGATGCAGGTGCTGGGTCAGATGGTGGCGTCAATTGAGGCTGTTCCCTTTACCCAGTTCCATCTGCGTCCCCTGCAGCTGGACATTCTCCGCTGTTGGGACAAGCGGCCTTCCTCCTTGCACAGGTTAGTGGCTCTGTCGCCACAGACCAGGAGCTCTCTTCAGTGGTGGCTTCGGCCCCTATCTCTGTCTCAGGGGCGCTCCTTTCTGGCCCCGTCCTGGGTGATCCTCACCACGGATGCCAGTCTATCCGGCTGGGGAGCGGTATGTCTCCACCACCGAGCACAGGGCACTTGGACTCCGTCTGAGTCAGCCCTTTCGATCAATGTGCTGGAAACCAGAGCCGTGCTTCTGGCTCTCCTAGCTTTTCACCACCTGTTTGCGGGCAAGCACATCCGAGTCCAGTCAGACAACGCGACAGCGGTTGCCTACATCAATCACCAAGGCGGGACACGCAGCCGCCTGGCAATGTTGGAGGTTCAACGCATCCTTCAGTGGACGGAGGACTCCAAGTCCACCATATCCGCAGTCCACATCCCAGGCGTGGAAAACTGGGAGGCAGATTATCTCAGCCGTCAAGCTGTGGACAGTGGCGAGTGGTCTCTGCATCCGGCAGTGTTTCGGTCAATCTGCCGCAAGTGGGGCACTCCGGAAGTGGATCTAATGGCATCCCGGCACAACAATAAGGTTCCGGTTTACGTGGCTCGCTCCCACGATCCTCAGGCCTTTGCAGCAGACGCTCTGGTTCAAGATTGGTCCCAGTTTTGTTTGTCCTACGTGTTTCCCCCTCTAGCTCTCTTGCCCAGAGTCCTGCGCAAGATCAGAATGGAGGGCCGTCGGGTCATCCTCATTGCTCCGGACTGGCCCAGGCGAGCTTGGTACCCAGACCTGCTCCATCTGTCCATAGAGGTGCCGTGGCATCTTCCGGACCGTCCAGACCTTCTCTCACAAGGTCCGTTTTTCCGCCAGAATTCTGCGGCTCTCAGATTGACGGCATGGCTCTTGAGTCCTGGATCTTGACGGCTTCTGGTATCCCTCCTGAAGTCATCTCCACTATGACTCGGGCCCGTAAGTCTTCCTCCGCCAAGATCTATCACAGGACTTGGAAAATTTTCCTGTCCTGGTGTCGCTCTTCCGGCCATCCTCCTTGGCCTTTTTCCTTGCCGACCCTTCTGTCCTTTCTACAGTTCGGTCTGCAGCTGGGACTGTCCCTCAACTCTCTCAAGGGACAAGTCTCGGCTCTGTCAGTACTGTTCCAGCGGCGTATCGCCCGGCTGGCTCAGGTCCGCACCTTCATGCAGGGCGCGTCTCACATCATTCCACCTTACCGGCGGCCCTTGGATCCCTGGGACCTCAATTTGGTTCTCACGGTTTTGCAGAAACCCCCCTTTGAGCCTCTTAGGGAGGTTTCCTTGTTTCGTCTTTCACAGAAAGTGGTCTTTCTAGTGGCCATAACTTCTCTCAGGAGAGTCTCTGATTTGGCTGCACTCTCTTCGGAGTCACCTTTTTTGGTTTTTAATCAAGATAAGGTGGTTCTCCGTCCGACTCCGGACTTTCTTCCTAAGGTGGTTTCTCCTTTCCACCTTAACCAGGACATTACCCTACCTTCCTTTTGTCTGGCTCCTGTTCATCGTTTTGAAAAAGCGTTGCATACTCTGGATCTGGTGCGTGCTCTCCGGATCTATGTGTCTCGCACCGCTGCTCTTAGGCGGTGCACCTCTCTTTTTGTGCTAACCACAGGTCGGCGCAAGGGCCTCTCTGCTTCTAAGCCGACCTTAGCCCGTTGGATTAGGTAGACCATTTCGGATGCCTACCAGTGTTCTCAGGTGCCTCCCCCGCCGGTGATCAAGGCACACTCGATCAGAGCTGTCGGTGCCTCTTGGGCTTTCAGGCACCAGGCTACGGCTCAACAAGTCTGTCAGGCTGCCACTTGGACTAGCCTGCATACCTTTTCAAAGCACTACCAAGTGCATGCTCATGCTTCGGCAGATGCGAGCTTGGGCAGACGCATACTTCAGGCGGCTGTCGCCCTTTTGTGAAGTTAGGCTCCGCCTACTTCTTAGTTTTTCTGTTTCTTCCCACCCATGGACTGCTTTGAGACGTCCCATTGTCTGGGTCTCCCATAGGAACGATAAAGAAAAAGAGAATTTTGTTACTTACCGTAAATTCTTTTTCTTATAGTTCCGTATTGGGAGACCCAGCTCCCTCCCTGTTGCCTGTTGGCAATTTCTTGTTCCGCGTGTTATCACCGGCTGTTGTCGTGGACAGAGTCTCCGGTTGTTCCGGTTCTTGCTCTGTTTTACTTGTGGGTGGCTATTCTCCTTCAGCTTTTGCACTAAACTGGCTAGATCTGGTTCTCCAGGGGGTGTATAAGCTCAGAGGGAGGAGCTACACTTTTAAGTGTAGTACTTTGTGTGTCCTCCGGAGGCAGAAGCTAAACACCATTGTCTGGGTCTCCCAATACGGAACTATAAGAAAAAGAATTTACGGTAAGTAACAAAATTCCCTTATTTATTTGCTTGTATCCTTTATTTTGTTTATTTACAATGTAATTATTTTAGCTATGGTGTGTGAATTTATAGTCTGTGATGATCATCATCATGTCACACAATACATATAATTGATTTGCAGATTGTATATAAAAGCATTTTGTTTGGAATTTCCAAGTTTAATTTATAAAATGTTTTTACAACAATGTGTATTTTTTTTTAACTTGTTATACATACTGTCAAGTCAGTGACTTGTATGGCTGGTAAGCGTCAGCCTACTCAGTGCTGGCACTGCTCTGCTCCTCCAGTGTCAGATCATCTTGTGAGTAGTGATGGGCGAACTCACAGATATCTGAGATCAACAGGTCCAACTGGATTAAAAAAAAAGCAAAGAAACCCGGTTCGGGCCCAGAATTAATTTCGGGCATCTGGCCAGGCACCAGTCCCCATATAAGTCTAATGGGACTCGAATCATGTGCTTTAAAATGGTAGTAGAAAGGTTTAGGAGGATTAGAGTAGATGCATTATAGTTACCAGACTCCGCGCATCTGTAACACTACTTACGGGGCCGCTCATTATCCCTCATGCATATGCACTGCTTCTCCTGCTCATCGGCAGTCCTGGCATCTATTATCAGTTGCAGCCCCCACCCTGTGTGATAGCGTGTCTGACTGCTTGGAATCACAGACGCTGTGTACGTGTCTCTAGTGGTGTAAAAATAAATAAATGACTTAGGGTCCCCCCATATTATGATACCCAGCACAGATAAAGCATATGGCTAAAGACTGCAGCCCCAAGCCATGTGCTTATCTTGGCTGTGTATCAAAATAAGAAGGACCCCATGCGGCTTTTGTAAAAATTCTTTAAATAAATAATTAAAAATGTCGGCGTGCGGTTCCCCCAATTTTGTTACCCAGCTATGATAAAGCCAATAGCTGGGCTCTGTTATTCTCAGGCTTTAGATTTAAAATACAAAACAAAACACTCTCCTTTCACCTCTTTATTAACCGTAAACACCCAGTTCCAACGTAATCCACATGATGTGCTATTACGATTCTGGGTCTGCTACATACTGAAGTCACAGCGCGTAGGCACAGAACATGTCCGCACACTGTGGGCTTCAGGCAGAGACTGACTGAGTGTTATGGCCGTCTTACTCTTTTTAGAGTGTAAGTCGGGCTTTGCACACTACGACATCGCAGGTGCGATGTCGGTGGGGTCATGTCGAAAGTGACACACTTCCTGCATCGCTCTCGACAGCGTAGTGTGTAAATCCTAGATGATACGATTAACGAGCGCAAAAGCATCGTAATCGTATCATCAGTGTAGCGTCAGCGAATTCCATAATTACGCTGACGCGACGGTCCGATGTTGCTCCTCGCTCCTGCGGCAGCACACATCGCTGTGTCTGAAGTCGCAGGAGCGAGGAACATCTCCTACCTGTGTCACCGCGGCTCCCGTCGGCTATGCGGAAGGAAGGAGGTGGGCGGGATGTTTATGTCCCGCTCATCTCCGCCCCTCCGCTTCTATTGGCCACCTGCCGTGTGACGTCGCTATGACGCCGCACGACCCGCCCCTTTAATAAGGAGGCGGTTTGCTGGCCAGAGCGACGTCACACGGCAGGTGAGTGCATGTGAAGCAGCCGTAGCGATAATATTCACTACGGCAGCTATCACAATGATATCGCAGCTGCGACTGGGGCGGGGACTATCGCGCTCGGCATCGCAGCATCGGCTTGCGATGTCACAGCGTGCAAAGTACCCCTTAGTTGAAACTCGGCACTCCAAATGGATGATATAAGGTAATTTTATTCAGAAGAGTTGATATAGGGCTAATACAAATAGATGTTTCGGTCATATAAAACCTTCATTAGTGTGCCTGCTTAAGATCCTGTAGTAGCATGGCAAGCAGCACTGATAAAACGTGATGTCTATGTGGCGCCCCTGAGGCTTCCGTCGCCACAGGTCATTGCACCCCATCAGCGGTGTGATGCCCCATTCTGGGAGAGGAGGAGAGTGAACTCCGGTCCCCTGGTAAATCCACACTACACCCATTGTTAGGTACATACTGGGACCAGGGAAAGTGGCAGGCAACCCTCCCATGCTGCATGCTGAGAGGGGCTGTAAGACCCATCCCTGCTCCCATAGGGTGGTAGCTTAGCAACTGGGGAGGTGGGAGGAGCCACCAGAGAGCAGATAGAGAAAGGAAGGTCAAGTTAGTTTCAGTTTACCTCAGGGAGTGAAAGAGTGAGGAGCCAGCATGTAGTTGGAGAAGAAGAACGAGAGCAAGGAGGGAGGAGGAGGCCTGCTGGAGGCAGGCAAGGAGGAGGAAAGAAAGACAGAAAGGAAGAAGGAAAAGAGCTCCAAGTCAGTCAGGAGCAGAGGAACAGAAGGAGACGCTTCCCGGTGAAGACCCTGGGACCCAGAGGTCCAGGTGACACCATGCAGAGAAGGAAAGGGTCCCAGGGCCACGGGTAGTCCTGGAGGTACCACGAGCAGTCCTTGATAGGTACCGAAGAGAGGGCCTAGAGGCGCCACGGGTAGTTGTAGGCTGCGGTGGCCTGTTCCACATTAACATCGGTGGAGTGATTAAGCTGCGACAGGGGACGGTCCCTAGAGACTAGAGGAGTGCAAAGACAATCTCCAAACAGTAAAAACCGAGGCCCAGGGAACGTTGTAAACTCCCAGGGCCAGAACCCATAGCAGACCTTCAGAAAAGGGGTAATCAGCCGACAGGTGACCCCCCAGCCTGGAGGCTGTAGTGGAGGCCAAGCCAGGTCCACCCTAACAAAGGCAAGGCTAAGGGAGACAGCAGAAGAAAGAGACACTAAGAGAAGGGCACCGGCTTTTACTCTCTGAACCACCCAGAAACGGCGGAGGTCCCTGACAGTGGTCCCAGCAGTCCAAGGGTCCCTACAGCTGTGACAAGAACTGTGAGTAAAGAACTTGAACTGCACCCTTGAAGTGGTCTCTGTTATTTCAGCTGCATAGACATTCACAAGCACCAACTGTGCCCCGGGCATTGCTCCACCTGTGGGGAGCAGTATCACCATTGCTGCCATAACACCATCCCGGAGGCCTCACACAGCAGCGGCGGCTTAATAGCCGCATACCACAGGTGGCGTCACGAACACAACCATTAACAAGCAAGCCACATATTTTACTGACACCCACCAGGGCCACGGAGCCGGGCCCAGCCACCACTGACTACCACCGGACCAGTCCGGCCCGGCACCGGGTGTCTCACAGCCCTGGGGTGGGCGAGTCAACTTTTGGCGTCACGAACAGGATTTCGTGCCCGGTCTGACCGGGTACTGTGCGCCTGGAGAACCGTGTGACAGACTGTGTACTTTACTCAGAAACCGCCGCCATTAGCGCTGCTGAGAGCGGGAAGAAGGGGGGCGTGCAAGAAGAAAGGGCGCGAAGAGAAGCCCCGCCCCCTTGTCCAAGAAAAGAGCGCGAAGCGGTGCCCGCCATAGAAGGCGGAGGAAGAAAAGATGGCGCGTGAAGAAGCTAAAAGGATGGACGCCGAGCAACGAGCGGCCAGAGGAGGAGTGGCCGAGCCGGGACACGCACCTCAGAACCGGGTTGTGTCCTGCGTCCTGGAGAGCGGAGAAGATCCAGCAGCCGCTGCAGAGCCGGGTAAAGAGAGTGACACCCCCAGCCGGCGGAGCCCGGATTGCCAGGTGGGGTTCCTGCCCGGTCCTCCTGCAGGCGCGCGTGCCACGACCGCAGCTCCGATACCAGCACCCTGCAGCAAGACAGCGACCACCAGAACACCGGAGATGCTACTGAGGGGTGAGTCATTTAATGCCCCTGCCGGCGCGAGAGCCCCAACCCCCGCTGCCATGCCCGCGGTCCCTGGAGAGACGCCCGGCACGGCGACGCCGATCCGGGCCGCAGCTACGCCAGGTGCGGCCCGCAAAGATTTCGCCGCCGGAGCAGCGCCCATCCACACCGCAGCAGCGACGCCAAGCCCGGCCCGTCCAGCTCGGGCCCCAGCAGCGATGCCCCGCTCGGACAAGCAAGATTCCGCCGCAGCGGCGACGTTACTCCACGCCGCAGATGCGGCCCGCCAAGCCCAGGCCGCAGCCACGCCAGGTGCGGCCCGTCAAGAATCGGTCACAGCAGCGACTCCAATACAGGCCGCCGCCATGCCAGGCGCGGCCCGCCAAGACCAGCAGACGCAGATTGTGCTGACCGCTGTCTACCTGCTTCCAGGTGGGGAGCCGGAGAAGAATCCCTACATGTAAAGAAGTAAGAAGCAGCTGAACTGTATATAGCCCCTGACTGCCCCTCATTCTTTTTGAAGAAGTCTCTTGTGTTCTGCCCCTCATTCTTTTCGAAGATGACACCCTTTCCTACTGTACTGCCCCTCATGCTTTTTGAAGACGTCACCCCCATGTTTATGTGTACCGGGCCACTGAACTGGAATGTGGGCCCCGGTGGATGTGTATGTGTCTTATGTAACCAGGCCATTGGACTTAATGGCTGGTTGATTTTGTCCCATTATTGTTTGATTGAAAGAAACGAACTGCCGGGCTACTGGACTTGTTGTAGCCGAAAATATATATAGTTGCACCCGTTGTGCCCCCTACCAGAATTATGGGGGAAGTGCCCAAACTGTGCAATGAACTGAAAGTGCACACATAGTTTCTTTATAAGAAGTTCGCAACGTTTACTGATATGTGCCTCCCATAAAGGGAAGAAATGTTTTATTGTTTTATTACTTTGCATACAAAAATGTTTTGCAGTTTCTCCACATGTTTTTGTTGTTTTTCAGCCCGAGGACGTGCTGGGATTTGCTGTGGGGGAGTGTGGCGCCCCTGAGGCTTCCGTCGCCACAGGTCATTGCACCCCATCAGCGGTGTGATGCCCCATTCTGGGAGAGGAGGAGAGTGAACTCCGGTCCCCTGGTAAATCCACACTACACCCATTGTTAGGTACATACTGGGACCAGGGAAAGTGGCAGGCAACCCTCCCATGCTGCATGCTGAGAGGGGCTGTAAGACCCATCCCTGCTCCCATAGGGTGGTAGCTTAGCAACTGGGGAGGTGGGAGGAGCCACCAGAGAGCAGATAGAGAAAGGAAGGTCAAGTTAGTTTCAGTTTACCTCAGGGAGTGAAAGAGTGAGGAGCCAGCATGTAGTTGGAGAAGAAGAACGAGAGCAAGGAGGGAGGAGGAGGCCTGCTGGAGGCAGGCAAGGAGGAGGAAAGAAAGACAGAAAGGAAGAAGGAAAAGAGCTCCAAGTCAGTCAGGAGCAGAGGAACAGAAGGAGACGCTTCCCGGTGAAGACCCTGGGACCCAGAGGTCCAGGTGACACCACGCAGAGAAGGAAAGGGTCGCAGGGCCACGGGTAGTCCTGGAGGTACCACGAGCAGTCCTTGATAGGTACCGAAGAGAGGGCCTAGAGGCGCCACGGGTAGTTGTAGGCTGCGGTGGCCTGTTCCACATTAACATCGGTGGAGTGATTAAGCTGCGACAGGGGACGGTCCCTAGAGACTAGAGGAGTGCAAAGACAATCTCCAAACAGTAAAAACCGAGGCCCAGGGAACGTTGTAAACTCCCAGGGCCAGAACCCATAGCAGACCTTCAGAAAAGGGGTAATCAGCCGACAGGTGACCCCCCAGCCTGGAGGCTGTAGTGGAGGCCAAGCCAGGTCCACCCTAACAAAGGCAAGGCTAAGGGAGACAGCAGAAGAAAGAGACACTAAGAGAAGGGCACCGGCTTTTACTCTCTGAACCACCCAGAAACGGCGGAGGTCCCTGACAGTGGTCCCAGCAGTCCAAGGGTCCCTACAGCTGTGACAAGAACTGTGAGTAAAGAACTTGAACTGCACCCTTGAAGTGGTCTCTGTTATTTCAGCTGCATAGACATTCACAAGCACCAACTGTGCCCCGGGCATTGCTCCACCTGTGGGGAGCAGTATCACCATTGCTGCCATAACACCATCCCGGAGGCCTCACACAGCAGCGGCGGCTTAATAGCCGCATACCACAGGTGGCGTCACGAACACAACCATTAACAAGCAAGCCACATATTTTACTGACACCCACCAGGGCCACGGAGCCGGGCCCAGCCACCACTGACTACCACCGGACCAGTCCGGCCCGGCACCGGGTGTCCCACAGCCCTGGGGTGGGCGAGTCATCTACAGCGGTGGACACCGCTTTTTTGTCAGCGCCGCATGCCACGCTACTACAGGACCTTAAGCAAGCACACTGATGAAGGTCTAACATGACCAAAATGTTTATTTGTGCTGGTCCTATCAATTCTTTGGAATAAAATTACCTTATATCATTCATTTGTACTGCTGAGTTTCAACTTACACTTTGATACTGTTTTGGAACCTACTTGTGCACCACTGCCAGAAGTGTCGTGTATACCTATTATGTCTCCATTTAGAGACTTGTGACAGGATGTCATGGATGTGTCTGGACCTTCAGGTGCTGCTGCTGGGACAAGGTACAGAAGGGCCCGGCGATCGTCCATATGTTAATGGACGCTGTCCCCTTAAGGGCTTGATTTAGGGGTTTTTTCTGCTTCATTGACAGGTTGGCAGAGCCTTTCCTCCAGCTAGTAATTAAGGGCCTTTATAACATGGGTCCTCTCACTCCTCCAGTGCAGGTTATACTCTTCACCTGGAGAAGTTGCTGCTCAGGAGTGCATGTGGCTTCAGACTACTGTTGCTGTATATTCTGAAGATTCCCTCTCAAGATAAGTTCTTGTTTTTCCTTTTTCCCCTTTTTATGTTTATTTTTGTGTTTGTTTTTCCCTCCGTTATTTGGTGGGTGGTGGGATTTTTTCCTAGGGTCTGGCTAGGAGGCAGGGGCACATTGGCGGGCCACACCTCCTAACTCTTATAGGTACCTGTGGTTTGAGGGCAGGCGCAGGGCCCCCCAGTGTCAGGATCAGCACAGGAGCCCTCTGGTTACCCCTCCTCTTTGTGTTTCAGCCTCCTTTTTTCCCAGGAGTCTACTTGCTGGGTGTCTCTCTCTACACCCAACGTGACACAGGATCAGTTAATTTGGTTGATCTCATACTCTGTGACTGGATCTGAGGCAGAAGCAGAAATGTCTTTAATTGAAAACCAAAGGATGTAGTAGAGAGACATGAAAAGTATTAGAGATTTTTAGCTCAGGAGGTAGTTTTAAACCAGGGGTTCACAACATTTTTTGGCCACATTGTCATACTGTGTTGTAACCCAGGTTATATTTTGTGTTAGAGTGGATTTACTTTCATTTGATGCTGAAAGGGTTAAGGATGCTTTCCTTTCTGGCTGAGATTACTCCTAGCCTTAATCTCAACTGCAGCATTTTCTTATCATGCCCTTCTGCTGTATATTTACCTATTCCTGGTTTTACTCCATGCAGGTGATAGATCTTCTATACTGACTACTTTGAGGAATTTTTAAAATGGAAAATATTTTTATTAATTTTCTGAATAATTTGGAATAGCCCAATAAACTTATGAGCCACCTTTTTGCAAAGATTTATTAAGTGGATGTTTTTGGTGGATAGCCAAATTTTTATCTCCAAGAGCAATATTGGTAATAGGTTCATCAGATCAAATCTCTTCTTTGCTTTAGCTGCAAACAACAATTTACTTTTATACTCATAACTAAGCACTCACAGTCACAGATGGAATAAATCTGTTCTCCTGGAGAAAGTTTTTTGGAGAGGAATCTACAGGGAAGATTTCTTGCTCCAGAGGAATTTTTGAGAAAACTTCTCCTACGTCAATAGCAGAGGCATCCATTTAAAGAAATAACAGTAAATTTATGTCAGGATAGGATAGGACTGCAGCTGTAGAAAAACGAGATTTAAAAGGAAACCAATCACCAGGATTTTCGTATATAACCTAAAGCCAGTGCCATACTGGAACTATCAGGCTGATTATCTACATACCTGTAGTAGTCAGCTCGAATATTTAGGTTTTGAAACCCAAGAAAGTAAAGTTTATAAAATCGGCAGCTTCTTGAGTGACAGCAGCTGAGGATCAGATAATGTCTGGGGGGGGATATTCATAGTTATCCCCTCCCTCTGTTAGAATTAGCATAAGTATTACACAATCAACCTAGCAGAACAAGGGGTGAGGTCATACCCATGAGACCAGAAGGGGTGGGGTCTCAGCCAACAAAAAAATGTTGCTTCTTGGTATCAGCTTTGTTGGCTGAGGCCCCGCCTCTCCTGGTCACATGGTTATGACCTCACCACAGGTCCTAGAAGAGAAAAAGTGAATCGTTTGTATAATACTTATGCTAATTCTAACAGAGGGAGGAGATAACTATGCATACTCCCCAGATATTACAGTTAGGTCCAGACATATTTGGACAGTGACACAATTTTCGCGAGTTTGGCTCTGCATGCCACCACATTGGATTTGAAATGAAACCTCTACAACAGAATTCAAATGCAGATTGTAACGTTTAATTTGAAGGTTTGAACAAAAATATCTGATAGAAATTGTAGGAATTGTACACATTTCTTTTCAAACACTCCACATTTTAGGAGGTCAAAAGTAATTGGACAAATAAACCAAACCCAAACAAAATATTTTTATTTTCAATATTTTGTTGCGAATCCTTTGGAGGCAATCACTGCCTTAAGTCTGGAACCCATGGACATCACCAAACGCTGGGTTTCCTCCTTCTTAACGCTTTGCCAGGCCTTTACAGCCGCAGCCTTCAGGTCTTGCTTGTTTGTGGGTCTTTCCGTCTTAAGTCTGGATTTGAGCAAGTGAAATGCATGCTCAATTGGGTTAAGATCTGGTGATTGACTTGGCCATTGCAGAATGTTCCACTTTTTTGCACTCATGAACTCCTGGGTAGCTTTGGCTGTATGCTTGGGGTCATTGTCCATCTGTACTATGAAGCGCCGTCCGATCAACTTTGCGGCATTTGGCTGAATCTGGGCTGAAAGTATATCCCGGTACACTTCAGAATTCATCCGGCTACTCTTGTCTACTGTTATGTCATCAATAAACACAAGTGACCCAGTGCCATTGAAAGCCATGCATGCCCATGCCATCATGTTGCCTCCACCATGTTTTACAGAGGATGTGGTGTGCCTTGGATCATGTGCCGTTCCCTTTCTTCTCCAAACTTTTTTCTTCCCATCATTCTGGTACAGGTTGATCTTTGTCTCATCTGTCCATAGAATACTTTTCCAGAACTGAGCTGGCTTCATGAGGTGTTTTTCAGCAAATTTAACTCTGGCCTGTCTATTTTTGGAATTGATGAATGGTTTGCATCTAGATGTGAACCCTTTGTATTTACTTTCATGGAGTCTTCTCTTTACTGTTGACTTAGAGACAGATACACCTACTTCACTGAGAGTGTTCTGGACTTCAGTTGATGTTGTGAACGGGTTCTTCTTCACCAAAGAAAGTATGCGGCGATCATGCACCACTGTTGTCATCCGTGGACGCCCAGGCCTTTTTGAGTTCCCAAGCTCACCAGTCAATTCCTTTTTTCTCAGAATGTACCCGACTGTTGATTTTGCTACTCCAAGCATGTCTGCTATCTCTCTGATGGATTTTTTCTTTTTTTTTCAGCCTCAGGATGTTCTGCTTCACCTCAATTGAGAGTTCCTTAGACCGCATGTTGTCTGGTCACAGCAACAGCTTCCAAATGCAAAACCACACACCTGTAGTCAACCCCAGACCTTTTAACTACTTCATTGATTACAGGTTAACGAGGGAGACGCCTTCAGAGTTAATTGCAGCCCTTAGAGTCCCTTGTCCAATTACTTTTGGTCCCTTTAAAAAGAGGAGGCTATGCATTACAGAGCTATGATTCCAAAACCCTTTCTCCGATTTGGATGTGAAAACTCTCATATTGCAGCTGGGAGTGTGCACTTTCAGCCCATATTATATATATAATTGTATTTCTGAACATGTTTTTGTAAACAGCTAAAATAACAAAACGTGTGTCACTGTCCAAATATTTCTGGCCCTGACTGTATATGCTCCTCAGCTGCTATCACTCAAGAAACTGCCAATTTTATAAACTTTACTTTCTTGGGTTTCAAAAGCTATACATTCGAGCTGACCACTACATCTATGTAGAGAATCAGCCTAATAGTGCCAGGATAGCACTGGGTTTAGGTTATATATGAAAATCCTGGTGATTGTTTCCCTTTATGCTCTTGAATCACTTGAATTTCAGAACTTGCCCTGTTCCGTGAATTAACGCCTTTCCAATTTAAGTCTGTATAAGGAGCAACTACTTGAGCTACGTTTTTAATGAACTTCTGTTAATAATTTGCAAAGCTTCAGGAGTCTTTGAAAAGCTTGGAAATCAACAGATTGTTGTCAATCTAAAATAGTGAAACTTTTTCCAAATCCATGCATAGTCCACCATGTGACAGGCTGCATTTGGGTGGGGCCACGCGGTCATTAATGGGAGTGAATTGCATGACACTCGGCGCCCGCTCTGCTGGAGTGTAAGCCGAGTGTCATGCAACTATCAAGCCACTGTGATGCGATCCCGCGATCGCAGCACAGCCGCGGAGGAGTGGGACGCTGTGGTAGAGATGGAGGGACTAATCTCCCTCTCTCCTCCATTATCAGCTGCTATGATTATCGCACTGCACTACAGTGTAAATGTGAGTGCAATGCGATGATTCTCTCGCACCCATAGACTTATATGGGTGCGAGTGAAAATGAATAGGACTCCACCCACAGCATGCGGCGATTTTTTTCTCGTCCGATTAGGGCTGACAAAAAATTGCTCATGAGAGCGGCCCCATATTTTTTATCGCATTCCACTCGCTCCCTTTTACTCGCCGTGTGTGCTGAGCCTTAGAGAAATGATAGTTGGTTACACTACGCTCAATGAAACATTTCTCTAACTTGGCATAGAGATGGTTTTTCTGCAGTCACTTCAGAACGGAGCAGACATGAAGACCATGAGAGTCTAAAGGGCCATTTACATGTTGCGACATCGCTAATGATATATCGTCGGGGTCACGGTGTTTGTGACGCACATCCGGCGTCGTTAGCGACATCGCAGCGTGTGACACGTACGAGCGACATTCAACGATCGCAAAAGAGGTAAAAATCGTTGGTTTTGGAGAGGTCGTTTATTTACCAATAATCGTATGTGCAGTAAAAAGGTTGTTCCTCGTTCCTTCGGCAGCACACATCGCTATGTGTGACACCGCAGGAACGAGGAACATCTCCTTACCTGCGGCCACTGGCAATGAGGAAGGAAGGAGGTGGGTGGGATGTTACGTCCCGCTCATCTTCGCCCCTCCGCTTCTATTGGGTGGCCGCTTAGTGACGTCGCTGAACGAACTGCCCCCTTAGAAAGGAGGCGGTTCGCCGGTCACAGCGACGTCGCTAGGCAGGTAAGTATGTGTGACTGTTCCTAGCGATGTTGTGCGCCACGGGCAGCGATGTGCCCGTGACGCACAACCGACGGGGCGGGTACGCTTGCTAGCGATCTCACTAGTGAGATCGCAGCATGTAAAGTACCCTTAAGCCTTTAGAGAAGATTAGGATTGTGGAGACACAGGGTCAGTGGGTGCTCTCGTCCGCTGGCCCGGCCGCCTTTAGAAAGACACAGTGGCCCAGGGCTCATCCCAACTGAACGCCGACCTCCTTAACCGTGAACGGAACACTACTTAGACAACACAGGGTGAGGGAATCACAATATTAAGGCTTTATTGAATCCTCAAACAATTAACGGCACATAGCACATAACCAGCAAAACACACAAATGTAACAGGCAACAGAGTCTCACCCTTCCGCTGGCTCACTAGGGATTAGAATGTCCGTGCTTCAGAGCTTCCAGGGCTTCTTACTCCAATCCAGCAGCACCCCGCTTTTGGCGGGCACCCACCGGAAATGGAATAACGCCAGATTTAGGAAGCTGGCTGAGGTCTGCAAAGTCTGTAGCCAGGTGACCAAATTGTCCCAACCTGGGTTTCTTCCTTAAGTAGTCCCTGGTACGATGAAATTATATAATCCTGGCAGCCGGTGTCGAAATCCCTAGACTGCGGTTATGATCTCCAATTGGAATCGAAGTCCCTAGATTGAAGCCTTGTAGCCAAGTGATCCTCTAGTTGGAGCCTAAGTCCCTACACCGAGTCCACAAGGCATCCTGGCTCTGATCCCCTAGCCAGCTCCTAAGAGCTTAGACTGGATCATGCAACATCCATCAACAACCTGGTGACTCCAAGAAGTCACCTTTTATAGCCATAACCTTCCCTTAGGATAAACTGTGCCCTTATCGGATTGGTTGTACAAGGTTGCTTCTCTAATTGGATGAATTTCAAGCTAAATTCAAATATCCAGAGACAAGGGTGAGACAGGTAAATTACATCACATCTAGCAATTCACTTAGTAATACAATGGGAAGTTTGCATAATTGAGTTATCTGGGTGTCTGGCCTTCAGTGGCCAAAACAATTACATGAGTCAACAAAAACTTCAATACTAAACTCCCAAGAGTCTTCTAGAACAATGAGGGATTATCCCCCATCTATAAACAAACTGTCTTCATGTCTGGCTGAATGTTAAGAAAGTTAACCCACAACACACATTGAAAAAGTCTGTCCTCACAAGGATGTCATCCAGATAGTGGAACTGGTAGATCCCATTTACAAAATGTTTGAATGTAGCCAATGCATTGAATAAACTGAAACGCATAATTAGATATTCATTTTCACCATTATGAATATTGAATGTGTCTTCCATTCATTGACCTCTTTAGGCTCTATGTGCACGCTGCAGTTTTTTCTGCACACAAGCTGCAACCAAAACTGCAACCAAAACAGCAACCAATACTGTACCTTGTCACAAAGAGCCTGGAAATGTAAAAAAAAACCCAAAATGCTTGTAATGTAGGTGTGTTTTTGGTGAGTTTTTATTAATGCATTTTTTTAAAGGATTACTTACAGCAAAGATAGGGCTGCAGTTGTACATCATCCAGGCCAAAAACTAGTATTCTAGCAAGATACAGCTAAGCCCCCACTAAGTGGAGGCATCACAGGAGGAGCAATTACACAGACACACTTACAAAAAATGGAGGGGGCGATTGCTGGATGATAAAACTGCACACTGATGGCTTGCATAGAGTGCTGTTCACACATGCAGATGCCCAGTCACATGCCCGCAGCCTATTAGGTGACGCCCATACTATTAGATCAGGCGGGCTGCCAAGCCGTACTCCATCTGTTCACCATACAGGGACAGGAACTCTAATATGTAAGGCCTAACAGAAAGGGGCCTGGTTGTATCCTGTACAAAAAAATATGAGGTTTTAGTTGATATCAGGGAACAATATTATTTTTTATGAAGAGGAAGTCTAAAAAAGCTGTGGATAAAGATTTTTGGATAAATCCCCTTTCCAGGTTGTCATTCATTGCCTCAGTCTCTGGAAGAGAAAGAGCATAAACGTTACTTCTGAATGGTTTTGTACTTGGAAGAAGTGGAATGATGCACTCATTGTCATGGGTGTGTCCCACTCTGGGGAGACCTCTGGCAAGTGTGAGACCAGAAGGTCACAACATCTTCTTATACACAGGTCTGAAGCTTCTGTTTATATGTATCTGCTTTATTTTGGTCCTGTAGGGGTTAAGGACTTATACCTATCTGGCTGTCCTTTGGAGCCTTATTCTTATGTGCAGCTTTTTTGTGACCACTCTCCTTCACTATAAATAATCACGTGTATTACCATCTGATGCTGGTTACAGACTTTCATCATTGTTATGCTGGACACTAAGGAATCAGTTTCTGGAAGAAGTTGATGTGTCATGGCAATTGCAGTGGTGGTGTTTAGCTGCATTGGAGGAGCTTGGAGTGTTTTCTTTTTGTGTCTATTCCCTTGTGTTGTATTATTTTAGTGGTAGAGACTAGTGCTATCTCTGGCCTTCACACTAGCCAGGGTGAGTTCAGGGCAAGCAAGGCAATAAGCATGTGATTGATGATGGGGGGAAGGACCCGTATAAGGACGTTATTGAGTGCAGGGATCAGCCTCACGTGAGTGGCAAGAGGAGACCCCTCTCCCTAGTGCCATGGCTTACCATTGTATTGTGTTTCCTGTGTACCCTGTGTGTTGCTACACTCCTTGGGTGTTCCGCTATACCTGACGGAATTCCGGTAGTCACTTTATGACACTCATATAGCTGTTGAGTAGTTAGCGCCTCTGTTTTCGGCTTAGAGAATACACTTACAAAGTCGTGATAAGTGGAAGCCAAATTGGAGGTAATGTATGCAAAACAGAGTTCCAAAAAAGGAGATTGTTGTTGAGCATTAAGGCAGTTACTACAGCAAGATGATCTATACTGGCAATCTGCTCGAATGACCAGAGCATGTAGCCATAGCCATGGAAGTCCTAAAGCGATTGTGCATCATAAAGTGGCAAAATTAATAGAAAAATGTCCTCAATGTCTATTGCACCAATGGGAATAGTCACCTTCTGATTTTGAAACTCACCACCAGGAATTAAAGCATTATGAAGCCATTCACTGTAATTACCTACAGAGACGTCCAAAAGGAAACAAAAGGAATTTTGAACCTTTTGGTCAGAGAGAAGTCCATAAAATTCTCTGCTCCAGAATCAATGATTGTCCCATGAACGCAGAAGAAGCAAAGGAAACAGTTTGTCTTTAGTGGGAGATAGTGTTAATTCCAAGACGATTCCTCCTTCTTTGCCTCGGGTATGAAGTTTGCATTTGGCCTTTAGTTTGAAATAATGTATGCAAAAATTATTCCATTCACCACAATATAAACAAAGTCTTTCATTACAGCGACGGGTTCTTTCAGCCGAAAATCTCTTTCAACAAACTTGCAGGGGTTCAGATAGAGACAATCTGGGTGGTGATTTTGAAAATGCTTTGAAACGTGGAACATGGAAATCTAGAGCTTTTTCGCTTGACCGCTCTTTAAAACACAAGTCCACTCGGGTGGCAAGAGAATAAATATAATCAAGGGAGGAAGGCAATCTCATGCCCACTATGCTTTTTATGCAGCATACACTGACATGTGGTGCTAATTTTACATTTTCAATATATCAATTTTTCTTGTGTGTATGCTGAGTTTTATGTGCGGATGTTACTCATAGAATTGATTTAGATACGGAAATACCAGCAGAAGGAAAATAATTAAAGCCGCACCCGAAAGGTGATTGGGCAGGAAAAAAGGTAAATTAATACCATAAAGTAACTAAAGCAAGGATAACAGAAACTAAACACTGCAAGAAAACAATTATCTGCTGTGGTTCGGTAAACAGAGAAGCCGGCCACAAAGCACAGGGTTCGAATCCAGACCCATGAGACTGGTGTCTTCCTTGGTTTTTATGATGCTGTTTGTTCTCAAATAAACCTCCGAGGTCTTAACAGAACAGCTGTAGTTATACTGAGAATAAATTATACACAGGTGGACTCAATTTACTAATCTGGTCACTTCTAGAGGCAATTGGCAGTCACGATTTTATTTAGGGTATCAGATTACAGGGGGCTGAATACAAATGCATGTCACAATTTTCAAATTTATATTTTTAAAATATTTACAAAACCATGTACTAATTCCTGAATATGTCACAAATACTTGCTGTTTAGTGTTGGTATATCACAAAAAAATCACAATAAAATACATTTAAGTTTGTGGGTATAATGTGAAAAAATGTGGAAACAATCATGAGCTATAAATACATTTTCAAGGCAACTAGAGTTGAGTGAGTACCTAACTATTCGTACTCACTATACTCATAATGAGTACTGTCTACTACTCGCGTATTCATTCCGAATAGCGTGTGCAATGCAAGTCAATGGGGAAAAACTCACAAAGTAACGTGTAACCCGAATGCCATACTATTCACGTGAGTAGCAAATAGTGCGGAATTCAGGTTATGCGGGCGTCACATGAGACGATCCATCGTGCGATATGTCGTCGGGGTCATGGTTTTCGTGACGCACATCCAGCATCGTTTGTGACGTCGTTTCGTGTGACACCTACGAGCATCTCAGAACGATCGCAAATCGGTTACAAATCGTGTATCGTTTACACGTCATTTATTTTTAAAAAATCGTTTATTCTTCTCTGCGCCGGTTGTTCATCGTACCCGGGGTAGCACACATTGCTCCGTGTGACACCCTGGGAACGATGAACACAGCTTACCTGCGTCCCGCGGCTCCCGCCGACTATGCGGAAGGAAGGAGGTGGGCGGGATGTTTACGTCCCGCTCATCTCCGCCCCTCTGCTGCTATTGGGCGGCCGCTGTCTGACGTCGCTGTGACGCCGAACATCCAACCCCCTTCAGGAAGTGGATGTTCACCGCCCACAGCGAGGTCGCTCAGCAGATAAGTACATGTGACGAGGGTTTAACGACTGTGTGCCACGGGCAACTAATTACCCGTGACGCACAAACGACGGGGGCGGATACGATCTATCGTGCGATCGCACGATAGATCGTATCGTGTGACGCCCGCATTACTCCTTAAATTACAGGTATTCTCCATTGACTTGCATTGCATACGCTATTCGGAATGAATACGCGAGTATTAGACAATATTCGTTATGATTATAGTATGTACAAATAGTTAGGTACTCGCTCAACTCTAAAGGCAATGTTTCTCATGCCGGAGTATTTTAACATACGGTAGATAATTTGTGTTGTAAATGGGAATACCCTTTTCTGAGTTAATACGTTGCTTTCAATTATTTCAAAAGGTTTGACCTTCAGATAATATCATATTTAAAATTTTTAAAAGTATTTTATGTGTAAGCAGAATATTAAATCATTCTTTTATCCTCCTGAAATCCCTACATATACGTTCTTAATATGAATATCAGAGAGAAAGACACAGTAATAAGTATTAAAGCCTCCTTCCTAACGCAAAAAAGTCCCATTTTACACAGCTAAATTCCTAGGCTGGAAGCGCTCTCTCTGTAAGTATAATTACCATGCTTCAGGCCTTGATGAAAGAGAAAGAAATATTTTATAATTTTTAGATTGCTGTGCTCATCTGTTTATTTACTGCCATAGGCCAAAAGTAGTGCTCTAGTTATGCCAAAGGGTATGACAAGTAATATTTTTTCTGCAATCTAAATTCCAGCTCGTGCGTGTACCTCGTGGGTTATCTTACCCATCATAATCACTGTGTTAGAAAAAAATCAAGTTATTTTCAGTTATTTTGCAGTATTGAATAAAAATGTGGAATTAACACACAAATTACAAATGTTTGCTGGAAGCAAAGGAAGACAGTATATGTTTTGTGCTACGGATGTAATGTTTACTGTATATGCTTTTTTCCCCCCTTACAACACTAAGGGTACGTTCTCAGGATCAGTGTTTATTGAGTTTTGGATGCTGCAGAATTTCTGCACCAATTCCGCACCTTAGTTTACTTGCGTTTTTTCCCTTGCATTTTGTATGCGTATTTGGTTACATGCGTTTTTTAATGCATGCATTTTTGTCTCAATACAGTTGGTTGAAACACAGGCAAGAGAGCAAATAAGAAGTTTCTCAAAGCAAAGATTATTGTTGCAAATTATCCAATATATAAAGCTGTGTATGTATGTGTGTGTGTGTTTATGTATGTATGTCCGCTAAAGGAATCCGCACCGTTGCATTTACAATCACAAAATTTCGCACAGACACCCCATGTGACTTAGGGAACGTCATAGACTTTATTTTGATGGAAAAATGTAATCCCGCGCTTTACAGTTACTCTCCAAAAAACCTGCCTTCATTAAAGTCAATGGAGCTGCGAGCTATAGGTTATTAATAGGAGCTGTGATTGGTGGCTATAGAAACAAAATAAATTGTTAGTATAAGAAGCTTATGTGTGAAGTAATAAGATGTCGGTGGGAAGACGGATAGAGAGAGACAGAAAGAGACAGACATACCATACTATGAAGAAAAAGACATGGATCGCACATCCCAAAAATACAATGATCTAAAGCCACTAGGCAAAAAATTAAATAGAACATGAGGTTCTTTTGTTACCATTCTGATCAGATTGTATTAAGCCCACTGCCACGTCACGGCAAACCTCTTGAATGGGTCCCTAACCTGACCTTTTTGTGTGGCACCGTGCACTGACCACCGCCGCAGCGACAAAGCGCCAGCAAGGCGGGCGACCTGGTGCCTCACAGCACCCATGCTGCAAGGCAAAGCCCCCAAGGCTCCAGGCCGCGCCGCCCCACCAACACCACACCACCACAACAGCAGCCACCACACAGCACCAGCACACAGTGAGAGGAGCTGTGCACTCACCTCCCACTGGCTCCCATATGTGAACTGGGAGCAAAAAGAAGGCTGACCCCTCTTGCAGTCTCCTGCTGATTAAAATCACCTGTGCCAAATGGGGAGAGTGCAGATCCAAGCAAAAAAAGAGGGGGATAGACTGATATAAATACCATACTATGAAGAAAAAGACATGGATCGCACATCCCAAAAATACAATGATCTAAAGCCGCTAGGCAAAAAATTAAATAGAACATGAGGTTCTTTTGTTACCATTCTGATCAGATTGTATTAAGCCCACTGCCACGTCACGGCAAACCTCTTGAGTGGGTCCCTAACCTGACCTTTTTGTGTGGCACCGTGCACTGACCACCGCCGCAGCGACAAAGCGCCAGCAAGGCGGGCGACCTGGTGCCTCACAGCACCCATGCTGCAAGGCAAAGCCCCCAAGGCTCCAGGCCGCGCCGCCCCACCGACACCACACCACCACAACAGCAGCCACCACACAGCACCAGCACACAGTGAGAGGAGCTGTGCACTCACCTCCCACTGGCTCCCATATGTGAACTGGGAGCAAAAAGAAGGCTGACCCCTCTTGCAGTCTCCTGCTGATTAAAATCACCTGTGCCAAATGGGAAGAGTGCAGATCCAAGCAAAAAAAGAGGGGGATAGACTGATATAAATACCATACTATGAAGAAAAAGACATGGATCGCACATCCCAAAAATACAATGATCTAAAGCCGCTAGGCAATAAATTAAATAGAACATGAGGTTCTTTTGTTACCATTCTGATCAGATTGTATTAAGCCCACTGCCACGTCACGGCAAACCTCTTGAGTGGGTCCCTAACCTGACCTTTTTGTGTGGCACCGTGCACTGACCACCGCCGCAGCGACAAAGCGCCAGCAAGGCGGGCGACCTGGTGCCTCACAGCACCCATGCTGTAAGGCAAAGCCCCCAAGGCTCCAGGCCGCGCCGCCCCACCGACACCACACCACCACAACAGCAGCCACCACACAGCACCAGCACACAGTGAGAGGAGCTGTGCACTCACCTCCCACTGGCTCCCATATGTGAACTGGGAGCAAAAAGAAGGCTGACCCCTCTTGCAGTCTCCTGCTGATTAAAATCACCTGTGCCAAATGGGGAGAGTGCAGATCCAAGCAAAAAAAGAGGGGGATAGACTGATATAAATACCATACTATGAAGAAAAAGACATGGATCGCACATCACACAAGAAAGAGACAGACAGACATAGGCACAGACAGAGTAAGAGGCAGACAGGGAAAGAGACAGACAGACAGAGACAGACAGGGAAAGAGACAGAGAGAGAGACAGTCAAAGAAACAGACAAAGGCAGACAGACAGGGAAAGAAACAGGGAAAGAGGCAGACAGACAGAGACAGACAGACAGGAAAAGAGAGAGACAGACAGTCAAAGAGACAGAGGTAGATAGATAGGGAAAGAGACAGGCTGATAGGGAAAGAGACAGACAGGGAAAGAGACAGATAGAAAGGAAAAGAGACAGACAGGGAAAGAGACAAAAACAGGAAAAGAGACAGAGACAAAGAAAAAGACAGGGAGAGAGACAGAAAAAAAGCCAGACAGATGGGGAAAGAGACAGACGAGGAAAGAAACAGACGGGGAAAGAAACAGACAGGGAAAGAGACAAACACAGAAAGAGACAGACAGAGAGACAGACACAGAAAGACACAGACAGAGAGACAGACACACAGAGACAGACAGGTAAAGAGATGGACACACAGAGACAGACAGGTAAAGAGACAGACAGAGAGACAGACACAGAGCCTGACAGAGACAGACAGAGACAGACACAGAAACAGACAGACACAGAGACAGACACACAGAGACAGAAACACAGAGACAGACACACAGACAGACAGAGAAAGGCAGAGACAGACAGACAGAGGCAGATAGACAGAGACAAACAGGCAGAGACTGGGAGAGAGACAGAAAGACAGTTACTATCCCGGGCAACACCTGGGTGCTACAGCTAGTAGAGATATAAAGAGACATAATTATATCTTCAACATCTCATAAGAAACACTATAACCGCACACGTCCGAATGCATACAACACGTATACATAGATACACACACAACAATAAAGATATAGCTAAATAGATTATAAAAATATATTAGATAGCATAGATAGAGAGATGGGTGATGTCAGGAATGTCACCATTCATCAGAGTGATGAGCGGTGACGTTCCTGACGTCACCACATATCAGTGTCCCAGGTCTCACAGTGCAAAGCATGAGCCAGGACTGACTTCTGCTCAAAGCTTATGGAGCATCATTCTTTTCACTTACTAGGTTAGTTATGTTAGTTACTAGCCACTGTGGTTGATACCAGCTGACACTACACAGCTGACATCAACACCAACTACCATTACCTCCATTGCCAATGCACCAGGGCAATATGTAAGAGCTGAGGCGAAGCGCCAAAATTGGTGCATCTAATATGATTTACCGCTTTTGGAACAGCTACGGGATGGTATTTTTAGGCTGGGAAGGACCCAATAACTATAGACCTTTCCAGTCTGATAATATCCGCTCTAGCAAAAGAAGGAAAAAATGGAGATAATTGTGCAATATTAGTTCATTATTAAACAATCATACAATACGTAAAAACCAGTTCTGCACAGTATAGATGCAAAAGAGAAGTGACACATGCAAGTGCCTGCAACACAGATACTAAATAAAGGTCACATATGAATATTCAAGAAGGACAATCACATATACAGTACATACAATAAGGCATTACTTTAAAAACAAAGTGCACATTTATATAGTAAGTGCCAATGCTAGTGGCTAAATATATAGTCACAATTAAAGTATGCCAAAAAATTGTAACACAATTTTCTCAACCTCAGAAAATAGGGGAAGAAAATAATGTCGCCTATATAAAAAACTAGTGTTAGCAAAGCTATAAACTTAATATTGAATAATATGTAGCCACAACTAGAACTTACCTTCAAAAGTGAGACTAGAGCGCAGACACAGAAAGAGGAGTTCCCTCAACACGTGTTTTATGGATATAACACCCGCTTATTCTTGGAGGCATATCGAGTGTGTTTCCCTGCCTCTGTTGGTCCTGCTGTGTGTCTCCTTCCTCTCTACTCCTTGGTTGTACAAAGAACTTTGACCTCTACTGCCAGTGTTTTCAGATGGGAATTTTTTTACCAATTCTTCAACTATGGCCTTCTGGTACTGCACCATCTTAGTGGCCCTCTCCGCTGCAGGAAGGAGAGTTGGAAAGTTCTCCTTGTAGAATGTGTGGAGAAGGGGGCACAAACATTGATTAGTGTTGGTCAAAATGCATATAAAGGGAGGGTCATGAAAAAGACTGCGGGAGAAAAAGTCTGCCATGTGTGCCAAACTCCCAACAGGCAAAACGTCCCTGCCTCGACAGAAGGATAACCCTCCATCTCCTCCTCCTGCTTCTCCTCTTCAGGCTATCCACGCTGAACAGACTGAGAAACTGGTGTTTGTAGTGTAGACAACCATCTCCTGTTTCTCCTCCTCAGCTTCCTCCTCCCCAATCCACATTGAGAAGATGAGGCTGGGCTGGATAGTATCACCTTGTGTACATTTTTCCTCTATCTCCACGTGGTCTGCAAGCAAAGCTTCCTCTTTGTGTGCAACAAGCGTATGATTAGACACAGAAGCGGAATAGTTATGCTGATTATGGAGGCATCACTGCTCATCATCTTGGTTGAGTCCTTAAAGTTTTGGAGAACTACACAGATGTCAGTCATCCATGGCCAGTGGTCAATTCCTATGTGCAAAGATTGACCAGAATACCAATGGACATGTTATATCTGGTATTCAACTACTGCCCTCTGCTACTCACAAAGACTTGCAAACATATGTTATTTTGAGTCCCAGAGCATGGTCAGTTCGCAAAACAGTCTTGAAAATGCTGCTGCAGCACTGCCAGACCATTTGCAGCTGTAGGTGATTTGCAGAATAGGGCACACATGCTACATATCTTGTCAAGCTCATGCAAACCTGGGTAGGTTTTCAGAAAGTGCTGAACCACTAAGTTGAGTATGTGTGCCAAGCATGGTACATGTGACAACTCACAAAGCTTCAGAGCCACCCCAGGTTATGGCCATTTTCACACACAAGCATGTCTGTTTCAGCCATGTTCAACTGTGAGAGCCACAGTTCAATCTGTTCTGTTAGATTTTTCAACAACTCTGCGACAATGTGATTTTTGTCACCTAAAAATATCAGCTTCAGCAGAACCTGTTGACACTTCACTGAGGCACGGTTGCAGTTCTTCCAGCTGGCGACTAATACAGACCACAAATTGGAGATGGAGGAGGAGGAGGAGGGGGTGAAACTGGTATAGGATGTGGGGGAATTCCTGGTGGAACTAGGGCCCACAATTCTAGGTGTCAATAGCACGTGTGCTGTCTCAGGGTCCAACTCGGTTCTGGGCTCCACAAGGTTCACCCAGTGTGTCATCAGGGAAATGTAGCGTCCCTGGCCACAAGCATTTGTCCACTTGTTGGTGGTTAGATGTACCTTCCCAGTAACTGTGTTGGTCAGGGCACGGGTGATGTTATGAAACACGTGCTTGTGTAAGGTGGGGATGGCACACCGGGAGAAATGGTGGTGAGTGGGGACTGAATACCGAGGGACGGCCACCCCCATGAGGTTGTGGAAAACCTCAGTATCTACATACTTAAACAGCAAAACACCCAGGACAAGCAGTCTGGCAATGTGGCTGTTTAGTGTTTGAGCCTGTGGGTGAGTGGCTGGGTATTTGTGCTTGCGTTCCTAGGCTTGGGGTAGAGACAGCGGAATACTCCTCTGAAACAAGGAAGTTTACATGGTTGCTGTTGGTGGTTTCGAATGTGCATCAACAGTTGCAGGGCGAGACTCATCCACGCCTGCGTCTTGCACAGAGGAATGCACATCACGTAGCACAGAGGAATGCACATCACGTAGCACAGGGCAAGAGGCAGTGGTGTCACTCTCAGACACTGATGTGGGCCCAGGCGCTCAGCCCACTTAGTTAGGTGCTTGGATGACATGTTCATGAGCATGTTGCTGGTAGTCAGGTTGGTAGTGGTCTGCTCCCTGCTGAGCTTGGCATGGCAGAGGTTTTAAATGACTGTTTTCTTGTCTTCTGCACTTATCATAAAAAACACCAGAATTGGGAGCAATAAACCCTTTGCCTGGGATCTGGTCGCATGTGGGAGTTCTGAGGAACAGTTGCCTACCTTCTCCCTCTGGCCACCCCATTGCCTCTTCCTGCCTGTTACAGTGCTGTAGATTCCTCCCCGTCTTTGCTGATGTGCACACTCTGTGTGCCTTCTTGCCAGGGTGTGTCAGTGACCTCATCATCCACCACCTCGTCTTCCACTTCCTCATTCCGCTCATCTTTCTGACTTAATATGATTTGTTGTCTTCTTGTGACAGGCAGCAGGGTTGTGACACTCTGCTCGCTGCCTGCAACAACCCTGAGCTAGAAGCACGCATACCTGCTCACTGATACATCTTATTATTAGGCATCCCCAATGGCTTTAGACAAATACAAGCAGGCTGACCCTGTTCCTTTCATATATGACCTGATGGTTGGGCTCTGACATAAAATCTGTACTTATGAAATCTCAGGGATTCTGACTATTAGGAACCCATGCACTTGAGAACGTATATAATTCACCCAGGACTTTGCCTGTACCCTCAACATACCACGCGCACACTGATGCTTCACAAGCAGCCCTGTCACCTATGCCGTTGGTTCCTATTATAGTCTCTATCCACTAATTATTTTGTCCATTGGTGGATGGTTATCTTAAGGACTGCATCACAATCTGCCACAACACATTGGCTATACCACTTTTTTTTAGATGTATGTTATTGTAGCACCCAAGGGATATGGGGTTCTCGGTTCCGGGCAGAGTCTCTATTGGGAATGTCATGGTGGTGGCCGTTACCCGGTTCCGTGCCCTGGGCCCTTTTTGTCTCCCTCTCCCACCTACTCTCCCTTTCTCTACTTCTCTTCACTGCTGGTGACATATCTCCCAATCCTGGACCCCCCCAGATGGGACACTCCTCTCTACCACCCCCCTATCGCTCCACACGTACTAGTAACTACTGCAACCTCTCCAATATAAAACCCATTCCCCTCCCACCCACTCCGCCGCCCACTCTCTCTGGAGCGCTGTGGAATGCCCGTTTGGTCTGTAACAAACTGCATATCATTCACGACCTCTTTACCTCTATCAACCTATCCTTTCTGGGCATCACTGAAACATGGCTGACACCATCCAACACGGCCTCCCCTGCTGCACTATGCTACGGTGGCCTTCACTTCACCCACACTCCTCGCCCTGGCAATAGACAAGGTGGAGGAGTGGGCCTCCTTCTTTCTAACAACTGCAGCTTTAATCCAATCCCACCTCTACCCTCCCTTGTCCTGCCTTCCTTTGAAGTGCACTCTGTCCGCATCTATTCTCCTTCCAACCTCCAAGTGGCCGTCATATACAGACCCCCAGGCCCTACCACTTCCTTTATCGACCAGTTCTCTGCCTGGCTTCTACACTTTCTCTCTGCTGACATTCCCACTATCATCATGGGTGACTTCAACATCCCCACTGACACCCGCCAGTCAGCAGCCTCCAAACTACTCTCCCTTGCTTCATCTTTTGGTCTATCTCAGTGGTCCACCTCTGCCGCCCATACAGATGGACACACATTAGACCTTATCTTCACCCGTCTCTGCTCTCTATCTAACCTCACTACCTCCCCTCTCCCCTTATCTGAACACCATCTATTGACCTTCTCTGCTCTGTCCTCCTCACCTGCCCCTCCTGTCCAGCACGTATCACACCCTCGCAGAAACTTCGCACACGTCAACATACACACCCTTTCTGACTCTATCCTACCACTGTCCTCCATATCTTCAGTCCACGACACAAACAGTGCCACCACTTTCTACAACGCCACTCTCACATCAGCTATTGATTCAGTTGCTCCTCTTGTGCATGGCAGAGTGAGACAAATCAATAGACAACCCTGGCACAACAGCGTCACTAAAAAACTGCGGCAAGTGTCTAGGGCTGCAGAGCGGCGCTGGAAGAAAACGCACTCCCAGGAAGACTTCACTACATTCAAAAATGCAATTCACACATTTCGCTTGGCCCTTACCTTGGCTAAACAGGAATACTTCAGAAACCTCATATCCTCTTTAACACACAACCCCAAACAGTTATTCAATACTTTCAACTCCCTCCTTCGCGCACCACTGCCCCCTCCAATCTCCCTCATTTCCGCAGAAGAATTTGCCACATATTTCAAAGAAAAGATCGACCAAACCAGACAAGTCTTTTCTGCTCAACCACCACAACCCCTTCATATAACAGACCACTGCTCCTCCCCCATAAACTTCCTCTCCACTATCACCGAAGAAGAGCTTGCACATCTTGTCTCAAAAGCGCACCTCACCACCTGCGCACTTGATCCCATCCCAACCCACCTCCTCCCCAACCTCACCACTATCCTAATTCCAGCCTTAACCCATCTCTTCAACCTATCTTTAACAACTGGTACCTTCCCTTCTGCCTTTAAACATGCAACAGTCACACCCATCCTAAAGAAACCTTCCCTCGACCCAACCTCTGCTGCCAGCTATCGCTCCATATCGCTACTCCCATTCGCCTCAAAACTCCTGGAACAGCACGTCCATGCTGAAATTTCCTCCCACCTCTCCTCTAACTCTCACTTTGACAACCTACAGTCCGGCTTCCGTCCACATCATTCCACTGAAACTGCCCTGACTAAAATCACAAATGACTTACTTACTGCCAAAGCTAACAACCACTTCTCTATACTCCTACTTCTAGACCTATCCTCAGCTTTTGACACTGTTGACCACTCCCTCCTACTACAGATCCTCTCTTCCCTTGGTGTCAGAGACCTCGCCCTCTCTTGGATCTCTTCATACCTCTCCAACCGCACTTTTAGTGTCTCACACTCCCACACAACCTCTTCATCCCGTCCTCTCTCTGTTGGTGTCCCTCAAGGCTCTGTCCTGGGACCATTACTTTTTTCTATCTATACATTTGGCCTGGGACAACTCATAAAGTCCCATGGCTTCCAGTACCACCTATATGCCGATGACACTCAGATCTACCTCTCTGGCCCAGATGTCACATCTCTGCTGTCCAGAATCCCAGAGTGCCTATCTGCTATATCTTCCTTATTCTCCTCTCACTTCCTAAAGCTCAATGTGGCCAAAACTGAACTGATCATCTTTCCTCCATCTCACCTACACTCTCTACCTGATCTATCTATTACAATAAATAACATCACGCTCTCCCCAGCACCCAAAGTTCGGTGCCTCGGAGTGACCTTTGACTCTGCCTTGTCCTTCATACCACACATTCAATCCCTCACCACCTCCTGTCGTCTTCAACTCAAAAATATTTCCAGAATCTGTCCCTTCCTCAATTCTCAATCTACGAAAATGCTAGTGCATGCTCTCATAATTTCCCGCCTCGACTACTGCAACATCCTCCTCTGTGGTCTCCCTGCTAACACGCTCGCCCCTCTCCAGTCCATCCTTAATTCTGCTGACCGACTGATCTACCTCTCGCCTCACTACCACCCTGCTTCTCCTCTCTGCATGTCCTTTCACTGGCTCCCAATCTTCCATCGTATCCAATTCAAACTACTAATACTGACTTACAAAGCCATCCACAAATTGTCTCCTCCATATATCTCTGAACTAATCTCTCGCTACACTCCAAAACGTAATCTACGGTCCTCCCAAGAGCTCCTTCTCTCCTCCTCTCTCATTCGCTCCTCATGCAACCGCCTCCAAGACTTCTCCCGAACATCCCGAACATCCCCAGTCTTCTGAAACTCGCTGCCTCAACACGTCAGATTATCTACTACACTTGCAAACGGAACCTAAAGACTCATCTGTTCAGAAATGCCTATAACCTTCAATGATCTCACTGCTTCACCACCGTGCAGAGCTGCCGCCCCACCACCGTGCGGAGCTGCCGCCCCACCACCGTGCGGAGCTGCCGCCCCACCACCGTGCGGAGCTGCCGCCCGACCACCGTGCGGAGCTGCCGCCCCACCACCGTGCGGAGCTGCCGCCCCACCACCGTGCGGAGCTGCCGCCCGACCCCCCCCCCACCTACTGTCTCCTCCCCAAAATCCTCTAGAATGTAAGCCTGCAAGGGCAGGGCCCTCTTCCCTCTGTACTAGTCTGTCCATTGTAACTTGTATATGTGTTCTGTATGTAACCCCTTCTCATGTACAGCACCATGGAATCAATGGGGCTCTATAAATAAATAATAATAATAATAATAATAATAATATTTACAGGGGAGAATAAAATAATGTTCACTTGTGACACCACTTGCGGTGTTGCGGCTAAGTATAGGGAGCCACCGCTGCAGAATGTCTCTACTGGGGCTGATGATATTGGCAGCTAGAATGGTAGACCCTCCGCAAGTAGGGTTTTGCCCCAGAGGGTGTATGGTGCAGTGGGCGTCGGAAGAAGGGAGTCCACACAGATATTCAGTACAACTGGTTTACTCACTGCTGGTAGCCCGAGGATGGCTCCAGGTGCCCTTCGTCCCAGTGCCAGTCTAGTTCTCTGGTACCTTCTTCCCCTGCACCTGTCTCTGATATGTGGGTCCCCGTGGAATAGAACAACTGGGGGTCCCCGTTCTGTGGTTTGTCCACTTTTGTCCACCTGACGGTAGCGTGAACCCTGTGGGGTTGGAGTCTCTGGTCCTGTCCCCGGTTGTCCCTTTGCTACTGAGTCTTCGGATTCTTTAGGGTCAGCAAGGTCCTTGATGTTCCCCTTGCTGTGCAGATGTTAACAGGTCGGCTTGAAGCTCTTTCCTGTCCTAGGGTCCTGTACCCCGTCGGTGCGTAGTTCCGGGAGTACTCCACCGGCAACCACTTCTCCTGGGTACCAGGTCACCATTAAACCGAGTCAGGATGTCACTTTGCTTCCACCTTCACACACCTACAGTCACTGAAGTTCTCTCCACTGACTTCCTGTGTTCTCCCTGTCCACAGTCTGCCCCTCCCACCTGGTCAACTACTGGACTGGATTGGCTCCACCTCTAGGTGGCCATCCATCGGTCCCACCCTAGCTGGGTACTATTGTATGGGGGAATGTCGGGGAAAACTGGGATTACCTGGGTTTTTGGTGTTACCAGCACTGGGGTTCTGGGTCCCTAAGGGGGTAGGCCCTGCATCCTTGTGGGGATTCAGAACGTTGTAGCACCCTGATGGTCTCAGGGGTGTTACAATATTGCAATAATAGGCAACCCCATAGCAACAATATGTTCTCATAACATACATGTCATGTCTAATCAACTTTTCTTAGATGCACAATCTTGAGAAAGGTTCCCTGAGCCGAAACATCATTTTTTTGTTTCAGTTTGCTATAAAAATCACCTGCAGACACATATTGTACAGTGTTTTTAGTTTTGAGTGTGCCGAAGTTACTCTACTTTATTGGGTGTTATATAGACCTGATGACACTATGCGGTCCGCTATTTACATTAATGCCAGAAGCCAACATGGCTACAGCATTACCGTGATTGGCAGGCAATCCCCACGTGTTTAGTGGCTGAAAATAAGCCATGAAACATGCAGGGCAGAGAGTCGAGCATGGCGCCTGAGTACCAGGACAATCAATTGAGTACCAAGCGTCTCGAGCACTGGGATGCTCAATCAAGTACCGAGCATGCTCGCCCATCACTAATTAATATATCAAAGTCCTGTGAAAGAATTCACAATCTTTTTGATAAGTATTTCATATAACTTCTTCCTAGTCTCTTAAGTCATTGCAGTGAATTTAGGGCCACAGGAGTGAAGAAGGAGCAATAACTCTTGATCTGCATGGCTTGGGGTGAAGTGGTGTTAAAGTGAACCTATCACCAGCTTTTTCCCTTATGAGCTATGTCCACCACCAGTGAACCCTTACATACAGAATTTCAGAATGCTCTATATAAAAGCCCAGGCTGCTCTGTAGAGCGTAAAAAAACACCTTTGTAATACTCACCAAGGGGGCAGTCTGGACCGATGGGTGTCGCTGCTCTTGGTTCGGCATCTCCTCCATCTTGTGTGATCGCTGTCCTCCTGCCCAGCCCCAGGGGTATGACACATCCTGTGTCATTTACACAAAGGCCTTTATTGTGCTCTTGCGCATGTGCACTTTGATCTGCCCTGCTGAGGACAGAGCAAAGTACTGTAATACACAGGTGCGAGGAAAGGTCAAAGACTGCTCGCGCATGCGCACTACAGTACTTCGATCTGCCATCAACCTTAAGGCACGTTTACACACTGCAACATCGCTAGCGATATCGATGTAACGTCACGGGTTTTGTGACGTAATAGCGACCTCCCCAGTGACATTGCAGTGTGTGAAACGCATCAGCGACCTGGCCCCCGCTGTGAGGTCGTTGATCGCTACAAATCTTTCAGGAACATTTTTTGGTCCTTTGTTTCCCATTGCGCAGCATGCATCAGTGTGTTTGACACCATTACAACGACATCGTTAGCGACTTAGAACCCAGCCCGTATGCGTGCTATATCGTTCCCTTTCCGCCCCCTTACCTCCGATTGGTGGTCGCTGTTGCGTTCTGATTGGGAGGCTTTCACTGAAAAGAAGGCAACTTTAACGCTTCTGTCCTTTGTTTTAAAGCTACCTTGTTCCTGAGCATGCTGGTTTGTGTATCATTAGAGAGTTCTCCAGTCTGCAATACTATAAAGCCTATACGGTAAGCATCATTTGATTGAAGCTGTATAGATAAATGCTTATATGATGCTGTATAGATAAACCAGTGTGGAGTCGCCACACAGAGAACTCTACAAAGAACCGCTAAGCAACAGAAGCTCAGGAACAAAGGATATACAAGTGACTTTTGCCAATCTTTCCAAGCTCAGGGTCGTCAATAAGAGCGCACTAGCGATCACCTATCGGAGCTGAGGGGGGCGTGTAAAAAGGACACCTAGGTGGCTTCAGCGCCAAACACCATGCCCCTAACAAAGGTGTGAGTCGTCAAATAGCTGCTGTGTGACACGTCCCCATCAACCAGCGAGGTCGTTCTGCAGGTCTGTATCGCTGCTGCGTCGTTGGCCAGATCTGCCTGTTTGACAGCTCACCAGCGACTGTTTAGAGGCAGGTCGGGATCGCTGGTGGGATCGCTAGAAAGTCTTAGTGTGTAAAGGGGCCTTTACTTTTGTTTTATATTGAACCCCTGCAGTATCAATTGCAGAAAAGATAAGTTTGTATTGGTAACTGTAGAAACTTTTTTCAGAAAACAGAAACATCCAAAATATTACAGAGTTCAGAAACCTTCTGAAAATTTAGGCTGCTCATTAATCTTCCAGTCTTTGGCTGAGTAGTTCACAGCATTGACTTATAACCTCTTTTGCATTTTCCACAAATGATAAAAGCACTTCCCTTCTATTCCTTGACTATCTTTTGAATAGTCAAATTACATTCTTGTTCATGGTTGAATTTTGCTTGATGGAGCCGCTCATATAGACAACTGTCAAAGATAATTAATCTTTTATTGCTGACCATTGATTTAGCATTAAGCCTTGAAACTGATTGAAGAGATTCAATGTGATGAGCTGACAGAGATCTCAAGACACTTATCAGATGGACTGTGATTTACCAGAAAGGGGTTATAGGACTCGTGCTGTGAGTTTACATTCAACTTCATGATTAGAATCTGCTAAAAGAAATATGCAGCTTAATTGGTCATCTGCAGGATTTGGGGGGTTTATAACTTTTTGTCTAGTAGTTGGACAAATTGGAGTTGGGGACTATAAAGCTTCCACACTACACATACTTGTAAGTAATGGCACAGATCAATAATTGTGAGATGTTAGTGGTGTGGATTGGATGGATAGGCAAGATGTGTTAAGACATAAGTGCTTACAGGTATGATATATTTATGATAATTTCATAGGTATATGCTTGAGTTTACAAGAATTAAGTGTATGCTTTGGTATCACATGAATACTTTTTTTGTTACAGCCCTCAAATCTGCAAAACTGGAACAAGATGAGTGTACGGTACTGTCAGCAGGATGTTCCATTAAAAACAGATATTGTCGATTTGGAACAATTATCAATATTTTTCCTTTTCTAGCTACTCTTCTTAGGCCCCCCTCTTACGTCAGTGATTCTGTTACGTATGTGACAGTTTTTATACGTACCAGAATCATGCACATACGCAGACCCCTTAAAATCAATGGGTCTGTGCACACATCAGTGATTTTTCACTGATGTGTTTCCGTGCGGCGTACACATGTGTCTATGATTTCCGCATTGAGACATATCTGTTTTTTTTCTGGCATCACTGATGTCCCAAGGACCACACTATGGTGGGATCCATGAAACACGTACCAGAAAAACACGGACATTGAAAATAAAAAGCTTTTTAAACTCACCTGTCTCCATCCGCTGCTGTCTCTGCTTCCAAGATGGCTAATTATTCGCATGCATATGCAGTTATGCACTGTACAGCCGACCCGGAAGTAGCTGCAGTGGTGAGAGAGACAGCGGCCGTACACAGCATCCGGGAGACTTCAGCACCACGGACAGCAGGAGCGAGGACAGGTGAGTTTATCTCCATGTGCTATCACATATCATGGATCACGGATCACAGATAGCACATGGAGAACATATGTGTGCCTTGAATCACACCACACAGAGGGACATATGCATTTTTAACACGTCAGTGAAAAACTTCTGTGCTTTTCACTGATGTGTGAAACAGGCCTTAGATAGCTCCTCACATATTCATTTTCCAATATTTGGAAGAATTGGAAAAATAGTGGGATGAAGAACATGACCATTTTCATTCATGAAATAGCTTTTGTTGGTAAAATGAAGGGAGCAGAGTCGAAATTTGTTATTTTTTATTTGTTAGTTTTCCCAAATCGCCTGGTTGATGCATTCTGTCTTGTTGGCTAATATTTTGAAGTTACATTTTTATATGTTCATTTGTACTTGGAAAGCAATGAGGTTTAATCTCATGCTCATCCATATGTTCTCGAAAGTGAGTGCACCCCGATATATTGTCAAAAGGTCTGAAATGAGAAGCAAAAATATATTAGTTTTGTTACCAAAAATGTTATTGCAATAGCTGTCAAACAATCTTACCTTAATAATAAAAAAAAATCCACAAAATACAGAACTTTAACTTTGGAACTGGACCTGAATCCACTGCAATAACAAACGGGAAACTTGGACAATGTAACCTTGAACTTCTTACTGAGACTTCCATCCTAGAATCTCTGCGGTTTACTTATCTGCAACCCTCTAATACACCATCGAATAAGCTAATACATTCCCTGTGAGAATAAAGAAATTCTTTATTTATTCTTGGACACTAATTATTAGCTGAGAAAAAACTACCTCTACATTTTCACCTCTCTAAAAAAAGGTTTAGCCACAAATGATAATCCACATCTGCAACATAATGTAAAAAAAATAGGATTGGCATTTATATTTCCGAAAAGTACAAAATACAGTTTTTTTCAGGATGTATGGGATGTCAGCAGTGAGATGTTCCCACTTCTGCCCATTGCTGAGGAGGTGAGTGCCAGTGACATGACACCAGCTATAAGCTTTGACCACTTCTGCTCTTTGTCCTGGGCCTGGAAATGACTGGCATGATGCCAGCAGTAATATATGCCCACTTTTGCAGTGAAGGTGGGGGCTATGCCAAAATGACATCAAAAGTGAGTGGAATACGTTGCTTGTTGCCCAGGTGAATAGTTTATTATGCAGGCAAATGGACTAATGAGATGTAAAATTCGAATTGTGGAGGGTGGGGTGACATAAATAGAACAGACATGCTTGTCATTAAGGGGGGTTTACAATACTTTTTCACCCCCTTACCATGTATCATAGTTCTTCTAAACAATACCATTGGTAATACACTTGTATTGGATGTATAGCTTCTATGAGCGCATCTCAGCAGGGATCACATAGTACAGGATTGTTATGCAGATTATTCATCCTCCTCTGTAATGTCTGATACTTCCTATTCCGGCACAGAAATCAGACAAATTGAAAGGAAGTTTTAACTGGGCTTCTGATGGTGGGTGTAGACGTTTTGGAGCGAATCACAATTTTGCCTCACACAAGCTGAGTTAACAGTTTCATTCAGCAGTTACAGCAGGGGCTGACAACTAGTGAAATGCTGCATTTCAAAAGAAAATTATTTAGGTAATCCAATCGCTCACATGGAAAGAGGAAAAGTGCTGAAATTTGCATAACAAACACAGTGGCAGTGCTGTACTGGCCATCTGGCAATTGCCAGATGGGCTTGTACCTACTTGGGTCTCTCTAACACTTGGTATCTCCCAGTATCTTCAGCAGTGCAGGATGGAGAAGGGAGGGTGGTGTGCTAAGTGCTAGCAAACAGGCTGCAGCAATGCATGATGGAACTTGAAGTCTTAGAACATGGTAAGCCTGGGAGCTGCTGCTGCAGACACCAAGTGATACTATCTGCATGATTAAAGGTTTAAATTATGATTAAAGCATAGATGCATTTAGAGGCACATAATAGCACAATTGATGAATAAGAAATGAAATGAGTTAGGATAGTGGATAACTTCTTTAACAGAATATTGTAACAACTCACATCAGCTCTGATCTACAGCCACCTTTCTTCTTCATCCAATGCTGTCATCACTGTGCAGGATCCGATAATGATCTTATCTTGCTGCTGTCGGCCTCTGGTGTGCTGCGAGTATGAACGCTGTCAAATAACCTTACAACATGGACCCATGAGATCAGCTTGTAATCACAATGTCCTAGAAGTTTTAGATATTGACAAGCTGTGACTGGGCAGAGTAGAAAGCAACCACTGAGAGTTCTGGAGAAACACCGGGTTGGACAGCAAGCAATCAAATTACATACTGCGTGCCAAAAGAAACAAATAACAATATCTCTGCAATAGAGGACACAGCGCAAAAAAATGAAAACAGAGACAAAATCAGGAGAGCTTGAAAAAAAGGCAAATAACTCCATTTTTTTGCCAAGAAGTTGACAACCCCTTTAAGTAAGTTCACCAGCAGTAAAGCACTATGTAATTTTTTGATAAAATTACCCTGCCAAGTTGTGTTCCACTAATATTATACAATGAATAATAGCTGCACAATTAAATATAAAAAGCATAAAAAAGGAACACATTTCGAGAACTCATGGAAACTAACAACATTTTAGAAAATAAAGAAGACAAATTAAGAGCTTGTTTTACATTTATACATTAAAAAACTTAAAGCACTTAAGCAATAGAGAGTGACATAATTAATGTACAAGAAGACAATAAAATAGGTTCCCCCCCAATACTTTCGATTCTGAAATAGAACCACTTAAGATATGAAAAAGGCTAATTATTTTCATGTGCATCAAGATTCTTCCCATAACCATTTACCAAAAAAAAACAAAATATTAAAAAACATATAATGATTAACATTATAATAATTAACCTAGTGTTTCCAGAGGAAGGCCTCATTCAAATGTCCATTTTTGCATACGGGTGCTATCTGCAGTATTCATGAATAGCACTTGCACTAACAATAGTGATTGAGTTCATTCACATGACCGAGAATTTCCAAGCTTCAAATGGTTGTTAAAGAACCACATCTACAGTTGAAACCAGAAGATTACATACACTATCTAAAAAGACACATATGCATGTTTTTCTCACTATCTGACATGAAATCAGAATAAACCTTTCCAGATTTAGGTCAATTAGGAACCAAAATTATTTATATTTGCCAAATGCCAGAATTCTGAGAGAGAATGAGAATGTTTTAAGGCATTTTTATTACTTTCTGCAAAGTCAAAAGTTTACATACATTTCATTAGTATTTGGTAAAATTGCCCTTAAACTGTATGAGTTGGGTCAAACATTTTGGATCTCCTTCCAGAAGCTTCTCACAATAGTTGATAGGAATTTGGGCCCATTCCTCCTGACAGACCTGGTGTAACTGAGCCATGTTTGTAGGTGGCCTTGCCCATGCCTGCCTTTTCAGCTATGCCCATAAATTTTTAATGGGTTTGAGATCAGGGTTTTGTGATGGCCACTCCAAAACATTGACTTTGTTATCCTTAAACCACTTTGTATCCTTTATTAAATTTTAAGGGGTTTACAATTACAGGGGAGTGGGTAATTGAAGTATTTAAAATGCATTCTTAAAAATATTGTTGAAAGAACAAAGAAGGGGAAGGAAGGGTAGGCTAAAAGTGGATGGGGCAAGGGGTACTGGAGGGGACGTGGGAATGGAAGGAGTTAGGGAATATACAGGGGGAGGAGAAAGAGAAGGAGGAAGATGTTGAGGCAATTTGTTAAGTTTCAAAGTCAAGCAAGGTTATAAACTCTTATATTCATTTAGCACTGTAAATAAACACATTTGGAAATAACATATTACATTTATATTATTTAGAGAATGTCAAGGAACTAAGTCAAAACAAGATTTGGCATGTACATCTGGGACCAAAGAGACCATCTTATTTTATATCTTTGATAGTTTTTTTCTTTTAACGCAATATTATACTCATATAAATTATGAGCTGAAACCCTGTTCGTAACTTCTGAAATAGATGGTATTCTTTCTTCTCTCCAGTTGGCTGCTAATAAATTCTTAATAACTAAAAAAATGTGACAGACAATGTAGCTATATTTTTTCTCGTATTCTGCTAACCCTATGGAAAGAATAACCAATTCTGGAGTAAGATTTATATCTTTTGCAGTTAATTGCTTTAAGAGGTCTCTGACTTCCTTCCATAAGGGTTTAAGTAAAGGGCATCCCCAGAAAATGTGGATAAAGGAATTTTATACCTATTCCCGATGTTTAACAACAACAATTCCTAAGCTCTGGATCCAGAAACTACAATCTCAGTTATCACTATTCATCTGGCAAAATAAGAAACCTAGAATTTCCCAAAAAATCTTATGTAAACATAAGAGGAATGGAGGCCTAGGTTTACTGAATATTTACGCGTATTATTTAACTAGTCTCATTAAACAGACCCAAAATAGTCTAATTACAGAATTTAAAAATAGCTGGGTACATATAGAAAAACATTATAATCGAAACATTCCCAAATCAGATATCATTTTAGCCCAACTTTTAAACACACAAAAAACATTAACTAAATTTCAAACAAGTAAACTATAGCAGAACTATGGGCATGGAAATCCCTATGAAAAACATTGATGAGAAGATAATGTACCTTTGGAGGATATTAAATGTTGCCCAATTGAAACAATACAAATTCTGTTTCCCAAAATGAACATAATAAAATGGAAACAATACAACATAAACAATTTTCTCGACCTAATAGAAAATAACAAAATCTTGCCCTTCAAAAACATACAAAGTAAATTCAACATCCCAAATAAAGAGAAAAAAATTTGGTACCGTATAGAAAATTTTCTTACAAACAAAAAACCTAGATTTCAGCTTCCTAAACCCCTAATAAATTTATTGAATAATCCACTAAACCAAATTATTTGGAAAACCAGTAATATATATTTCGTGCTCAATGAAGATTATGAATTTGAAAAAAAAAAGCTAAACCTAAATAATTGGGAGAAAGATTTGCACAAGGAATTCCCTATAAGTAAATGGAAACAAGCTTTGGAAACAACTTATGCAACTGCAACCTGTGCTTCTCTTTAGGAGACATATTATAAAGTGTATTCCAGATGGTACTATACCGCTCTAAAGTTGTGCAAGTTTTCTGCTAAAAGCTCACCACTATGTTGGAGAGGTTGCAGAAAAAATGGATCCTAAAGCCACTTTGTATCCGGTTTGGCATTATGCTTCGGGTCATTGTACATTTGGAAAACCCATTTCTGTCCATGCTTTAGGTTCCTGTCTGATGTCTTGAGATGTTGCTTCAGTATTGACACATAATCGTCTTTCCTCATGATGCCATCTATTTTGTGAAGTGCACCAGTCCCTCCTGCAGCAAAACAACCCCACAACATTATGCTGCCACCCCTGTGTTTCACAGTTGGGATGGTGTTCTTAGGCTTGAAAGCTTCTCTCTTTTCCCTTCTGATGTAACAATGGTCATTATGGCCAAACAGTTCAACTTTAGTTTTGTCAGATCACAGGAAATGCCTCCAAAAATTAAGGTCTTTGTTCCTGTATGCATTTGTAAACATTAATCTGGCTTTTTTATATTTCTTTTGGAGTAATGGCTTCTTCCAGGCAGAGTGGCCTTTCAGCCCATGTTGAAACAGTTCTCATTTTATTGTGCATACAATTTTACCAGCTATCACCAGCATCTTCACAATGTCTTTTGCTTTTGTTCTTGCGTTGATATGCACATGTCTGACCAAAGCACATTCATATCTGTTACACAGAACCCGTCTCCATCCCGAGTGATATGATGGCTGGACATTCCCATCTTGCTTGTACTTCCGTATAATTGTTTGTGCAGATGAATGAGGCACCTTCAGGTATCTGGAAATTGCACCGATGGATGAACCAGACTTGTGCAAGTCCACAATTCTCTTCCTGAAACCTTGGCTGATTTCTTTTCACTTTCCCATGATGCTACACAAAGAAGCAGTGTGTTTCAGTTCCGCATTAAAATATAACTACAGGTGTGTCTCTAATTAACTCAGATGTTGCCAATAAACCTATCAGAAGCTTCCAAAGACATGACATCATCATTTATGTAAACTTTTGACTTTGCAGAAAGTAATAAAAATGCCTTAAAAAATTCTCTCTCTCATTATTGTGGCATTTGGCAAATATAAATAGTTTTGGTAATTCTAATTGACCTAAAACTGTAAAGGTTTATTCTGATTTCATGTCAGATAGTGAGAAAAACATGCATATGTGTCTTTTTAGATAGTGTATGTAAAATTCTGGTTTTAACTGTCCATTTCTGGTTTGGATCCGAGAGTCAGAACAAAAACGGCCATGGGTCCGTGAAAATATTAGACTGCACTTGGATGCCATCCAAGTGTGATTTAATTTTCACAGACTGCCAGATAGGAAAAAAATAGAGGTTTTTTACGTACAAGGAAAACGAAAGACACTAGGACCAAACTCTGATTACAATCTGATGAAACTCTGAACGAAAACCTCTGTCTTTTTTTCTCAAATGTGAAAAAACCTGACATGTAAAGGAGGCCTTAAGCTAAGCTTACAGGAACTAAAGGGGTATGGTGATCATTGAGAAATCCCATCCACATAAAATACATGTAATGTACTGTAGGCAGCAGAAATAGCCACATAATGGATTGGATGCCATTATTTATTTAAATCTCTTATTCCAAAAGCTTGTGGCAGATTACCAAGATTGATTACAAAGGTGTCACCTGCTGCCTTCAGAGAAAAACCAGGACCAAAAAAGCTAAAGATGCTTATGCAGCAATGTACAATGGATAAATAGATCACAGTCGACAGTTTAAGCGGGTCATGCTGAATATGACTCTGGTAAAATCTTTCACATCCTTACTGCATTTTTCCTAATTCCAACATATTGATTTTAAGAATTCACAGTTCACTTTCTGCCTTACATATCTCACCCACGGAAGGTCACTTTGGTCTAATGCGTAAGCAACAGTTTAAATGATATAACTAAGGCAGCCATTACAGTTAGCTTATAGATGTGTTATTAAGATCAGTAAGAGCTGTGTTTGTCTCACATAGGTGAGTGCTCTGTAACGGGGGCAGGGGGCGCCTCAGGGGGTGTAGTCGGGTCCCCTCGCCTTGTGGGCCGCAGGCTGAACCCCGGCCCGGCCGTTACTTGCAAAACAGGTGTGTTGTTGGGGCAGAGTGTGGATGCATGGGGCCCATTCATGACAGCGTTCTTTCTGTGCTCTCCAGCTCCTTCTTCACTTTCAGGAAAGAGACAATTGCAGGCAGCGGATAAACCAAACACCGTTTTATTAAACAAAGCTTCCATCTTTCTGTTTGCAGCAGGCTTACTTTAGTACGTTACAAGTTACAAGTCCTTTTCTACGAAAACGGTTTCCTTTTTCTCTACGGGCACTTTCCTTTGCCTGCAGGGGCCAATTGTTATCCCCCTAGTAGTGGTACTCCTATCCCGATTTTAGTCCAGCCCTTTCCCATGGATTTGTATTGAACTAGGGGACGGCTCCAGTACTCACTACCGGCTCCGGATTAGCTCCAACTTCTCCGCTCCACTGCCACAGCACCCACTCCTGCACTCTGCCCCGGCACTTCTCCTCAGCTCTCTCCCATGTTACATCTCACAGCACACTGCCCTGCATTCAGAGCCCAACCCCCCTTCTCTTCCCTCCTAGGCTGCCCTGCCCCTTCCTTCCCTGTCACTGTTACCAGGGGAACCACTCACTACACTGGCACCTAGGGGGGGAGAACCGTACATAACACACAACATTGTACAATGTGCCACCATACTCCTGTGGCGTCTTCAGGGGGGGAAAAACGTCTTCTCCACACTAGGGGTCCGTCCACCCCTTACATTCCTCCCCTCTTTAACCTCAGCCTCTTGGCGAGGTTCCGCACCTGCAAGACAGCGCATATGGAAAACACACACACGTTTCTTCAGCAGTATTCTTTTTCTTTCTTATCAATAAAAAAACATTTTAAAACTAACGTATCAAAGCACACCAGATTGGCACACAAGTCTGGTGCCCGGAGTCCCTCCAGGGGAGCTCCCGGTCTTGGCTGATCTTCTGCCCGGAGGCTCTCCTCAAGCGCTCCCGGTCTTAGATGAGCCGCGACCAACAGAAACAAAAGGGTTCTTTACTTAACAGTCGCGGGAGAAGTCCATGCATAGTCCCTGCATTCTTCTATTCCCGGGTTCAGTTCTTTTAACGTAGCTTTAACCATAAACACTCACCGGTTTCCAACAGTACCGGCTTTCGACAACAAACAGATCTTTTTCTTCCGGATGATTAACCCTCACGCTGGGTGGTATGCACGCAGCCATTCAGCCCGCTGGGCCCTCACAGATTCGGAGAGGGATTGTCCAGGTAAGCAGGGTAGCCTGTGGAACGGCTCGTAACATGGCTGTGGCTCCGGTACTTCTTTCTCCGATTCGGCCCAAACTCCGCCCCCGGCTTCATTCACCGGGTCCATGCTGTGCTGGCGATGCCTTCTGTTTCTTGCAGCGCCGCCCACATCTCCAGACCTCTGCAGCTTCTTGGGGCCGGTACCTCCCCTCTTTGGGCGGTACACTCCGCTCACTCTGGGCTTCTTCCTCCGCCCAGGCCAGCCCAGCACTTTTCGTTTGGCGCCAAATTTTCGTGCCTTCACTGAATCCATGAGGACGGCCGCCATCTTGCCGCCATCTTGTGGCCTGTTCAGTACATCAGGCACCACTTGGTCTCTGCTCGGGGTTTCTCTTCTGCGGGCTTGATCCTGCCGACTACGCCAAAATGTAACGGGGGCAGGGGGCGCCTCAGGGGGTGTAGTCGGGTCCCCTCGCCTTGTGGGCCGCAGGCTGAACCCCGGCCCGGCCGTTACTTGCAAAACAGGTGTGTTGTTGGGGCAGAGTGTGGATGCATGGGGCCCATTCATGACAGCGTTCTTTCTGTGCTCTCCAGCTCCTTCTTCACTTTCAGGAAAGAGACAATTGCAGGCAGCGGATAAACCAAACACCGTTTTATTAAACAAAGCTTCCATCTTTCTGTTTGCAGCAGGCTTACTTTAGTACGTTACAAGTTACAAGTCCTTTTCTACGAAAACGGTTTCCTTTTTCTCTACGGGCACTTTCCTTTGCCTGCAGGGGCCAATTGTTATCGCCCTAGTAGTGGTACTCCTATCCCGATTTTAGTCCAGCCCTTTCCCATGGATTTGTATTGAACTAGGGGACGGCTCCAGTACTCACTACCGGCTCCGGATTAGCTCCAACTTCTCCGCTCCACTGCCACAGCACCCACTCCTGCACTCTGCCCCGGCACTTCTCCTCAGCTCTCTCCCATGTTACATCTCACAGCACACTGCCCTGCATTCAGAGCCCAACCCCCCTTCTCTTCCCTCCTAGGCTGCCCTGCCCCTCCCTTCCCTGTCACTGTTACCAGGGGAACCACTCACTACACTGGCACCTAGGGGGGGAGAACCGTACATAACACACAACATTGTACAATGTGCCACCATACTCCTGTGGCGTCTTCAGGGGGGGAAAAACGTCTTCTCCACACTAGGGGTCCGTCCACCCCTTACAGCTCCACAATATATAAAACATGGTACTCTAAAGTATACAGATATATATCATGAAACTAACCAGAATAGTATTTTGAAGTGAATATTCTTGATATACACACCAATATAGTTAGTCTCTGTTGTAGAACAGGGAGACATTATTTCCCTACATTACTACTCTCCATTCTGTAGACTACAGGTTGCTTTAAGTCTGTAGTCTACAGAACTGCAGTGTAATGCATTGGTCGAAGTGCTGGCGCATGCACATCCCATCACAGTCCCGGCTCAGCATGATATAGTCTCTGCAGAGGGACTCTGACTTTCTGTGAATGTGTCCGTGCTATGACATTAGCGTATTGGTCTGCCCGCGTCTCACCAGTGGACTCATCAGGATCCTTGATTAGGTGAGAACATGATGTTTTTTTATTTTAATTAAAGCTTGTAGGGTGACTGTGGGGCACCATAATCAATGGGGGACACATATACTGTGGTTGGGCCTCATACATTGTAGTGACTGCTGTGGGGGCCTTCATAAATTTTGGGGACCAATATACAGCATGGGAGGTAATGCAAGGGCCATTATAAAGCTTGGGGGCTAATTCAGGGGCCATTATACAGTATGGGCACTAATGTGTGGGCCATTATACAGTGTGGGAGCTAATGTGTGAGCCATTGCACAGTTTGCTGCATGCATGGGGACCAATCATACATTGTGGGGCCTACCATGGGGGCAATTATACAGTGTGGGTTCTACTTTTACTGTGAGGGCCATTATACAGTATGAGCTGCAGGCTCACCATACTATGTGTACGGGATCTGTGGGCACATCTTACTGTGTATAGGGGTGCTGTAGGCCTATCATACTGTGTATAAGAAAGCTGTGGGGCATTCTATTGTGTATAGGGAATCTAGTGGTTCATTATACTAGCTAAACTATCTTTGCACCCATCATACTATATATAGGGGAGGGTTTTGGACCTCCTGTGTATAAGGGAGTTATGAGCCTACCATACTTTCTATAGGGGAGCTGTGGTGGCATTTTACTGGGTATAGGGGAGCTGTTTGCCAATTATACTGTATATAAGGGATGTTATGAGCTGGTAACTGTGGACAATCACAAAAAATCCCATTAATCAGAAAAAAAACAAAAACCACAAGAGTAGTTGGAAACTAAGCCGACCGCTATCCCATATCTATCGGACAACACCAGAAGTAGCAGTGGGATGTTCCTAACACACCTAGACACCTCGTCACTGCCGGAGAAACTTTTTTACACCTCAAAGACAGAAACGAGGAATCCTAACTTGCCTCGGAGCAGTCCCCAAAGGAATAGCAAGCCTCCAACATGTAACGACGGTGATGTAAGAAAACACAATACACAGACAGATAGAAAAATAGATTAGCAAAGGTGATGCCTGACTTACTAGATACAACAGGACAGGAAAGATGACTGATTGCGGCCAGCAAAAAACCCTGCAAAAAAATACCAAATTCCTAATAGAAAGAAAACCCTAAGACCACACAGTCTTTTCCCCACGATATCAGGTACTCTTGTGCCAGACACTTTAAACAGAACTGCAGATATAATGGGAAGGAACAAAATCACAGAACAAATAATATTCAAAAGTGCAAATAATAAAAATCAGAACAGGGAGAAACTCCCTTTCTTGCTGAAGGAACTGCCCTCTCTGAATTAGCAGAGAGCTAGAGCCTCACATACAAGAAAACAAACACAGAACAAAAATGGAAAAAAAACACAAACACCCGTAGGTGCAAAACCAGCAATTAGGAAAAGAAAACCTGCAGACTTATGTGGAGTGAATTCTGGCGCAGGATAAATAGAGGAAGCTGAAGGACAAACTCCAAACCATCTTCAGAGGCAAAAGCAAACATTTATCACTGGCAGCAACCAAGCAGAAACTGCTCTCTTAAATACACCAGACTAGTGTGCAATAGGACTTCCTGGATTCCAAATTAATTCCAACACCTGTTTGAGTCACAGATTCAGACACAGCTTCATTACCATTCCTGGCCACCAGAGGGAGCTCCAGACCAGCACCCACTTGGATGACATTCACAACTAGGGGAGCTGTGGGCCCACCATACTGTATATAAGGTAGCTGTAGGGACATTATACTCTGTAGGCCTATAATACTGTGTAAAGAGGAGCTGTACATTGGGGGTTTTAGGGTATATTATTAAATGTAAAGTGGACAGTTAGGAATATTGTTATAGGGGGATTCAGGGTATTGGGAGGTGCACAGGACATTATTACTTTCTAGTGGCAAAATTTTGTACCCTATTTTCTAAGCAATTGCAAAAGGCATTATTATTGTCACGGGGTGTGTTGGGATCACTAGAAACAGGGGAGCCCAAACTGACCCTCAAGCCAGGGGAACCCTGGCTAACACTGATTTCAAAGATATGTCTGAAGCTAACAACATTTGGACCGCCTTCCTAACCCTAGCTTCGAAGTCTAGTGGCCCTCCTCCCTTTACTCAGGAAAGGGCTGGTACAGGAGTGATTAATCCCACACAAATAAACAGACAAGGGAAAAACCAAAACTCAAACTCACAGCAATCACTCACAGAGGCATAGACAATACATGGTCAAGAGGAAACTAAAGGAAGGGAGGAAATAATCAGACAGCAAGAGTATTTCCACAACACACCAAACAGTACACAGAAGTTCACCTGCATCTGTATATCAAAACACAAAGACCAGGATCACATTATTATTATTATTATTATTATTATTTATTATTATTATAGCGCCATTTATTCCATGGCGCTTTACAAGTGAAAGAGGGTATACGTACAACAATCATTAACAGTACAAGACAGACTGGTATAGGAGGAGAGAGGACCCTGCCCGCGAGGGCTCACAGTCTACAGGGAATGGGTGATGGTACAATAAACTATCATCGGCATGAAAGACCAGGCTCCACCATCTTAACAAAAAAAGAGTGTCAGCTACTGTGATAGGCCTCCTGCAACATGTGACTCAAACAGTACTGAACTGGCTAACAGAAATTAACTCCTGCAAGCCCGATTACTAACAAGAGCACAGCTGGTAAATGCCTGAGCCTGTCTCTGCAACTTAAAAGCAGCATCGTGTGGAGAGTCTGACTCTGCTGTGTGAACAGCATCAGAAGTAGTCCTGACACCGTGTGACAAATATATTCTAGGAGGGAATGGTAATTTTACCAAATAGCAGTGGCTTAACATTAGTTTGTGTAATTTGTGCAGGTTGGGGACGGTGTACGCAATGGGAGAAGTCAAATATGTCTTTGATGTAACCCCTGCAGATAAGTTGTGGGGACTGAAAGTTTCAGGCTGGAAAGGTCCATCATTTTTCGGCCTCGCCCAGCCTAAAAATAGCACTGCGCAGCCAACCCACAATTGGCGCCTCTATTAGATACGCCAATTGTGGTGCTTTACTGGCTCATCCCCATTGCCCTGGTGTGGTGGCAATCGGGTTGATATGTGGGATTGATGTCATCTGTGATTTGTCAAAAATTACAGCTGCCATAAAACCCTGGGTTGGTAATGGGGAGATGTCTATAAGACTCACCCATTACCAACTCTGTAAGTAAAAAGAAAAAACAAACAAACAAGAATCCTTTATTTTAAACAATAATAAAAAAACCCACACCCACTTTCACCAGTTTATTAACCTCAAAAACACCTCCGCATGTCCGTCCCACAGTGATTCTGACTCTGCTACATCCGGAGGTCGTCAGTTTAGAGCCTTCAGAAATATAGAGCCTTTCAGCTAGGAAATTCAGGAACCTTAAAGGCTCCTTTAAAGTTTCCAAGCCTTACAGCTACTGGAGTGACAGACTGCTGTGTCCCGCAATTTGACAGGCTGTCAATCCGGCAGTCAGGTCACCAGAGTTCACATTCGGAGGCTCCCGCGCTACTCTCAGTGAAATCAGTTGAACCCGCTGCCTGATTGCTGGACTGTCGGATTTCAGGACACGGCTGCACAGCATTCTGTCAACCTGGCAGTGGGTTCAACTGAGTTCACGAAGAGCAGCAGGGAAGCCTCTGAATGTTAACTCTGGTAACCTGACTAACGGATTGACGAACTGTCAAATTGTGGGATGTGGCGGCACAGCAGTCTGTAACTCCAGTAACTGTGAAGCCTGGAAACCTTAAAGGACTATTTAAGGTCCCCGGTGGTCACACTTGGTACCATGGGAACCTGACTGTGAACTCTGGTGACCTGATTGACGTCCCCGCTTCTCACAGCCGGGTCTACCTTTGCCCTCAATGTGTCCCAGGAGCTGCAGTGATCAGTCACGTTTTCCATCACTGCATTCTCTGGTTGTAGTAGAGATGGGATCGTCGTGGAACTCAGTGTGGATTATGTCAGACCTGCAGTGGTTGTTTTGGGAGTTAATAAATTGTTGAAAGAAGGTGTGTTTTTTATTATTTAAGATAAAGCATTTTTGTGTTTGTTTTTTTACTTTTTACTTACAGGGTTGGTAATAGGTGGGTCTCATAGACATCTCTGCACTACCAGCCCAGGGCTTAATGGCAGCTGTGATTTTTGACAAATCACAGCTTACATCAACCCCATATATTACCCCGATTGCCACTGCACCAGGGCAATCGGGATGAGCAGAGTAAAGTGCCACACCACAATTGTTGTATTTAATGGATGCGCCAATAGTGGGGTGGCTGCTGGCTGTTATTTTTAGGCTTGGGAAGGCCTGGACCATGGACCTTCACAGCCTAAGAATATCAGTCCCCAGTTGTTTCCTTTCACTGGTCATCACAAATATGTGAGGGACTGCACATCATTTTTTTTTTCATTGCGCCTGACAATCACAGTAATGCCAGTAGTAAAGATGGCTACAGCTTTACTGTGATTAGCAGGCAATTCTTGCATGTTTACTGGTTGAAAATCAGGTGCCAAGCATGTGGGGTGGGACTCAAAACTCATGAGGTGAATGCCAAAATACTCAACAAGTAACGAATATCCTGAATATCTTAATATTCGTGCGAGTAACAAATAGTGCCCAATAGATTCGCTCATCACTAACTGTAAGGATAGATTTAGAGGTTAAGTAGATGAATCCACAAAAGATGTTCATATATATAATGTATATATATATATATATATATATATATAATTTCTGGAGGAAAATTCTGTGCAAATAATCACTACTACTTTACTTTTTATGCTGAGCTGAAAAACTCTTGCTTTACTTAACACAGAACGGAATTACATGTCGAATTACAGAAAGTTAAAGAAATGTCTCTTATCTACCCCTCTATGCATAATTTAAAAAGTTTAATTGGAACATTGGTCATTTACATATGAAATTAGCTAAAAGTATTTCTTACGTTTTCCCTTAGCTGATAATGTCTTTAATGAAAACCTATCCCAAATAATGAATAACTAAAAAAACTATTCCAGAAGAGTATTAAAAATGTACATATATTGAGAGAGTAGAGATACAAAATAGAGATAAGTATAAAAAGTGAAGAGATTTCATATTGTTACAAATTTCTCTGATTTAAAACTGATGAGCAACACAGGAAATTCTATTTCAGAAATGGTAAAACTAGATATAGAACTAACAAGAGAAAAACAATTAAAAATTATATTTTTATTAGATATGTACTGTATTAATATATGGCATCATGTAACTATTACAGGAATGCCCCTAAGGGCACACATAGATGTGGCACTTGTAAGGCGTGTGACTTTATTGGTAGGGGTACCAAGTTGTCCACTTGTGCCGTGGGTGAATCCTTTTCATGTAGGGACTTTATTAATTGTAAGGCAGAATAAATAACGGCATAAACATCAGCATATTCTTAAAGATATATCTATATATGTATATATATACCATAAATGCATAAGAGGACTACAATACATGGACCAAATCGCTAAGAATAGACAAAACAAACAAAAAGAGGAAGGCGATCAATTGGTTCAAGAGGTATTTTTATTATTAATTATTGCAAAAAGGTGGGAGGGTTGAGGCAAAAAAGCAGATTACATCACCACAGTTGCAAGGTAGAAATATATATATATATATATATATATATATATATATATATATATATATATATATATATATATATATATATACACAAATGTACTGGCAAAACAGTGCATTAAAGATGTAGAGGTTATACAAATATTACTGTGTGAAACATCCGAAAACTCCTGTGATTAAGAAGTGTCTATAAATACAGAATACGGATATGTCAATACCACATCAGCAACATACGGTTAACACCACAGACACACTCATATCATACATTGTCCATTACCTAAAAGGCAAACGATTCAAACATGAACAATATTAGAACATGTGCCTGTGCCTATAACACGAATCAGCACAACCACACCTATATCATAAATTATCCATTACTTCATTGGCAGAAGAATCAAACAAGAGAAATATTATGACATGTGCCTATGCTCGCCACACAGATCAACACAGCACATGATGGAGCACCCATAGAAAAATATCCATACATATAACAGTGGAAATGGAACTATTACATAATTTATCCACTGGAAAAATAAATATCAGACTAATGCTCCAACAGGTCAGTGTGACCAAAAGGACGGACAGAGGCACATATCACTTCAAATCACTACATGCCCATGAAAAGGATTCAGATAATCAGAGTGCAGCACAAACACACCTATATCATAGATTATTAATTACTCCATGAGCAGGAGGATCAACCATGAGGAATATTAAACCATATGCCCATGTCCGTTACACAGACCGACATGATACATAGTGGAACACATATGAGACATATCTATATATATATAATAATGGAGATGAAACCATCAAATAATTTATCCACTGTAAAATTACAGCAGATGTCTAATTAGTGCTCCAGCAGGTCAGTACGATCAAAAAACGGACCAGGCATCTGTCACTACATGCCCATGCAAAGATTCAGATAATCGAAGTGCAGCACAAACGGCACCGAAGCGTCATGAATAGGGCCGCATACATAGAGAATATTATAGAGTGGTGCAAGTTAGAAGCAAAAAGCACTGAAAGCAGTAAGCCAGCACAAAAGACATTACTTAAGGAAGAGTCACTGTGGTGGTAATGCGCCCGATGCGCATTTCGGTGTGTACCTTCGTCAGGGGGCGTGACCGGAAAGGGAAAGGGGGTGCCTTTAAAAGGCCTCAATCTCCAGCTGATTGGGCAGACATAGTAACGCATCCGAAGCCGGCCGGGCGGAAGTCCCGCCTCACGGACGCGTCATGGCCACAGAGGACGCCGGGTAAGAAAACCAGCGTCCCCATAACCATAGAGACGCGCCCGAGAGACATGGAAATCCAGGACCGGCGACGCATGCGTAGACCACACAACCAGGTGGGGAAAGACAATAAATATAATAGATAGAATACAAGGAGTGGTGCACACTTTTAATCAGATAATATTAGTAAATCTCGTTACAATAAGAGGCTCCTTATATTAGCCGGCATGTAACCCCATAGGGGACAACGAATACAGCAAATAAAGCACTGACGATCCATGTTACTATAAAGAAATCATAACATAATGTAGTGCTAACACCTGAAAGGAGGGAGAGCAATACACAAAGAAAGTCAATCTAAACTACATATACATTATTCAGACATAAAAAAAATGTATAGAAAATCATGCTCAAAAAGCTCCATAGCACCATATGGATAATAACATACAATGCCCATAATTAAGCATATACTACAGCACAAGGCCAGAAGTATCAATCCTATACGGTGTACTATGGAAAACATACAATAGCAATTAATCATCAAGAACAGTCCCTTTTTCTTGATCTTGCAGTTCAGAGACATCAATTCTGGTTCGCTGTCACATATAGGGGAACAGACGGTACATATCGAGCCACTCCAACAAAAATACATCGCAGTGAAAAAAGGCCTAGAAATAAAAAATTAAAAACAATTAAAAACAGAAAACCACCCTATATTAAAGAAATGAAGTGAAACTCATGTTTTCATTTAGCCCCTGGGGCTGTACTGTCCGCAGACGCCAAATCCATTGTGTCTCCAATCGTGCTAGCCGCTGGCTAATAAAGCCGCCACGAATATCCACGTCTAACGTGTCAATTCCACGGACCAAAAACTTAGTTGAATCACATTCATGAAACAGCTTAAAGTGCCGTGGAATGGTCTTAAGAGTTGACACGTCAACGTGGTCCCGTGCGGCTTCAATCCCCAAAATGTGTTCACGGACCCGAACCTTAAATTGACGGGTCGTGAGCCCGATGTAAATCTTGGGGCAAGGGCAGATTCCATAATATATCACGGACTTCGACTCACAGGTGATCCTCTTAATGATCTTAAAATTCTTAGTAGAAGAGGAATCACAGAAGTTGTCAGTCCGTGATATATTAGGACATGCGACACATTTTCCACATGGAAAACAGCCGCCCCTAGCAGCAGGTACATTAGAGAAGATTGGAGCTATGGTATTATCATGAAGACTAAGAACCAGGTAGTCCCTAAGATTTCTGGCTCTCCGTAGAGTAATCTGTGGTCTTTTGGGCAGGATTTTAGCCAACGTTGGGTCTGCCTGTAAAATAGGCCAGGATTTGGTCAAAACCTCCCGAATAGCAGTGTGTTGACTACAATAGTTAGTAATAAATCTAACAGATGTTTCACTGCTTCTTGATTTACTGGAGTACAGCAATTGATTCCTGGTAGAGTATTTCGCTCTATGATAAGCACGCTTAATCATACGCTTACTATAACCTCTTTCGATGAATCGCCTAGTCAACTCAGCCGCCTGTATTTCGAAGTCTCCATCACTAGAGCATAGTCTACGGATACGTAGGAATTGACCAGCGGGCACGGAACATATCATATGTGGTGGATGAAAAGATGACGCGTGAAGTAAAGTATTGGTAGCCGTGGATTTAAGATGTAAATTCGACTGTAAACAGTCATCAGAGTCCCTGTATACCAGTACGTCCAGAAATGCGATGGAATCGGTAGAGCATTGATAGGTAAGGTGGATGTTGCGAGTGTTGGAGTTCAGATCCCTAATAAACAATAAAAGAAAATCAAGAGTCCCCTGCCAGATGAGGAAAATGTCGTCGATGTATCGAGTCCATAAAAGGACTCGGCCCATCGACGATTCCAAATCTTACAGGGGGAGGTCCCTCTCCCACAGCCCCAGGAACAGATTTGCATACGCTGGCGCAAAAGAAGCGCCCATCGCTGTGCCCTGGAGCTGGAGATAGAAAGACCCCTTAAAAACAAAAAAGTTATGCGTAAGGGAGAACTCCAACAATCGCAACACCAAATCAATAAATTTAGATGATAAACTGCTCATACTTAAGTAAAATTTCACTGCCTCGATTCCATCAGCATGTCGGATGCTGGTATACAGGGACTCCACATCGCATGATACCAAAAGTGAGTCATCCCCCACATATAGTCCGTCAATCCGCTTAAGAAACTCCCCAGTATCCTGAATAAAGGATGGAAGACTTCTAACAAGCGGCTGAAGTTGGCTGTCGAGCCATCTGTTGATGTTCTCCAGGAAATTGCCGTTACCCAAAATAATAGGGCGACCAGGTGGGGAGGACGCATTTTTATGCACTTTGGGAAGTAGATATAATGTTGCAATCCTAGGTTCCGATACAATCAAAGCTGATGCCAATTCAGGGGAAATAACACAGTCATCTTTGGCCATTTGTATAATCCTTTTGAGTTCTTCTGTGTACTTAGCAAGGGGATTAAACGTCAATTTACGATAACAGACTGTATCCCGCAACTGGCGAAACGCCTCTTTCTCATATGCGGATACCGGCCAAATGACTATGTTACCCCCCTTGTCGGCAGGCTTGATTGTGATGTCTGGCATCCGCTGTAGCTCTTTTAGACGTGTACGTTCAATTTTGGACAGATTATCCCCTCTAACATGACCAGGCAGACTCTCAAATGCCTTTGACACTACCTGCACAAAAAGATCAATGTTTGAACAAGACGATAGTGGTAGGGATTTTTTAGAAGGGGGTTTAATTCAAGATGGTACCTTACCTCCCTCCCCGGCTTTATGTTCCGATTCAAGTTCGGATAATATGGCTAATGCCGTTGGTTCTTTCTCTGCAGGAAACAAAATCCGAGATGTATCATCATAAAAGTATCTTTTAAATAACAGGGACCTAGCAAAGATATGTAAATCTTTGATTGCCGTAAATACGTGGAACCCTGCAACTGGGGAAAACGATAAACCCTTAGTCAATAAAGACAAGTCAGCCTCACTAAGTGTATAAGTACTCAAATTAATTACCTTGTTATCGGTAGTAGTATTGAATCCTTTTGACTTCTTATACCATTGAGGTTGATAGCGGGAAAACCCACCACCTCCATAAGTTGTTCCAGATCTGGTACTGGTTTCAGATACCTCACTGAGGGAGGATACACTTGACTGCACTGATGGGCGTTTCATTCCCTCCTGCGTGTTGTATGGTTTACACCAAAAATAAATTTTATTCTCGGAAAGATCTTTCTGATCACGTTTAAACTTCCGTAGATGAACATCTCGAATTTGTTTAACAAGGGAGTCAACCTTCTTACTAGCCTCAGAGTCATATTTGTCAGCCTTGTCAGGGGGACAAATAGACCGGAAGGAAGTCTGCTTCTGATCAATGGTGGAATCCATTTTCGTAATACTAGCAGTATTCAAGTCTATCAGAAGCTGAATTAGATTAGCGGAACATGCATTGCAAACATCTTCCCATTTAGCAATAAAATCCTGGTCTTCAACCACAAATGTTGGCGTCACCCTGATCCTAAGACCACGTGGAATGAGTTTTTTATCGATGTATTTCATAAGGAGTAACCTACTCCACCAGAGACGTGTACATTTCGAAATCAGTGTGACAATTTCAGAAAACATAAGATCCAAATCCGGTCCACTATTGGTTTCAATGTCCGCTTGAGCCTCCCCAAACACCTGATCGTCTTGATTAAGCCATGAAGATTCCATGGCTTTGTAGTCCATTTTAAGTACACCACAATCTGTGCAAAACACAGTGAAAAGAGACAGAATAAATAACGGCATAAACATCAGAATATTCTTAAAGATATATCTATATATGTATATATATACCATAAATGCATAAGAGGACTACAATACATGGACCAAATCGCTAAGAATAGACAAAACAAACAAAAAGAGGAAGGCAATCAATTGGTTCAAGAGGTATTTGAATTATTAATTATTGCAAAAAGGTGGGAGGGTTGAGGCAAAAAAGTGGATTACATCACCACAGTTGCGAGGTAGAAATATACATATATACAGTTAGGTCCAGAAATATTTGGACAGTGACACAAGTTTTGTTATTTTAGCTGTTTACAAAAACATGTTCAGAAATACAATTATATATATAATATGGGCTGAAAGTGCACACTCCCAGCTGCAATATGAGAGTTTTCACATCCAAATCGGAGAAAGGGTTTAGGAATCATAGCTCTGTAATGCATAGCCTCCTCTTTTTCAAGGGACCAAAAGTAATTGGACAAGGGACTCTAAGGGCTGCAATTAACTCTGAAGGCGTCTCCCTCGTTAACCTGTAATCAATGAAGTAGTTAAAAGGTCTGGGGTTGATTACAGGTGTGTGGTTTTGCATTTGGAAGCTGTTGCTGTGACCAGACAACATGCGGTCTAAGGAACTCTCAATTGAGGTGAAGCAGAACATCCTGAGGCTGAAAAAAAAGAAAAAATCCATCAGAGAGATAGCAGACATGCTTGGAGTAGCAAAATCAACAGTCGGGTACATTCTGAGAAAAAAGGAATTGACTGGTGAGCTTGGGAACTCAAAAAGGCCTGGGCGTCCACGGATGACAACAGTGGTGGATGATCGCCGCATACTTTCTTTGGTGAAGAAGAACCCGTTCACAACATCAACTGAAGTCCAGAACACTCTCAGTGAAATAGGTGTATCTGTCTCTAAGTCAACAGTAAAGAGAAGACTCCATGAAAGTAAATACAAAGGGTTCGCATCTAGATGCAAACCATTCATCAATTCCAAAAATAGACAGGCCAGAGTTAAATTTGCTGAAAAACACCTCATGAAGCCAGCTCAGTTCTGGAAAAGTATTCTATGGACGGATGAGACAAAGATCAACCTGTACCAGAATGATGGGAAGAAAAAAGTTTGGAGAAGAAAGGGAACGGCACATGATCCAAGGCACACCACATCCTCTGTAAAACATGGTGGAGGCAACGTGATGGCATGGGCATGCATGGCTTTCAATGGCACTGGGTCACTTGTGTTTATTGATGACATAACAGCAGACAAGAGTAGCCGGATGAATTCTGAAGTGTACCGGGATATACTTTCAGCCCAGATTCAGCCAAATGCCGCAAAGTTGATCGGACGGCGCTTCATAGTACAGATGGACAATGACCCCAAGCATACAGCCAAAGCTACCCAGAAGTTCATGAGTGCAAAAAAGTGGAACATTCTGCAATGGCCAAGTCAATCACCAGATCTTAACCCAATTGAGCATGCATTTCACTTGCTCAAATCCAGACTTAAGACGGAAAGACCCACAAACAAGCAAGACCTGAAGGCTGCGGCTGTAAAGGCCTGGCAAAGCATTAAGAAGGAGGAAACCCAGCGTTTGGTGATGTCCATGGGTTCCAGACTTAAGGCAGTGATTGCCTCCAAAGGATTCACAACAAAATATTGAAAATAAAAATATTTTGTTTGGGTTTGGTTTATTTGTCCAATTACTTTTGACCTCCTAAAATGTGGAGTGTTTGTAAAGAAATGTGTACAATTCCTACAATTTCTATCAGATATTTTTGTTCAAACCTTCAAATTAAACGTTACAATCTGCACTTGAATTCTGTTGTAGAGGTTTTATTTCAAATCCAATGTGGTGGCATGCAGAGCCCAACTCGCGAAAATTGTGTCACTGTCCAAATATTTCAGGACCTAACTGTATATATATATACACAAATGTACATATAATAGCTGGCAAAACAGTGCATTAAAGATGTAGAGGTTATACAAATATTACTGTGTGAAACATCGGAAAACTCCTGTGATTAAGAAGTGTCTATAAATACAGAATACGGATATGTCAATACCACATCAGCAACATACGGTTAACACCACAGACACGCTCATATCATACATTGTCCATTACCTAAAAGGCAAACGATTCAAACATGAACAATATTAGAACATGTGCCTGTGCCTATAACACGAATCAGCACAACCACACCTATATCATAAATTATCCATTACTTCATTGGCAGAAGAATCAAACAAGAGAAATATTATGACATGTGCCTATGCTCGCCACACAGATCAACACAGCACATGATGGAGCACCCATAGAAAAATATCCATATATATAACAGTGGAAATGGAACTATTACATAATTTATCCACTGGAAAAATAAATATCAGACTAATGCTCCAACAGGTCAGTGTGACCAAAAGGACGGACAGAGGCACATATCACTTCAAATCACTACATGCCCATGAAAAGGATTCAGATAATCAGAGTGCAGCACAAACACACCTATATCATAGATTATTAGTTACTCCATGGGCAGGAGGATCAACCATGAGGAATATTAAACCATATGCCCATGTCCGTTACACAGACCGACATGATACATAGTGGAACACATATGAGACGTATCTATATATATATAATAATGGAGATGAAACCATCAAATAATTTATCCACTGTAAAATTACAGCAGATGTCTAATTAGTGCTCCAGCAGGTCAGTACGATCAAAAAACGGACCAGGCATCTGTCACTACATGCCCATGCAAAGATTCAGATAATCAAAGTGCAGCACAAACGGCACCGAAGTGTCATGAATAGGGCCGCATACATAGAGAATATTATAGAGTGGTGCAAGATAGAAGCAAAAAGCACTGAAAGCAATAAGCCAGCACAAAAGACATTACCTAAGGAAGAGTCACTGTGGTGGTAATGCGCCCGATGCGCATTTCGGTGTGTACCTTCGTCAGGGCGCATGACCGGAAAGGGAAAGGGGGTGCCGTTAAAAGGTCAATTCCTACGTATCCGTAGACTATGCTCTAGTAATGGAGACTTCGAAATACAGGCGGTTGAGTTGACTAGGCGATTCATCGAAAGAGGTTATAGTAAGCGTATGATTAAGCGTGCTTATCATAGAGCGAAATACTCTACCAGGAATCAATTGCTGTACTCCAGTAAATCAAGAAGCAGTGAAACATCTGTTAGATTTATTACTAACTATTGTAGTTAACACACTGCTATTCGGGAGGTTTTGACCAAATCTTGGCCTATTTTACAGGCAGACCCAACGTTGGCTAAAATCCTGCCCAAAAGACCACAGATTACTCTACGGAGAGCCAGGAATCTTAGGGACTACCTGGTTCGTAGTCTTCATGATAATACCATAGCTCCAATCTTCTCTAATGTACCTGCTGCTAGGGGCGGCTGTTTTCCATGTGGAAAATGTGTTGCATGTCCTAATATATCGCGGACTGACAACTTCTGTGATTCCTCTTCTACTAAGAATTTTAAGATCATTAAGAGGATCACCTGTGAGTCGAAGTCCGTGATATATTATGGAATCTGCCCTTGCCCCAAGATTTACATTGGGCTCACGACCCGTCAACTTAAGGTTCGGGTCCGTGAACACATTTTGGGGATTGAAGCCGCACGGGACCACGTTGACGTGTCAACTCTTAAGACCATTCCACGGCACTTTAAGCTGTTTCATGAATGTGATTCAACTAAGTCTTTGGTCCGTGGAATTGACACGTTAGACGTAGATATTCGAGGCGGCTTTATTAGCCAGCGGCTAGCACGATTGGAGACACAATGGATTTGGCGTCTGCGGACAGTAAAGCCCCAGGGGCTAAATGAAAACATGAGTTTCACTTCATTTCTTTAATATAGGGTGGTTTTCTGTTTTTAATTGTTTTTAATTTTTTATTTCTAGGCCTTTTTTCACTGTGATGTATTTTTCTTGGAGTGGCTCGATATGTACCGTCTGTTCCCCTATATGTGACAGCGAACCAGAATTGATGTCTCTGAACTGCAAGATCAAGAAAAAGGGACTGTTCTTGATGATTAATTGCTATTGTATGTTTTCCATAGTACACCGTATAGGATTCTTCTATTGGCCTTGTGCTGTAGTATATGCTTAATTATGGGCATTGTATGTCCATATGGTGCTATGGAGCTTTTTGAGCATGATTTTCTATACATTGTTTTTATGTCTGAATAATGTATATGTAGTTTAGATTGACTTTCTTTGTGTATTGCTCTCCCTCCTTTCAGGTGTTAGCACTACATTATGTTATGATTTCTTTATAGTAACATGGATCGTCAGTGCTTTATTTGCTGTATTCGTTGTCCCCTATGGGGTTACATGCCGGCTAATATAAGGAGCCTCTTATTGTAACGAGATTTACTAATATTATCTGATTAAAAGTGTGCACCACTTTTTGTATTCTATCTATTATATTTATTGTCTTTCCCCACCTGGTTGTGTGGTCTACGCATGCGTCGCCGGTCCTGGATTTCCATGTCTCTCGGGCGCGTCTCTGTGGTTACGGGGACGCTGGTTTTCTTACCCGGCGTCCTCTGTGGCCATGACGCGTCCGTGAGGCGGGACTTCCGCCCGGCCGGCTTCGGATGCGTTACTATGTCTGCCCAATCAGCTGGGGATTGAGGCCTTTTAACGGCACCCCCTTTCCCTTTCCGGTCACGCCCCCTGACGAAGGTACACACCGAAGTGCGCATCGGGCGCATTACCACCACAGTGACTCTTCCTTAGGTAATGTCTTTTGTGCTGGCTTATTGCTTTCAGTGCTTTTTGCTTCTATCTTGCACCACTCTATAATATTCTCTATGTATGCGGCCCTATTCATGACACTTCGGTGCCGTTTGTGCTGCACTTCGATTATCTGAATCTTTGCATGGGCATGTAGTGACAGATGCCTGGTCCGTTTTTTGATCGTATTGACCTGCTGGAGCACTAATTAGACATCTGCTGTAATTTTACAGTGGATAAATTATTTGATGGTTTCATCTCCATTATTATATATATATAGATATGTCTCATATGTGTTCCACTATGTATCATGTCGGTCTGTGTAACGGACATGGGCATATGGTTTAATATTCCTCATGGTTGATCCTCCTGCCCATGGAGTAATTAATAATCTATGATATAGGTGTGTTTGTGCTGCACTCTGATTATCTGAATCCTTTTCATGGGCATGTAGTGATATGAAGTGATATGTGCCTCTTTCCGTCCTTTTGGTCACACTGACCTGTTGGAGCATTAGTCTGATATTTATTTTTCCAGTGGATAAATTATGTAATAGTTCCATTTCCACTGTTATATGTATGGATATTTTTCTATGGGTGCCCCATCATGTGCTGTGTTGATCTGTGTGGCGAGCATAGGCACATGTCATAATATTTCTCTTGTTTGATTCTTCTGCCAATGAAGTAATGGATAATTTATGATATAGGTGTGGTTGTGCTGATTCGTGTTATAGGCACAGGCACATGTTCTAATATTGTTCATGTTTGAATCGTTTGCCTTTTAGGTAATGGACAATGTATGATATGAGTGTGTCTGTGGTGTTAACCGTATGTTGCTCATGTGGTATTGACATATCCGTATTCTGTATTTATAGACACTTCTTAATCACAGGAGTTTTCGGATGTTTCACACAGTAATATTTGTATAACCTCTACATCTTTAATGCACTGTTTTGCCAGCTATTATATGTACATTTGTATATATATATATATATATATATTTCTACCTCGCAACTGTGGTGATGTAATCCGCTTTTTTGCCTCAACCCTCCCACCTTTTTGCAATAATTAATAATAAAAATACCTCTTGAACCAATTGATCGCCTTCCTCTTTTTGTTTGTTTTAATTGTAAGGCATAGGGGTTGGTTTATTTGATCTCTTTATGATTTTGTTCGTCCTGTTTGAGCTATCTGACATTGCATCCAGTAGTTATATATAGGATGCCTTTCATTTTCTTGTTTGATTTTCAAGCTTGCTATTTTTAACTCTCTTGTGCCTGGGATATATACTAAAATTACTTAATAATTCTGGTTGGATGAACAATATAGAATATTTAAGAGTTGAACAGATAATTTGGATTATTGTTGGGCAATATAAATTTGAACTGTGAATTTATTAGATCAAAGTTTTCAGCTTAGTCATATTTATGATTGCCTATAGAATGGTGGTGTCTTGGGGGAGGTCTTTGATTGGATAATTTTTAATCTAATGTTTAATAAGGGTGTGCTGTCACTTAAAGTGCGAGTTGAAAATTGTATTGTAATTTCATCAGAAACCATCATATATCCCCTATATCTACTGAGGGATTGATGAGTGATGTAATAATTTTGTGAATAACATGTTTTGTGAAATTATTGCGGCTATACTGAGTGTCTTAAGGTTGTTTAGAGATATATTTCTGCCTCCATGTTACTGTAGCCCCTATCCAACATAATAGATTGTTCCCTGTGATGTAACAATCTGGGATACGATCTTCGCCTATTGGGTGTGTCTATAGAACGTAGGTGATTGGCTGTCGTTCTACCAATCAGTGACAGCACATTGTTAGTGATGACGTGGTGGGGAACCATTCTTAGAAGCAATTTCATTGGAGGATGGTCAGCGAATCAGATCTTTAGTCTCCCAGAGCGTCAAGGGAGAGGGCGGGATCAAACCTACAAAGGATTAACATCCATGAAGGCACCATTTGAGCTAGTACTATCTGCTCACAGAACGCATCGTTAGCATCCTGTACAATGGGAGCACAGAAAGATTAGTTATGATTCATAGCTTAAAGAGATTGGTCATACTGAGGATTGATGCAATCATGACAATGTGGTTAGGAACTACTGTAAATATCCACCAAAAAGCACTGACACTATGAGTCAGATGATATGACTGCAATGCATTTCATGATATACAGTGCCTTGCGAAAAAGAGGTAGAATCAGCTCACCCAGACATCGTGGAGACTCCCATAGACGACAGGTGCACGGTGAAGCCGGCCCGGCTGTGAAACTACAAAGAGAAGAAAATCCAGCACTCGTGTCCAAATTTCGTATAAAAACTTGCTTTTTTTATTCAATTCATAATAAAATGGAAATGAATCATATCCATAGAAGATAAAAAATCCCCATACAGATGAGATGTCAGGGGGGTACGCGTTTCAAGCTACATGCTCTTAATCTCAATCCACGAGAGCATGTAGCTCGAAACGCGTACCCCCCTGACATCTCATCTCATCTGTATGGGGATTTTTTATCTTCTATGGATATGATTCATTTCCATTTTATTATGAATTGAATAAAAAAGCAAGTTTTTATACGAAATTTGGACACGAGTGCTGGATTTTCTTCTCTTTGGAGTGCCTTGCGAAAGTATTCGGCTCCCTTGAATTTTTCAACCTTTTCCCACATTTCAGGCTTCAAACATAAAGATAAAAATGTTAACGTTATGGTGAAGAATCAACAACAGGTGGGACACAATTGTGAAGTTGAACGATATTTATTGCTTATTTTAAACTTTTAAAAAAAATAAATAACTGAAAAGTGGGATATGCAATATTATTCGTCCCCTTTAGTTTCAGCGCAGCAAACTCACTCCAGATGTTCATTGAGGATCTCGGAACGATCCAATGTTGTCCTAAATGACTGATGATGATAAATATAATCCACCTGTGTGTAATCAAGTCTCCGTATAAAGGCACCTGCTCTGTGATAGTCTCAGTGTTCTGTTTAAAGCACAGATAGCATCATGAAGACCAAGGAACACAACAGGCAGGTCCGTGATACTGTTGTGGAGAGGTTTAAAGACGGATTTGGTTACAAAACGATTTCTAAAGAGGTTGTTCGCTGCCCACAGCGACCTCGCTAGGAAGGTAAGTATGTGTGATGGGTGTTAGCGGTATTGTGCGCCACGGGCAGTGATTTGCCCGTGATGCAAAGGCGACGGGTAGGGTACGTTCGCTAGCGATATCGCTAGCGATATCGTAGCGTGTAAATAGGCCTTTAGACAGGCATCTAAAGTGTGCAATTTTACAGGGTTTTTTTGCAGAGGGGGGTCAGAAAGCCAATCAGTATCTGGTATGACCACCATTTTTCAGTCTCCCCTCTGCCATCTACAATGAAAACCAGGATTCATACGTGAAGAGAACATCTTTCCAACATATGAGACACCATCAAATGTGAGAATTTGCCCACTTAAGTCAGTTACAATAATGAACTGCAATCAGGTGGAGACCCCGATGAGGATGACATGCATGCAGTTGAGCTTCTGTGAGATGGCTTCTGACAGTTTGTGCACAAATTCTTTTATTATGCAAACTGATTGTTGCAGCAGCTGTCTGGGTGGATGGACTCAGATGATCTTGGAAGATGCAGGATGTTTAGGTATTGGGCTGGTGTGGTTATATCTGGTCTGCGGTCTTGAAGCCAGTTGGATGTACTGCCAATTTCTCTGAAATGCCTTTAAAGATGGCTTATGGTAGAGATTTGAATATTCAGTTCATGGGCAACAGCTCAAAACTTGCGACTTCTGTGGCATTGTGCTGTGAGATAAAACTTAACATTTTAGACTGGCCCTTTATTGTGGCCAGCCTAAACCACACCTGTGCAATAATCATGCAGTATAATAAGCATCTTAATATGCCACACCTGTGAAGTGAGGGAATGCCTAAGCAAAGGAGAAATGCTCACTTAGGCTGCTTTCACACATCCGGCTTGAGCTCTGCGGCTCAATCTGGCTGTGCAAGCTATGCAACGGATGCGGTGAAAACACCGCATCCTTTGCATAAGTTTTTTCTTTGCGGCCCGTCCGGTTTTTGCCGCTTGCGGCATGCTACTGAGCATGCGCAGTGGCAAAAACCATATGCGGCGGCCGGATACGTTTTTTGCCGCATCGCGCCGCATCCGGCCGCCATAGGCATGCATTGAAAAATGCGCCGCATCGGCCGAATGCGGCGCGTTGCGTTTTTTTTTTGCCGCACGAAAAAACGTGATAGCCAACGTTCCATCCGGCCGCCGCATCGGCTAAATCTGCCGCATGCGTCAAAAACCGGATGGAACGCAAGGCCATGCGGCACAATGCGGCACTGATTAAAGTCTATGCAGAAAAAACGCAACCGGCAGCAAAAAAAAACCGGTTGCGATTTTTCTGCAAAGTGTTGGAGTGTGCCGTATTGCAGAAACCGGAGGTGTGAAAGCAGCCTAAGGCCTCTGCCACACTCACGTGTAAAAAACGTACGTTTGCTGTAGTCCGTTTTTTGTATCCGTGTTCCGTATTTGCAGTCCGTTTTTCCCCTCCGTGTAGTGTCCGTATGCATATCGTGTGTCATACGTGTGTACGTGTGTGCGTTTTCGTGTGCGTGAAATACGTCAGTGTGTGTTCCGTGTGCAGTCCGTTTTTTGTGCGTGTTTAACATGTTTCACACATTGAGATAATGGTGATTACTTGGAATTAAATGACACATAGGTGTATGTGATTAGGACATAAATATAAGTTAACTATAAACTGTTTCCTGCTTGTATTTTGCCTTGGAGCACCTATGTGTTGTGACAAAATTTTCGCAATGCCATTATCCACGGAGGCCTTAGTGTTTTTATGTTGGATTATATCTCGTCGTTTTGGCGTTAGACGGCACATGTTGCAATATGATAATGTAAGAAGAACCAGATTGTGGGTGCATCCACTAATGATGATGCGGCCTATGCATGGTCATTTCCATACTTTATTTTTTGAGTTACGGAATTTCCCAGATAAGTTTTTTTCATACTGCCGTTTGTCAGTTGAGAGTTTTGATTACTTACTAAATATTTTACGACCTCATTTGCAACATCAGGACACTTGGATGCGGCTTTCCATTTCCCCAGAGGAGAGATTTATGGTGACTCTCAGGTATTTGTTATTTTTTATAATTTTTTGTAAATGTGTTATATTTCACATTGAAATGTGTAATTGATCTTTATTGATGTAATATCTGTTTTGAATCAATGTTTGTGTTTTATTTTGATTGCTTTAATTTAAAATAACATATTGTTAATTGTAAATCATTGTTTGTCTTGTTTTCATAGATTCTTGGCGACTGGTCAATCTTTTAGTGCTTTACATTTTGATTTTTTGTTGGGGAGATCAACCATTGCCGTTATAGTACGTCACACATGCGACATGATATGGCAACATTTAAAAGAACAAATGATGCCTCAGCCAAACAGAGAAGATTGGTTGAAAATCTCTAAGGGCTTCAAGGACTCTGTTGACTTTCCTAACTGCATAGGAGCTTTGGATGGCAAGCATTTCAGAGTTAAAAAGCCACCAAACTCTGGGTCACGTTATTTCAATTTTCATAAGTTTTTTTCCGTTGTTATTTTGGCATTGGTTGACACAGAATACCGTTTTATTTATGCAGACATTGGGGCCTATGGTAGTGCCTCAGATGCCCGTATTTTCCGTTCATCAAGATTAGCCCAACGCCTGCAAGAAAATGCATTATTGATCCCCCCACCAGTTGCCCTACCTGGTACATCTGAACCGTTGGCACCATATGTGATGGTAGCAGATGCAGGATTTGCATTATCCAAACATGTTATGCGACCATATCCAAGGAGATCCATTGATGACAGGAAACAGTACTTTAATAATCGGCTAACTAAAGCAAGACGTTATGTGGAGTGTGCATTTGGTATTTTAGCTAACAAATGGCGCATTTATCAGACAACTATTCAGTTGCAGCCAAACTTTGTGACATCTGTCCTCAAGGCTACCATAGTGCTTCACAATTTCTGTCGGATACATGAAGGAGGAACTTATGTGGATGATGAATTTCAGATAAACCATGTTGTTAATCCAACAGGTGAACCTATGTCTCATAATTCCGTGACATCTGGTTTACAAATTAGAAATTTATTTACTGATTACTTTAATTTTTTTGATGATAATAATAATAGTGATGTTTGTTAAGATTGTCATGGATTTATTTAGATAAAAATTTATTTTTTTTTCTTATACGAAAATGTGTAAATTTTTCTGAACATCTAAGAGCTTAAATCTTACTTGTATTAAAGTGAAAATGCGTTAATCATCAACTGACATTTCTGTTAACAACATGGATTTCTGAATGTTGTATGTATTTTTTTGTAAATTTCTGTGTTACTATCATGTTTTTTTTGTTATTTTAAACTTACAACATTAATAATGTTAAACCTCTATTGAAAAAATGCAATATTATTTAAAAATTTAAATAATAAAGATGATAGTTTTTTTCACAAACATATTTTTTTATTAATAATAAGCAAATTAATCCATAAAGTAATGCTGTTATTTTTTCACATCAAAATAAAAAATGAACATATTGTTCATCTTCTGTTAAATTTTACAAAATGTAAATGTTTATGGTATTCTTTCTAAAATTAAAAATATACTTTACTTACAAGAGTACATTTTCAAAAATGTGTGCATTGCTTACAATGTTGAAAAATTGTCGACCAATTAAGTTGGTCTCATGTTGGACATTGACATAGACATAATAAATGTAAACTGTGTTTTGAGAATATAAGAAGTAATCTAACCATCAAATTGGTTGGGTACAAATGTGTTCCTAAAATAAAAAAAAAAACCATGCCATCAAACATATATGTGATCCGTCACTAAATATAATCACACATGTTTTTTTTTTTTTTAAACTCAGAGTTTACACATTTTTGGAAATCCTTTTTTTTTAAAATTTTGACACATTCATCATATTTGTTGTTTGAATGTAAAGATTACCAAAAATGTGTATCATAAGTCAACAAGATCTTCTAGTGAAGTAACCTGAGTGTTGCTGAGTATGTTGTTTTGTGTGGCCTCAGAAATGGTATTTTCAGGAATGGAAGTTGTTTGCTGAACAACATTCCTATTACTAACTACAGTAGTGTGTGGAACAGTCTGTTGCATGCTTGTTTGTCCCAACACATTGCCTGTTGTTGAGTACACCTGTGGATCTACATGGGTAATTGGGTATTGTGTGTGTGTATGTTGTTGACCTTGAGGATAGTTGACTGATGTTTGTAAGTGTGGTGTAGGTAACATAGTTGAGATTGGATAATGAGGCATCATGAATGATTGTGGGTATGTTGAACCAGGAAACAAGTTAGGTAAACCACCAATATTTGTGGGTTGAGTAAAGTAACTAGTACTTGGAGTGGGTTGTAAATTCATATAGTTCATGGGTTGCTGTGAGGTAGCACTTTGTACAGTGCTTAAGGCACCAGTATTGGTTGCAACATACCCTTGTCTAATTGGTGTTGGGAATAACGTACTTGAAGCAATTGAAGGTTGACCAGATTGTTGTATTACTGGATTATTGACTATTACAGTTGCCATTGTTGTTTGTGTTGAAATTGTATTTTGATTGTCTGTTGTGTTTGGGACTGTATGTTGTTGCATAATGGTACGCCAATTTTCTATGGCCTCATATACTCTCACTGGTTCCTGTTCTGCCTGACTAGCTGACAGTAGGGTCAGCATAGCAGCACGTACACGTTCCTGCCTATCGGATGGAATTTTGGTTAAGCTAGAAGATAAAGACCGACAAAAGCGCTCGGCATCTGTTTCTGGAATTAAAGTGTTCATTATGTGAATAATGCGTGTGTCAATTATTTCCGGTAAGGATCTCATTTCCTCAGGTCTGCGGATTCTTCTTGCACATAGAGGTTGTGGTGCAAAACGTGGAAGTACATTTGTTTGTGTTGATTGTGTAGCTGGTGTGGTTGTTTGTTGTGTTGATGAGCCTTGGGTGTTGGTTTGTGCACTCTCTGTCCCACCCTCATGTGATTCAGTTGCTGCATCTTGTTGAATCTCTGGATTTTCACTGTCTTCTCTGCCAGGTTCTTGTTCTGATGCTGAGGTGGCTGTAGCAGAGGGACCTGCTGTTGGTTGATCATCTGAATCGTCTAGATTATCCTCCGTTCTATAAGAAATGAGACAACATATTACAATCTTAACATTTATATTTGTACAATTATCTTCATGAAGTAAATGAATGTTGCATTTTTTTTTTGTTTTCCTAAAAAAAAAAAAAACTTACTGTGTTACTTCTAAGATGGGTGCTAGGAAGCTTATTTGTTCATAATAAACATATCTGCGTTTGCGGCCTTGGCTGGATGAGGATGGTATAGGGTTGTACTCCCTTCGGTACTGATCACGTGCTGAACGCCAACGCCTTTTGACCAAGTCAACTGTGTAATTTAAATAAATATGTCACTTGCAACATTCACCATAAATCTGCACACATTAATTAAAATAATGTTTGCTAAATGTAATATACAATTTAACAAAATAATGTTGGCCAAATACTTTTGAGGAAAAAACATTTTTTTATATATTCTTCATTCAAAAGCATTTTTAGACATTCACACATAACAAAATAATATTTCTGATAAATTATCTTTGAAGTAATTGTCATATATATTTAAATTTTCCTTTTTTTTATAGAGCAATATCATTTGGAAAAAAATTAATAGAAATATTATTTTATTCATGTAGGTCATGATATTGAAATGTTATTTAACTAAATTAAAAAAAAATATTAAAAATAAAAAAACATGAATTGAAATTGTGATACTGCAATTAGACTAATAAAACAGGGAATTTAAAAACACATGACAGTTTAATCAGTTAATTAATTAACTTCATGAAGAATTCAAAGTCAGATTACAAAAATAAGTATACTTTGATTTTTGTTAGTTCTGAAATGTTTGGTTAACTTTTTTAAAATTTAACATGAACTCAATATATAGAGTAGTACATATACCAATTCTTCACAAAGAATTTTTAACTAAAAGACAACATAACTATAACAAAACATTCACAGTTTGTAATTATTTGAAAAATCCTAATATATATATTAAATAAATAAATATAAAAACATACAACAACTTACCATATTTAGCACGCTTTGCAGGCGAACATCTAGCCCATGCATTATTGGGGTACACTTCCTCAGCTACTTGATTCCAATGGCGGTCAACTGTCAGTCGGTCATGGTAACCATCAACACGTGTATCCCATAATGGTTGGTGAGTCTCGACAGCTGTTATCAGTTTCTCCGTGTCCACCCGTGGTGCCATTATTATATTTCGAACCCGAAATTGTGCTCAAAATATATCTTTCAATACACAGAACTACAACTGCTTGCTTGCTCACTCCTTCTGCAAATGCATAGTTAGTTTTGTGCAAACAAAATATGTTAGCTATGCCACCTGAAAATATTTGAGATTGTAACAACCTTTCTAATGAAAACACGGACACGGACCACACGGATAGCATACGGAGGCCATCCGTATCACGTACGTGTAAACACGGACCCATAGGATTTAATGGATCCGTGAGGACGTTATGCCGGTGGAAAACGGACATGTCAGCGCTTTTTCGGCACGCTCAAACGTACGCACGGAACGGACACACGCTCCGTGCGCAAACACTGACGTGAGGCTTTTTATATTAAAAATACTGTGTCAACATCAGCACGTGTCTCCGGTACGTGTAAAAAATGCCAAAAACGTACCGGAGGCACGGATGTGTGGCGCAGGCCTAACACAGATTTAGGCAAATTTGTGAACATTATTTGAAAAAAGGGCCTTTTGTGTATATATAAAAAAAGATTTTTTTAGCTCAGCTCATGAAAAATGGGAGGAGAAAAAAAAAAGGTTTGGGGTTTGTATTTTTTTTTCAGTATATATAGGCAGCAAGTTTAACAAGAAAAAAATACTTATCAGCCTGTCACAGAGTAGGCTGTATGAAAGTCCAGGTATGATGAAAGCAGCGCTGCACGAATGCTAGAAATCCAGCTTGTTACTGGGTCGAATGATGAAGGAGGAAAGGCAATCAGTAGTTTAATTAAAAAGATATATTTTTGTTATGAAAAATCACAGCTGTCATTAACCCTTATATTAATCCGATTGCCACTACACCAGGGCAATTGGGATGAGCTGGGTAAAGTGCTGGAATTGTCAATTCTTGTTTGAGGGATTTTCATCCATTCTTCCTTGGAAAAGTCGTCCAGTACTGTGAAATTTCTGGCTCATTTTGCATACACTGCTCTATTGAGGTATAGCCATAGATTTTAAATGATGTTCAAGTCAGGGGACTGTGAGGGCCATAGTAAAAACTTCACCTAGCATCCTTTTGAGGATTTTGTTGTGTGTTTAAGATCATTATGCATTTTTAGAAGCCATCCTCTTTTGAACTTCATCTTTTTTACAGATAATGCTATATTTGCATGAAGAATTTGTTGAAACTTCGTTGAATCCATTTTTCCTCCTACTAGTAAAATGTTCCTCGTGCAATTAGCTGCAACACAATCCCAAAGCATAATTAATCCACTCCATGCTTAATGGTTGGCGATATGTTCTATTCCTAAAATTCCGTGCCCTTTTTTCTCCACACATACCTTTGATCATTGTGGCCAATGAGTTCTATTTTAACCCCATTGGCTCACAGAACTTGTTTCCAAAATGCATCAGGCTTGTTTAGATGTTCTTTTGCATACTTTTGTCTCTGCATTTTATGGTGAGGATGCAGGAAAGGTTTTTTTTGATGACTCTTCCAAGAAGGCCATATTTGTGCAGATGTCTATGAACAGTAGAGTAATGTACAACAAATCCAGAATCTGCTAAGTCATCCTGAAGGTTTTTTGCAGTCAAGCAAGGGCTCTAATTTGCCCCTTTAGCAATCCTATGAGTAGCTGTCACATAAATTTTGGTTGGTCTTCCAGACCTTTTCTTACCCTTCACTGTTTGTGTTATCTGCCATTTCTTAATGACATTTCAAGCTGAGGTAAGGGCAAATTGAAAACACTTTGCTATTGTCCTATTGTCATGCCCTGACCAGCAGGACCGATACCTACTGAGCAGAGGGGGCCGGTGCCCAGCACGCGGTTCCATACGGTCTGCCCATCTCGCTGTTCTTCCTTCCATACAGGGTACTCACTAGGTCGGAGTCCTGGATCCTCCTCCAGCTCTCTGACTGTGGTCTGCTCATCCAGAAACATGCATGCATCTTCCAAGATCTTCCTTAGGCAATGCCCGCTGCATCCTGCTGTGATTTAAAGGGCCAGTACCCTGGAAATGTTTCTCAGCCTATTGCAGAGAGTCACTGGATATATAAGGTGGCCTCCCATTCTGGGAGGTGCCTGAGCAACGCCTTCCTGTCCCTAAGTGTGACGTTGCTTCTGTCAGGTCCCTGTCCCCTGTCTTGTTGTTTAACCTCGCTCTAGTTCCTAATTTCTTTACCTAGCCTCCACTCAGAGCCGGCTGTGCCTGTCTCCTGCTCATATATAACAGGATGGAGGACATAACCACCAGGATAGGGAACATATATACCAGGATATGCCCATGGTGAGGAACATGTATACCAAAAGGGGGGGACAGGTTTAGAGATATATACCAAGATATGGCCATGATAGGGATTATATACAGTTAGGTCCAGAAATATTTGGACAGTGACACAATTTTCGCGAGTTGGGCTCTGCATGCCACCACATTGGATTTGAAATGAAATCTCTACAACAGAATTCAAGTGCAGATTGTAAAGTTTAATTTGAAAATGTTACGGGGGGCTGTCTGATAATAACCGAAAGGAGTATCAGACAGTCAGGGTCCACCGTGCAAAGACTTTGCTGCAGACTATGGCAGAGTGCAATACCTCTGTTAACTCACAGAAGGATATAATAAGGAAGTAAATATAATAAGTAAGTAAAGCAATTCCTCCCTTACTTGGAGGGTGTGTGGAATGATCTCTGTTAATAATCACAGAGACAAAGGCAATGTGTGCGAAATGGCACCTACCTAGGTCCGCTCTTCTAGTGGTGCAAAAGAGACGAACAGCAGCATAAGCCGCACAAAGCTCCTACCTGCGTTCGCTCCACTAGTGTGCGAGGACACGAACCACTAGATATGGCACCTGCCTAGGTCCGCTCTTCTAGTGGTGCAAAAGAGACGAACAGCAGCGTAAGCCGCACAAAGCTCCTACCTCTGTTCGCTCCCCTAGTGTGCGAGGATACGAACAACTGCCAGACGCAGTATAAGGAACGTTACCCTAGCGGCAACGTCCACCTACGAGTAGAATCACAAGGCCCAGCCAGACCATGTGCCTCAGGCACCTGCCTATGTCCGCTCCCCTAAGAGGTAAGGATACGGACAGCAGCCAAAGCTGTAAGGTATAAGAACGCTACCCTGCCGGTAGCGCTCACCTAGCATAGACAGAGGAATGCCTAGAGGAACGCGCACAGAGCGTCTACTCATATGCATGAACCAAGAGGACTGAGCACCATGCGGCGTGTGTCAGGGTCTTATATAGACTCTGTGCCTCATCCAAGATGGAGGACACCAGAGCCAATCCGCTGCCAGAACGACAGGAGTGACGTCATGCTGGCCTATCACCGAGCAAGACGTCACAAGCACATGACCAGCGACCAATCGGCATAGAAGGTGTCAGAGACATGTGACCTCGTGTCAGCGATGATGTCACCCGCACATGTGCAATGGCTCCAAGATTGGACTTAGTCTCCGGCGCTCGCACATGTGCAGTAGCAAGAAATCTGGACTTAGTCTCCAGCGCTCGCACATGTGCAGTAGCAAGAAATCTGGACTTAGTCTCCAGCGCTCGCACATGTGCAGTAGCAAGAAATCTGGACTTAGTCTCCAGCGCTCGCACATGTGCAGTAGCAAGAAATCTGGACATAGTCTCCAGTGCTCGCAGCAACCGTAACAGTACCTCCCCCTCAAGGGCCCCCCTCCCGGCGACGCAGGTAATCGGCAACTAAGTCGGGAGCATGGACAGCCTCCTCAGGCTCCCAAGAGCGATGTTCCGGGCCATAGCCCTCCCAATCTATCAAGAAGAACCTGCGCCCTCTAACCATCTTAGAACCAACTATGGCTCGGACCTCATAGCTAGAGCGAGAGGAATCAGAGGCAGGAGAGTGCACTTCACGAGCGTGAGGTAAAATAGCCGGCTTTAGCAGTGAGACATGGAATTTGTCATGAATCCTAAGATGGACAGGTAACTTCAATTGATAGACTACAGGATTTACCTGTCGAAGAACCTCATAAGGACCCAGGAAGCGAGGAGCAAATTTGACAGAGCTCACTCTAAGTCTCACGTGTTTTGCAGAGAGCCACACAAAGTCCCCTGGAGAAAAGACAGGAGCCGGGCGACGAAACCGATCGGACACCGTCTTCATACGGTCCTTAGCTGCTTGGATCGACTCTTGAGTCCGATCCCAAACCTCTCTGGCATTAGTTGCCCAGTCGGCCACAAGAGGAGGAGGTGCAGCAGCGGGAAACGGTACCGGTACCCTAGGGTGTTGCCCATTATTGAGTACGAACGGTGTCTGCCCAGTGGCCTCAGCCAGCGAATTGTTAAGGGCAAATTCTGCCCAGGGTAGGAGGGAGGACCAGTTATCGTGGTTCTCAGCAACAAAGTGTCGAAGGTATATAATCATAGATTGATTGGTACGTTCAACCAAACCATTAGTCTCCGGATGGTATGCCGAAGAGAGATTCAACTCAATTTGCAGAAGGCTACAAAGATCTCGCCAGAAACGGGAAGTAAATTGCGGGCCTCTATCACAAATGATACGATCTGGCATCCCGTGAAGCCTAAAGACATGCTTGAGGAATAGTTTGGCTAGTACCCTGGAAGATGGGATTCTCGATAACGGTACGAGATGAACCATCCGGGAGAAATGGTCCGTAATGACCCACACAAATCTATGTCCCTGTGAACATGGAAGATCACCCACAAAGTCCATGCCTACCACCTCCCATGGTCTATCTGGCACTGGTAAAGGATGCAAGAGCCCAGCCGGTCTCTGCCGTAATGGACGGTTGCGAGCACACGAGTAGCAGGAACCGACATATCTCTTGACTTGGCTGGCTAAGTGTGGCCACCAATACCACCTCTCCAGTAACTCTCGTGTCCGCCTAATACCAAAATGCCCACCCACCTTTGAGGTGTGAGCCCATGACAGTATATCATTCTGTCGATCAGGCGGAACAAAGGTCTTGCCCGGTGGGATTTGGTCTAACGTCACAGGGGAGAGCGTATGAAAAACCCTGGAGGGAAGGATAAGACGAGGTTCGTCAATCTCTTCCTGGGTAGAAAGCATAGAGCGAGACAGGGCGTCTGCCTTGTTATTCTTACTCCCAGACAGATAGTTGATGGAGAAGTGAAAGCGGGAGAAAAACAAGGACCAGCGGGCTTGGCGAGGATTCAGACGCTGAGCGGTTTGTAAGTACGTCAGATTCTTATGGTCTGTATAGACCTGGAAAGGATGTTTCGCTCCTTCCAGCAAGTGACGCCACTCCTCCAAGGCTAATCTCAAGGCGAGCAGTTCCCTATCCCCAATGGTATAGTTTCTCTCTGCCGGTGAAAAGGTTTTAGCAAAGAAGAAACACGGCCTTTTTCTACCTGCACCGTTCTTTTGATACAAGACCGCACCAGCACCCACTGAAGAGGCATCAACCTCTAAGAGGAAGGGCTTATTCTCATCGGGTCTTTGAAGAACGGGAGCAGTTGAAAAGTGTCTTTTTACTGCCTCAAAAGCCTGAGATGTCTCAGTAGACCAGGCTTTGGGATTAGCACCTTTCTTAGTCAAGGCCACCAAAGGGGCCACCAAAGTAGAAAAATGGGGTATGAACTGCCTGTAATAATTTATGAATCCTAAGAAGCGTTGCACCGCCTTCAAGGAATGAGGTTCGGACCATTGCAGGACAGCAGAGAGCTTCGCAGGATCCATAGCCAGACCCTCTTGTGAGATAATGTAACCCAAAAAAGGCAATGAGGACTGCTCGAATACACATTTCTCGAGTTTAGCAAACAATGAGTGCTCCCTTAAACGGGAAAGGACACGAACGACATCCTGACGATGAGTCTCCAGATCAGGAGAAAAAATCAGGATGTCGTCTAGATACACCACTACTGAAGATAACAGTAAATCCCTGAACACATCGTTTACGAAGTCCTGAAATACTGCGGGTGCATTACATAACCCAAAAGGCATGACGAGGTATTCATAGTGACCGTCTCGGGTGTTAAAAGCGGTCTTCCATTCGTCACCCTTTCGAATTCGTACCAAGTTATACGCACCCCGCAGATCCAACTTCGTAAAAACTTGAGCTCCTCTCAGTCTGTCAAAGAGCTCCGAAATTAAAGGTAATGGGTATTTGTTCTTTATTGTGATTGCGTTGAGACCCCTGTAATCTATGCAGGGACGCAAATCACCCTCTTTCTTCCGAACAAAGAAAAACCCAGCTCCCGCGGGAGAGACAGACTTACGAATGAACCCCTTCTCTAAACTCTCTCTTATATAGGTCGACATGGCCTCCGACTCAGGTATCGACAGGGGGTAAACCCTGCCTTTAGGTGGAACCGAACCTGGGATAAGGTCTATGGCACAGTCATACGGCCTATGGGGTGGAAGAACCTCAGCACCCTGTTTGGAGAACACGTCAGCGAAATCCAAATAGGGTGTAGGTATGGGAGAGAGATCAGTTGATGCAACCGCAACGACCTTAGGTGGTAAGGGAAGACATCGGGACTGACATTTCGAACCCCAACTAATAATGCTGTCAGACTCCCAGTCAATGTGAGGAGCATGAGTCCGAAGCCATGGAAGACCCAGAAGGACGTCGTCTATACCCTCAGGCAAAACAAGAAAAGAAATCTCCTCTATGTGACCCTGAGACAGGGAAAGGCGCAAGGGAACTGTCCTCAATGTAATGGAGTCAGACAACATAGTTCCATTAACAACACGGACAGGAATAGGCGCCTCTAACATGATAGAGGGAATATTGTGTCCCTTTACAAATCCTGAGGACACAAAAATCCCGTCAGCTCCGGAATCCACAAAAGCCATAATAGGCCATGTATTCTCAGATAACGAGAGCTGACCTGGGATACAACACTTAGAGGGTGCAGAAGACGTCTCTAGTAACCCCCCTCTAATGGTTACTAGGCCAGGGAGTTTCCCTGACGACTAGGACACTTGTTGGCATAGTGCCCAGCCTGACGACATACGTAACATATAGGAGGACCAGACTTGCGTAGTCTGGAGAACGTATGACCTAACTCCATAGGAGTGGGAGATGTTTCAGATGCTGAGGAAGATGGTAGTGGACCCTCAACAACTGGAATAGCCCGATGCTTAGGGCGTGAGGAAGAGACCTCGAGTCTACGTTCCTTATGGCGTACATCGATCCTCGTTGCTACTGTGATCAAGTCCTCCAGAGAAGCAGGGACCTCACGAGTAGCAAGGGCATCCTTGACATAGCCTGCCAACCCTCTCCAGAAGATAGGAATCAACACCTTCTCTGGCCAATCTAGTTCTGCCACCAGAGTTCTAAAAGCAATGGCATAAGAACTAGTGGATAACGAACCCTGAGATAGATCTAACAGTCTCAGGGCCGCATCATGGGTAACCTGCGGACCCATGAATACCGCCTTAAGAGCATCAAGAAAGTCTTGATGTCTCAGAGTAACCACATCAGAGCGCTCCCATAGGGGAGTCGCCCATTCTAAGGCTTTGTCCTGAAGTAAGGAGATGATAAAGCCTACTCTGGACCTCTCCGTAGAGAAGCGAGAAGAGTTGACCTCTAGGTGTATCTGACACTGACTAATGAAACCACGACATGATCTGGCATCTCCAGAATATCTGTTTGGCAGAGCAAGTCGAGGATCATGTGCAGATGTCACCATGGTCTGAGGTTTATCCTCTATACTCTTGAGCCGTGACTCAAGTACTTGTATGTAACGGTGTAACTGCTGATATTCTGCCATAACTGCCAGACCCTTGGCTCAGTCCTAATGTTACGGGGGGCTGTCTGATAATAACCGAAAGGAGTATCAGACAGTCAGGGTCCACCGTGCAAAGACTTTGCTGCAGACTATGGCAGAGTGCAATACCTCTGTTAACTCACAGAAGGATATAATAAGGAAGTAAATATAATAAGTAAGTAAAGCAATTCCTCCCTTACTTGGAGGGTGTGTGGAATGATCTCTGTTAATAATCACAGAGACAAAGGCAATGTGTGCGAAATGGCACCTACCTAGGTCCGCTCTTCTAGTGGTGCAAAAGAGACGAACAGCAGCATAAGCCGCACAAAGCTCCTACCTGCGTTCGCTCCACTAGTGTGCGAGGACACGAACCACTAGATATGGCACCTGCCTAGGTCCGCTCTTCTAGTGGTGCAAAAGAGACGAACAGCAGCGTAAGCCGCACAAAGCTCCTACCTCTGTTCGCTCCCCTAGTGTGCGAGGATACGAACAACTGCCAGACGCAGTATAAGGAACGTTACCCTAGCGGCAACGTCCACCTACGAGTAGAATCACAAGGCCCAGCCAGACCATGTGCCTCAGGCACCTGCCTATGTCCGCTCCCCTAAGAGGTAAGGATACGGACAGCAGCCAAAGCTGTAAGGTATAAGAACGCTACCCTGCCGGTAGCGCTCACCTAGCATAGACAGAGGAATGCCTAGAGGAACGCGCACAGAGCGTCTACTCATATGCATGAACCAAGAGGACTGAGCACCATGCGGCGTGTGTCAGGGTCTTATATAGACTCTGTGCCTCATCCAAGATGGAGGACACCAGAGCCAATCCGCTGCCAGAACGACAGGAGTGACGTCATGCTGGCCTATCACCGAGCAAGACGTCACAAGCACATGACCAGCGACCAATCGGCATAGAAGGTGTCAGAGACATGTGACCTCGTGTCAGCGATGATGTCACCCGCACATGTGCAATGGCTCCAAGATTGGACTTAGTCTCCGGCGCTCGCACATGTGCAGTAGCAAGAAATCTGGACTTAGTCTCCAGCGCTCGCACATGTGCAGTAGCAAGAAATCTGGACTTAGTCTCCAGCGCTCGCACATGTGCAGTAGCAAGAAATCTGGACTTAGTCTCCAGCGCTCGCACATGTGCAGTAGCAAGAAATCTGGACATAGTCTCCAGTGCTCGCAGCAACCGTAACAGAAGGTTTGAACAAAAATATCTGATAGAAATTGTAGGAATTGTACACATTTCTTTACAAACAGTCCACATTTTAGGAGGTCAAAAGTAATTGGACAAATAAACCAAACCCAAACAAAATATTTTTATTTTCAATATTTTGTTGTGAATCCTTTGGAGCCAATCACTGCCTTAAGTCTGGAACCCATGGACATCACCAAACGCTGGGTTTCCTCCTTCTTAATGCTTTGCCAGGCCTTTACAGCCGCAGCCTTCAGGTCTTGCTTGTTTGTGGGTCTTTCCGTCTTAAGTCTGGATTTGAGCAAGTGAAATGCATGCTCAATTGGGTTAAGATCTGGTGATTGACTTGGCCATTGCAGAATGTTCCACTTTTTTGCACTCATGAACTCCTGGGTAGCTTTGGCTGTATGCTTGGGGTCATTGTCCATCTGTACTATGAAGCGCCGTCCGATCAACTTTGCGGCATTTGGCTGAATCTGGACTGAAAGTATATCCCGGTACACTTCAGAATTCATCCGGCTACTCTTGTCTGCTGTTATGTCATCAATAAACACAAGTGACCCAGTGCCATTGAAAGCCATGCATGCCCATGCATCACGTTGCCTCCACCATGTTTTACAGAGGATGTGGTGTGCCTTGGATCATGTGCCGTTCCCTTTCTTCTCCAAACTTTTTTCTTCCCATCATTCTGGTACAGGTTGATCTTTGTCTCATCTGTCCATAGAATACTTTTCCAGAACTGAGCTGGCTTCATGAGGTGTTTTTCAGCAAATTTAACTCTGGCCTATCTATTTTTGGAATTGATGAATGGTTTGCATCTAGATGTGAACCCTTTGTATTTACTTTCATGGAGTCTTCTCTTTACAGTTGACTTAGAGACAGATACACTTACTTCACTGAGAGTGTTCTGGACTTCAGTTGATGTTGTGAACGGGTTCTTCTTCACCAAAGAAAGTATGCGGCGATCATCCACCACTGTTGTTATCTGTGGATGCCCAGGCCTTTTTGAGTTCCCAAGCTCACCAGTCAATTCCTTTTTTCTCAGAATGTACCCGACTGTTGATTTTGCTACTCCAAGCATGTCTGCTATCTCTCTGATGGATTTTTTCTTTTTTTTCAGCCTCAGGATGTTCTGCTTCACCTCAATTGAGAGTTCCTTAGACCGCATGTTGTCTGGTCACAGCAACAGCTTCCAAATGCAAAACCACACACCTGTAATCAACCCCAGACCTTTTAACTACTTCATTAATTACAGGTTAATGAGGGAGACGCCTTCAGAGTTAATTGCAGCCCTTAGAGTCCCTTGTCCAATTACTTTTGGTCCCTTGAAAAAGAGGAGGCTATGCATTACAGAGCTATGATTCCTAAACCCTTTCTCCGATTTGGATGTGAAAACTCTCATATTGCAGCTGGGAGTGTGCACTTTCAGCCCTTATTATATATATAATTGTATTTCTGAACATGTTTTTGTAAACAGCTAAAATAACAAAACTTGTGTCACTGTCCAAATATTTCTGGCCCTGACTGTATACACCAGGATTAGGGACATATATACTAGGATGGACCCAGAGTGAGAAACATATATACTAGGATGGAGATTAAATGCACCAACATGGGGGACATATATACAAGAATTAGGGACATATAATGGGCCTAGGATGGGGATCATACATACCTGGATAGGGGACATTTATGCCTGAAAGGGGCCCAGGATGGGGAACATTGGTACAGAATTGGGGACATTACCTCATAACAGTGTCAGCAGCAAATCCCCCATAACAGTGCATCATGGCCACTTTTTTTGCCTCAAATTTTTCCCTATTTGACGCATTTAAATTCTCAGTGCACCTTATGGTCCAGTGCATCTTATAGTCTGAAAAATATGATACATAAAGGTACTACAACATCATTGGTTTTATCATTTGTGTAATGTTAGACTATTTTTAGCCTATTTTTAGATTGTATCAAATATTGTTATAAAAATAGGTATTCTTTGTTGTATGTCATATCTGTAGCTTGACTCAGTATTTGTAAGTAGGGATGAGCAAACCTCTGGAAGTTCAGGTTCGCTGGGTTTGGCCAGACTTTATTTAAAAGTTCTGTTCAGGACTCAAACTCAGACTTTATCAAAACTTGACCCTGGACCTCAAACCCCATATAAGTCAATGGGGACCAAAACGTTTTTGCTTTAAAATGGCTGTAAAATGGTCTTAGTAAGAGTTAGTAAAGGACTGCAAAAGGAAGCAAAATAAAGGTGAGAGTAGGACAATTGCTCTGCAAACATCTGGGAATAGGGAATACATTTAAAAAAAAAAATTCGTCTGGTCCCCCTCATTTTTGATAACCAGCCAAAGGCAAAGCTGGAGGCTGATATTATCAGGCTGGTAAGGCCCATGGTTATTTGGCCCTTCCCAGCCTCAAAATAGAGGCCGACAGCCACCCCAGAAGTGTTACACCCAATTCTGGTGCTTTGCCTGCATCTTCCCAATTGCCTTGATGTGATGGCAATCAGGGTAATATTTTTGGGGTTGATGTCAGCTGTGAATTGACAGCTGGCATGAAGTCCAGGGGTTAGTAGTGGATAAGTGTCTATCAGACACCCTCAGTGCTAACTCGGCAAGTGTAGAGTTAAAAAGCACAAACACAGAAGAAAAAAAATAGTTTTTTGAATAAAGATTCCCCCACACTCTCTCACTCACCAATTTATTAATTTTAAAAAATCCTCAAAGTTCCGACCTTTAGGCATTTATTCCTAATCCAATTGAGGAATAAATGCTGAATTATACACCCTTGTTCACCAACTTTAATTTAAAAAAATCCTTGAAGTTCCAATGTAATCCAGTGGTGTAATGTCCCACTATGCCCATCCATTCCTATGGAGCTTTGCACCTACCACTGACTGGGAGTGACCTATGGAGCCTTGTTCTGAGAACATTCTCAGAACAAGGTTCTGTAGGACATTTGTGGTCAGCGGCAGGTCTGAGCTTGAGAAATTCCAGGTCTGCTGCTTTGCATCGTTCTGAGAACATTCTCAAAACAAAGCTCCATGGGAATTGAGAGTCGTGGGACATTACACCATTGAATTACGTCGAAACTTCAAGGATTTCTTTTTAATTAATAAATTGGTGAACGAGAGAGTTTGAAGGAGACAAATAAACTTTTTCTGTGACGATCATGAAAAACTAGGCAAAGTTCCAGAATTGGCGCATCGAATATATGTGCCACTTCTGAGGTGCCTGCAGGCTGATAATACCAGCCCCCAGCTGTCTGCTTTACCTTGGCTGGTTATCAAAAATAGGAGGGACTCAACTCTGTTTTTTAGAATTATTTAAATAATTAATTTATATAAAATGATGTGGGGTACCCTTTATTTTTGATAACCAGCTGTGTGTTTTACATGCGCTGGTTATACAAAATAGGTGGCGCCCCAAGTCATTTTTTTTTTTTTATTGATTTTGTTCACAGCAGTATACAGGCATCTTCTTAATGCAATAAAGATTGTTGACAAACTTTCAACAAACATTATTAGCATACAAACTGCACCCAAACTCTAAACTCAAAAGTCTATGTACAAGTTCGAGCTCCGAAACCCAGGGTCCGGTATGAAACTAGGAGTGGCACAATTAGAGGAAAAGTATAATAGAAACACGTTACCACTTCTGAATTTTTTACTCACTCCGTGTTCTGGCTACAAATACACAGGTTAAAAAAGTCACCAAATACTTAATGAGTGCTGTGCAAATGAGCTAAAAGAAGTGTGTAAGAATTTTATTTTTTAATGTTTTCACTTTATAATAAAAAGTTTATTTATTAGGATAAAAAATTAAATGGTGTAGCTTTTTTTTTATAACTTTTTCACTGAACCACTGGTGGCTGCTCTTTTATTTGCCGGCATGTGTAAGGCTGCTTTCACATTTGCGTTGTGCGGCATCCGTTGCAATCTGCCATGTTGATGAATTACGGTAACCATTGCAGGAAGCCATTTATTCCTTATAGGCTTCTATTAAGGACGGATTGCAATGGATGGTCTTGCGTTGTATCCGACCCGCGGCGCATCAGTTGTTTTGTCGGTGACCGTCAGTGACCATCGGGTGGAAGGAATGCTGAATGTAGCGTTTTTTTGTTGCTGTAAAAAAACCGCACTCCGCAGGATTCCGTCGGGATCCGTTAAGAGGCATAATGAATGTCTATGGTGGTGGATTTCATCGCCAAGCATTTGGCGATGGATTCCAGTGCAGGATTCCATCAAGTTCTACTGAGCATACTCAGCATGTCCAGCAGAACGTTCTAAATCTTTTAAAATCACTCCTGGTCTCTCTCTGTCGGTTGGTCGGTCGGTGTCTCTCTCTCTCTGTCGGTCGGTCTCTCTCTCTGTCGGTCGGTAGGTCTCTCTCTGTCTGTCGGTCAGTCTGTTGGTCGGTCTCTCTCTCTCGGTCTGTATCTCTCTCTGTCAGTCGGTCTCTCCCACTCACCCCCTCTCTCATACTCACGTGTGGTCCCCCCCAATTTTGATACCAGCCAAGGTAAGTCACACGGCTGAAGGCTGGTATTCTCAGGATGGGGAACTCCACGTTATGGGGAGCCCCCCAGCCTAACAATATCAGCCAGCAGCCGCCCAGAATTACCGCATCCATTAGATGCGACAGTCCTGGGACTCTACTCGGCTCATCCCGAATTGCGATGGTAATCGGGGTAATAAGGAGTTAATGGCAGCCCATAGCTGTCACTAAGTCCTAGGTTAATCTTGGCAGGTATCTATGAAACACCCCCAATGATTAACCTGTGAGTGAAAGTAAAAAAAACACATACACCCGAAAAAATACTTTATTTGGAATAAAAGACAAAAAAAACCCTCTTTTACCATTTTACAGTATGTACTAACTACTATTGAACATGATTAGCTAATTCTGAACTCAACCACATCACTAATTATAGGAGGGTGTTCATGTGAAGTGCCAGGGAGAGGCAGTCTTGGTCCAGTGTTGCAGTACTCATTCCACCCCGGAACAGTGCAGACACGGGGGACAGAGTGGTGTATGGAGTGAGTGGGGATGTTGTACCTATCTGCTGCCATATATCTGAGTAATGTTCACTTCCATAGCCTTGTGCACCGCACTATCAGAAATGAGGCAACAGCCAGGTAAAACTTCCATAACTTTACTGAACAGACGTTTCACAGTTGATTTCCATTTCTTTAAGGCAGATTCGTCATCGTCATCATCTACAATCATTCTTATCCGTACCCGGCTCAGCTCTACAATCAGGGGGTGACTTATCCTCCTGTCCCTGTTCCAATCCTTCAGCATGATGGCTGGTTGTTTGGTTCAGCTTTCAACAGATGGATGGACTACTGATGATGCCCCCGATGTACTAACGTTCCCACAGGTACTAGTCACTGTCATCCCAAGGAAGGGGTGCCCACCACCTGTTCTCCCTGTTCACTGGTATTACACTTCACTGCAGACGAGCTCCTTTTTCTCTGTATACTCCTCTCTTCTTACTCCTTCAGGCTTGTGTCTGTCACCTCCAGACTATCTTCTCCACTCCGCTTCATCCGACTCTGCAGGTCTTTTCCCTCTCTTGTCCTATTCATGTCTCCTCCTTTCCCTATCTGCCTCTGCCCGGGAAACCTCTGCCCTATATCCCCTCCTGTGCTGGGGACCGGTTCCTCCCCACTTAACCCCTGGATCCCTGTCACTCCCTATCTATCACTTCTCACCAAGGTACCTAGGAACCAGTGACACCCAGTGGCAGACGGCCATATCACAGGGGAATACATTTACCAAATACAATACAGTAAAAACACAAACACATACACAATTTCAGTACATTAAGATAACCAATGTATATCAGGGCAGGAAGGCACTAGACACACTATTACATTTACACTTATGCAATGAGAGTATTTTTATTTCCCCCCCTCAAAATCCTCCTTAGTACACATATGATTCTTCTTGGTATAATATCTTTACATGACCAAATCATGTCATTTTAACAGGGGTGTGAAGACTTTTTATATCAACTGTATAAATATGACTATATAGTTTCTATTACACTGTAAAGAGGGATGAATAACTTTCCTACTTGATTATGTATTTTGCATTACTGAAGCCTGTCTAGAGCATTAAGAATTTATATGCTGTTAGGATCTATGACTAGGGGTTATCTAACTCATTAGAATATCAGTGGTGGTACTGGATGACAATATTATGATTGTGGTTGAGGTTTATACCGTAGAATTGTATCACTTGTCTACTTAACCGTCACATGAAAAAGTATTTTAATATCCGGTTTCAATCACAGTGGAATTGTTTGTTAATTTTAACACAGGTTGTTCTTTAAAATTGGGAACGCATAAGACATTATTCATGCTTCGAATTGACACATACAGAGCTTTTATTATTTGGATAAGTGACAGAACAGACACATGAAAAGCATTGCCATCAGCATGCATCCTTAGGATCAGAACCCTTCATAAATGACAAGTTTCAACCCTGCCAAGGTCAGCACTGGTTTTTTTTTTGTGTAAACCTGTAGCCAATTAAATGTTTTATACATGATATTTGGTAATAAAAAGCATATTAAAAAAAAAGAAAATTTGCATGTAAACATTATATATTCCTATCAAACATATAAATATTGCCATGAATAATAGCTAATTATGTACTAAACAAATAATAGTTTAGACCAGGGGTAGACAATTAATTTTCATGAGGGGATACTGTACATGAGAGGCCATGACTGATGTGGAGGGTCGAACCAATAGGCTAAATTTAATTCTGCCTAATATCAATATTAACTATTAATTATTATTTTATATTACTATTAATTTTATCACTAAATATTGAACAGAATTAAGTATGCTGACATCCAGCTATATACAGTATGAGCCCACACACAGTTCCCCCTATACTGTATATATCATGAGCCCTCATATAGCGCCATACATACAGAATGAGCTCACACATAACCCACCTATATTCAGTATGAGCCCTCACATAGCCCTTATATACAGTATATGTCCCCACATTGCCTCTCTTTTTACAGTATGAGCTCCACATAGCCCTTTATATACAGTATGAGCTCCCACATAGCCACTCTATATACAATGTGATCCCCCATATAGTTCATCAATATACAGTGTGAGCCCCCACATAGCCCCTATATACAGTATAATTTAACTACATTGCCTCTCTCTATACAGTGTGAGCCTGTACATAGTCCTTTATATACAGTATGAGTCAGCACAAAGCCCCTCTATATACAATGTGAGTCTCCACATAGCCCCTCTATATAAAGTGTGAGCATCCACATAGCCCTTCTTTATACAGTGGGTGCCCACACAAAGCCACTCTATAAACAATGAGACCCCAAATCACCTCTTATATACAGTATGAGTCACAACATAGCCCTCTAAATAAAGTATGAGCCCCCACATTGCTTCCTAAATACAGCATGAGCCCTAGATAACCTCCTATATACTGTACATCATAGTGTCTTCTGTGCCTCACACTGATTGATGGAAGATGGAGGCAGCGGCACCGTTCTCCATCTAAGTGTTTACTGCTGTCTGCATCCTAATAATGCAAATAGCGGTAACATTGGGCAGCGGGAATCAGCGGCGGCGAAGGAGGGCACAGTGCGGCCCGTGGTCCACTGTTTACAGCTTTCAGTTGTCTTGGTCCATGGGCCCGACTGGAAAAGCCAGAGGGCTCACATGCCGTACTTTACCTAGTCCTGGGTTAGACAGATGATTATGACTACTTATGACCAATCTATGGGGGTTCATACAAAATAAATAGCTGTAGGCTAATTGGTAGCTGTCTCTCATGACTTCTGTTTAAGAGAGCCACTGCCAGACTCGTTAAAGGTACCGTCACACTAAGCAACATCGCTAGCAACATCGCTGCTGAGACACAACATGCTAGCGATGTTGCTGTGTGTGACATTCAGCAACAACCTGGCCCCTGCTGTGAGGTCGCTGGTTGTTGCTGAATGTCCTCGACCATTTTTTAGTTGTTGCTCTCCCGCTGTGAAGCACACATCGCTGTGTGTGACAGTGAGAGAGCAACAACTGAATGTGCAGTGAGCAGGGAGCCGGCTTCTGCGGACGCTGGTAACCAATGTAAATATCGGGTAACCAAGAAGCCCTTTCCTTGGTTACCCGATATTTACCTTCGTTACCAGCGTCCGCCGCTCTCAGCTGCCAGTGCCAGCTCTCTGCACACGTAGCTGGAGTACACATCGGGTGCGGGGAACAGGGAGCCGGCACTGGCAGTGTGAGAGCGGCGGATGCTGGTAACAAAGGTAAATATCGGGTAACCAAGGTAAGGGCTTCTTGGTTACCCGATGTTTACCGTGGTTACCAGCGTCCACAGAAGCCGGCTCCCTGCTGCCTGCACACGTAGCAGAGTACACATCGGGTAATTAACCCGATGTGTACTGTGGCTAGGTGTGCAGGGAGCCAGTGCTAAGCAGTGTGCGCTGGTAACCAAGGTAAATATCGGGTTGGTTACCCGATATTTACCTTAGTTACCAAGCGCAGCATGCTTCCACGTGTAGCGACGCTCCAGCGATCCCTGCCAGGTCAGGTTGCTGGTGGGATTGCTGGAGCGTCGCTCAGTGTAACATCTCACCAGCGACCTCCTAGCAACTTACCAGCGATCTCTATCAGGTTGTATCGTTGTTGGGATCGCTGGTAAGTTGTTTAGTGTGACTGGGCCTTTAGTGGCAGCTTATCTTGACCACCATAACAAAGTGATTAGCAGTCCATAATCAGGTTTGCGGTTATCTCCCCAGACATCCTCTGCGTAGAGGTCTGAAAAGACAGTTTCAGGAATAGGTGAATAATTTTATGAATGGCTAAAATGAGTGGTGTCAGCATTACATTGAAGCAATGTACAGCAGCACGGAAAGCGGTAAGTATGAAGTGCTTGCTCCAATCTCCCAAACCCTTCTACTACCTTTTTAAGCTGCAAATTCGGGTCCCCATATACTTATACTGTATGGGGACCAGCATCCGTCCAAATATCCTGTATCAATATCAGTCTCACACCGTTTTTTTTAAAAAATCCGGTTGGACCCGCCGATACCGGGTATCATCAGGCCCGCCCTTCACTAGTCAGCAATCAATAAACTATCCAGCAATTGCTTTGCGGCATTAGAATTATTAAGGTATTAAGTAGGTGTTTGCAGAGCAACATCAGGACAGAAGAATGCCTCTAGATTTTGTTAAGGGGTCGAACTATTGTCCATTCGGGGGGTAATTTGTAAAGCCAGGTTCATAAAGTGTTTGTTAGCTACTGCGTTTATAATATATGCCCGAGAATTTAGTTTGGGGAATTGGTGGCAGCCTCAATGAGAGGAGAATAAGGCTTAATAATGGAAGAGGTGAAGGCTCTAATTTCTCAAAGTGATTTACATCAGAATTCTGACATAAAACCTTAAAAAGTCAGATTTTTTTGGCACAAAGCAAGGTTTTTACTGTTTTGGCAAGCTCTACCAAATTAGGTGGAATTGGTGCAGAATGGGGTATAGCAATGTCTATCCCTCTAATTCATGATCAGTTATTCCTCTTAAAGGGGTGGTTCACCCATTTTTTTTATTTTCTGTATGAGCTCTACTTACCTTTCTAGGCGTCTTCTCCATTGGCTTCTGTTTCCAGTTCTGGCACTGAGCAGCGCTATCCTGCACGCTCAGTGCCAGTCACATGACCCCCTGGAGCTGTGGCCGCCGGCATCCTCTGACGTCCCGGCATTTCCGGGCTCTCAAACAAGACGGGTACGTCACAGGATGCCGGCGCCACTCAGATTGAGTGACAGGGCTGTGGGCGGTGACTACCGCACGTCACAGCACAGCATCGAGGGGAGGAGCCGGAGGACGTCAGTGTGGAGCCGGCGTCCTGCAGAGAGGCTGAGACACGGGGCGCCAGGGTGCAGTACAGGGGGGGTCTTTAGCTGAATCCCCCCCTGCACGTAAGTATGTGCTCACACTGTCCACCCGCCCGCTCTGCTGCGATGTCAGGAGAGCGGCCGGTGTCGGGCAGTGTGATCATCTGCTCCTCCCAGCAGCAAGACACTGACAGGCATGTCACCGCTGTGCTCTGCCATCTGTCCTGCTGCATGGGACCAACTGTCTGCACTCTGTCACCTGCACCACAAGTCACAGAGTGGAGACAGTTGGTGACAGAGCACCTCTGCCCCCCCCCACTCTTCTCCCCCTCCCCTCTTCCCCCTCTTCTCTGCCCCCCTCTTATCCCTCTCTCCCCTCTTATCCCTCTCTCCCCTCCCCTCTCTTTTCCCTCGCTCTCTTCCCCCCTCGCTCTCTTTTCCTCCCCCCTGCGCTCTCTTTTCCTCCCCCCTCGCTCTCTTTTCCTCCCCCCTCGCTCTCTTTTCCTCCCCCCTCGCTCTCTTTTCCTCCCCCTCGCTCTCTTTCCCCCCCCCCGCTTGCTCTCTTTCCCCCCCTGCGCTCTCTTCCCCCCCCCCGCTTGCTCTCTTTCCCCCCCTGCGCTCTCTTTTCCTCCCCCCTGCGCTCTCTTTTCCTCCCCCCCTGCGCTCTCTTTTCCTCCCCCCTGCGCTCTCTTTTCCTCCCCCCTGCGCTCTCTTTTCCTCCCCCCTGCGCTCTCTTTTTTTCCTCCCGCGCTCTCTTTTTTTCCTCCCGCGCTCTCTTTTTTTCCTCCCCCCGCGTTCTCTTTTTTTCCTCCCCCCCTCGCTCTCTTTTCCTCCCCCCTCGCTCTCTTTTCCTCCCCGCTCGCTCTCTTCTCCCCCCCCGCTCGCTCTCTTTCCCCCCCCGCTCGCTCTCTTTTCCCCCCCCCGCTCGCTCTCTTCCCCCCCCGCTCGCTTTCTTTTCCCCCCCCCCCCTCGCTCGCTCTCTTTTCCCTCGCTCTCTCCTGGCATGGTCAGTACAGAAATCTCTCCATCGTGGAGGGGTGAGAGGGAGTAATAAACATGGAGTCCCTACTGTGTCTGTGTATTTATTTCTAATAAAGTATTTTTCTCTGTGTGGTCTTTTTTTTTTTAACCCTTTATTGGAGATTCTTAATGGCCAGGTCAACCTTGGCCTGACATTTAGAATCTCGGGCTTTATACCAGCGGGTAAAACATAGCTGGTATTAACCCCTTATTACCCAGCGTGCCACCTGCCACCAGGGCCACTGGAAGAGTTGGATACAGCGCCAGAAGATGGCGCTTCTATAAAAGCGCCATTTTCTGGGGCGGCTGTGGACTGCAATTCGCAGCGGGGGGCCCAGAAAGTTTGGGCACCCTTCACTGCGGATTCCAATCCCCAGCTGCCTAGTTGTACCTGGCTGGACTCAAAAATTCGGCGAAGCCCATGTCATTTTTTTTTTTAATTATTTCATGAAATTCATGAAATAAAAAAAAAAAAAGGGCTTCTCTATATTTTTGGTTCCCAGCCGGGTACAACTATGCAGCTGGGAGTTGGGGGCAGCCCGTAGCTGCCTGCTGTACCTGGCTAGCATACAAAAATATGGCGAAGCCCACGTCATTTTCTTAAAAACGTTTTCAGGGAAAACCTTTATAAAAAAAAAAAAAAATGCTTCCCTGCATTTCTATTGCCAGTGAAAGTAACACCAAGCAGCGGGGGCTAGCAGCCAGTAGCTGCTTTGGTTACCCTTAGCAACAGAAAATGCAGCGGGAGCCCACAAACAATGTGATTTTTTTTTTTTTATTTTTAATTAATTTTTTTTTAAAAAAAAACGGCATGGGCTTCGCCCATCGAGCACCAGAGCATTTTATTGCTCAATTCATCCCAAGTAATCAGATGACTCCAGTGTCGGCCGATTACTTGTTCTGTGTCCCCCTGCATCCATCGCAGCGTGTACGGGCTGTGAGGTCAGCGGAGTGGAGACAGTGACATGCTCTGCTCTGACACATAGTGTGCTGCATGTCACTATCTTTCTCCACTCTGGCACTTGTAGTGCAGGTGACCGGATGCTGCATGTCACGTTTTTGCCGCGATTTGGTGCCTTTTTTGCTGCGTTTTTGCTCACTGCGTTTTTAATCAGTGCACAATGCCATTAAAGATTGTTGATGAAAAAAATAAAAAAGGTCTGATGTCATTTCCTTATTCAAAATGTTCATTGTATGCAGGAGAGCAGACAGCAGCTGCAGAACTACAAGGCTCAGCATCCTCCATCCAGGACTGTATGCAGTTTTTTACCCAAAAAGAAAAAAAAAATGACGTGGGCTTCGCCATATTTTTGTATGCTAGCCGGGTACAGCAGGCAGGTACGGGCTGCCCCCAACCCCCAGCTGCCTAGTTGTACTCGGCTGGGAACCAAAAATATAGAGAAGCCCTTTTTTTTTTTTAATTATTTCATGAATTTCATGAAATAATTTTAAAAAAAAATGACGTGAGCTTCGCCTAATTTTGGTGTCCAGCCGGGTACAACTAGGCAGCTGGGGATTGGAATCCACAGTGAAGGGTGCCCATGCTTTCTGGGCACCCCCACTGCGAATTGCAGTCCGCAGCCACCCCAGAAAATGGCGCTTTCATAGAAGTGCCATCTTCTGGCGCTGTATCCAACTCTTCCAGCTGCCCTGATGCCGGGTGGCTAGCCGGGTAATAATGGAGTTAGGACTAGCTGTATATTATCAGCTAGCCCTAAGCCCGAAATTCATGGTGTCACGCCAATATTAGACATGGCCACCATGAATTTCTAGTAATGATAAGAAAAAAAAAAAACACAACACACAGAAAAATATTTTTATTAGAAATAAAACACAACACAATTAGTGACTCCATCTTTATTGAAATAAACCCCCCTCCGCAGTAATCCTGAGTCAGGGTCCCGCGCCGTCCAATCCGGATCCAATATCATCTGATCGGTTTGCTGGAAGGCAAAGCGATCAGATGATGTGTCAGGATAAAGGATGTGAATCACATCACACAGCAGCTGATTGTATAAAAGCCGATTATACAATCAGCTGATGCATCAGTGCAAAAAAAAAAAAATAAATAAATACTCACGTCTGTGCTGATGACCGGCAGCTCCTGGAGCGGAGTCTGATCCTGGCCCATCACTGCAGGAGCTGCCGGTAATCAGCTGATGAAGTCCCCTGACGGCAGGATCAGCTGATAGCCGGCCGGGCAAGAAAAAGCCGGCGAGACTACGATCAGCTGATGCGTCAGGTGACTGCATCAGGTGATCCACGGCCAGGTCCTGCAAGCTTCGTGCATGCACCGGGGAGACTGCACACAGCCGAAGCGGCGGGACCGGGACAGGGGCTGGAAGCAAGCATGGCACCCGGACCCTGCAGACAGGTGAGTATGACATACACACTCACATACACACTCACTCACACACTGTATATACACACACACGCTGTATATACGCACACACACACTGTATATACACGCGCACACACTTTCTTCCCCTGGCTGTGCAGAGCTGCTGTATCTGTGATTTCTCTGAGTGCACATCCACTGGGAAGAGGCAGGGAGGAGGGTTTGGGTGGGAGCAGAGTGGGTGTATTAGACACAATGGGTGTGTTAGATAAGCCAGACACCGCCCTAGAGCCACAAAGAATTCTGGGACTTGTAAGAACTGAACACAGGAAGTCAGAGGAGAGATTAACCCCATCAGAGCTGGAGCCAGCAATGAGCGTGTGCTGCTAGTGCACAATGAAAGGTAATTTTGCTGAAAAAACATAATAGATGTGTTGAGGGGCACATATTAGCAAGATTTATCAGAAAAAAAAAAATCAGTTTTGGTAACTGGACAACTTCTTTAAGGCTCCCATGCATAGTCGGATAATGTTATTCAAATACCGGGAACTAGCCAGTATCAATGATTTTAGCAGACAGTCTAAAATGTATATGTCAGTCATGGTGAACCTTTCACAGGCCAAGTGCCCAAAATGTAGCCCTAAACAGAATTTTTTTCCAAAGTGCCAATATGGTAATTTAACCAATTCTATTATGTAAATAATTAATTGATTTTAAACTTACCTTTGCTGTTTTCTCTTCTCTTCAGCAAGGGGCATCACACTCATGCGTGCTTACCACACATTGCAGCTGAGACTCTGCCACTGCCCTTCCCAGACACAGCAGTTGGATTGATCGTTATGGAAAAAAATGCAGAAAATTAGACAGACAGACAGATTTTAGCATGCAATGCAATCAGATTTCACCCTGAAATCCACATCTACATTTCAAAATCTGACCATCTCAAAATTCCATAAAGTCATAAGAGTTGCTCCCCTCCCCTTTCATTATGTAGTTATATACCCCTTCCTGGGCCACTTCCTGGTAAAGATGTCCTCCATCCTGATATATATTTGCTAAATTCTGGTATATTTGTCCCCATCATGCCCCATCCTGGTGAATGAACCCCATCTTGGTATGTTCCCCCATTCTGGAATGTACCTCATCCTGGTAAATGTACCCCATCCTGGCATGTTCCCTTAACCTGGCTTGTAGCTCATCCTGGCATGTTCCCCCATCCTGGCATATTCTGCATCCTGGCATGTACCTGATCCTGGTAAATGAACCTCATCCTGGCAAATGTACCTCATCCTGGCATGTTCTCCCATCCTGGCATGTACCTCATCCTGGCATGTTCCCCCATCCTGGCATGTTCTCCCATCCTGGCATGTACCTCATCCTGGCATGTTCCCCCATCCTGGCATATTCCGCATACTGGCATGTACCTCATCCTGGTAAATGAATCTCATCCTGGTAAATATACCCCATCCTGGCATGTTCTCCCATCCTGGCATGTTCTCCCATCCTGGCATATTCCGCATCCTGTCATGTACCTCATCCTGGTAAATGAACCTCATCCTGGTAAATGTACCCCATCCTGGCATTTTCCCCCATCCTGGCATGTTCCTCATCCTGGTAAAAGAACCTCATCCTGGTAAATGTACCCCATCCTTGCATATTCTGCATCCTGGCATGTACCTCATCCTGGTAAATGAACCTCATTCTGGTAAATGTACCCCATCCTAGCATGTTCTCCCATCCTGGCATGTACCTCATCCTGGCATTTTCCTCATCCTAGTAAAAGAAACTCATCCTGGTAAATGTACCACATCCTGGTAAATGTACCCCATCCTGGCAGTTTCCCCCATCCTGGCATGTATCCCCATCCTGGCACGTTCCCCCATCATGGCATGTTTCCCCCTTCCTGGCATGTTCTTCATCCTGGTATCTTGCCCATCCTGCCATGTTCCTTGTCCTGGTATCTTCACCATCCTGGCATGTTTCCCCATCCTGGCATGTTGCCCCATCTTGGCATGTTCCCCCATCCTGGCATGTTCCCCCATCCAGGTATCTTCCTCCATTATGGCATGTACCCCCATCCTGGCATGCACCCTCATCCTGGCATGTTCCCCCATCCTGGTATCTTCCCCATCCTGGCATATACCCCCATCCTCACATGTTTCCCCATCCTGGCATGTACCCCCATCCTGGCATGTTCCCTCATCCTGGTATCTTTCCCATCCTTGCATGTACACCCATCCTGGCATGTTTCCCCATCCTGGCATGTTCCCCCATCTTGGCATGTTCCCCCATCTTGGCATGTTCCCCCTTCCAGGCATGTTTCCCCATCCTGATACAGACGCACACAGTTAAAAAAAAACAAACAAACAAATAAAAATACCAAAAAACATACTCACCTTCAACACCGCTGGACCCTCAGTTCCTGCGTGGCCACAAGACTTCATTACATCAGCGCCGCTTACTGACACTCCCGATGTCTCCTAGGTAAAAGGCCTGCGGCCTAATAAAGGTGTGTCAGAGCAAGGAGAATGTCTCCTCCGCTCCAACACAACTTTGAACTGCTAGCGCAATTGCGCCAGCAGTTCAAAGCGACTTGATGAGGCGACAGTGCGAGTGCCGACAGAGAGGACTCTGTGTGCCACAGGTTCGCCATCACTAATATAGGTCAATGACAAACCGATCGTCAGGAGAGATGTCGATTGCACATGTCTTAAGAGGGCTTTACATGGTAGCGATATCGCTAGCAATTTCTAGCGATATCGAGCGTGTAAGTACCCGTCCCTGTCGCGCATGCGATTGTTTGTGATCGCTGCCATAGCGAACATTATGCCTACGGCAGCGTCACACGTACTTACCTGGTCGTCGTCGTCGCTGTGACTGCCGAAAAAATCCCTCCTTCAAGGGGGAGGGACGTTCGGCATCACAGCGACGTCACCGCAACGTCACTAAGCAGCTGGCCAATCAAAGCGGAGGGGCGGAGACGGAACATCCCGCCCACCTCCTTCCTTCCGCATTGTGGCCGGCGGCAGGTAAGGAGACATTCCTCGCTCCTGTGGTGTCACACATAGCGATGTGTGCTGCCGCATGAGCGATGAACAACATGGATAAACAACCCTTACCGATTTTTGAGTTTGGGACGACCTCTCCATGGTGAACGATTTTCACCATTTTTGAGGTCGCTTAAGGTCGCTGGTCAGTGTCACACGCTGCGATATCGTTAATGACGCCGGATGTGCGTCACTAACAACGTGACCCCAACGATAAAACATTAACGATATCGTAGCGTGTAAAGCCCCCTTAATTTTGGTCTGCCATTTGCATTGTTCTCCTGGAGAAGAGCTGCTGACTGACGTGTCAGTTGTTGGCTTTCTCATTGAGAACACAGCAGCAGCCTTAATGAATCAAAGTGTTTTTTTGAAAAGATGAACTGTTATGTTTGGTAATCAAAAAAGGATCAGGAAGGAAAAAAAATAGCTAGTGTTGAAGCAAAAAGAAGATCCAATTTGCTTAGTCAGATATATAAGACAGTATTTGTATTCTAGAGAGCGTAACTAGGGATGTTTTTAAAGACACTACAATGAAAGAACATTGTAGAAATATCAGTTCTTTGGATGCTGAAAACAACAGATTATTAGTGTGGCATTGGATGAGAGGAAGATTGCTTTGCATTTCTTGAGGATAGAGGCAGCATCAGAGGCAGTAGCTAGTGGTATAAATGAAGAATACATTAATATAGGAAGGTAGAAGTTGAAAGTAGTGATTAGTGATCACTGAAATGCTCAAATAGAGCAGGTTGGACACTTGGATAAGCTTGATTCGAATAATTAGTATAATGGAAGTCAATGGGAAACTCAACCATTTTTCCAGAAGAAAATCACAAAATGGATGGAAACAGCGGTTAAAATAGAATGGGAACAGCATGGGGAAGACTTCTGGATGCATCTGACTCTCAGGTCGCTCCTGGGAACACTGTTCAGATTATTAGGCTATGTGCATACTTGTATTTTTAGATGTGTTTTTGAGTGCAGATTTCTCACAAACCAGAAGGGAATCCTGATGCCAGCAAAATGAAAGAGAATTCTGAAGTGTCTTTCACACATTGCTTATTTGATACTTGCTTATTTGATACTTGCTTATTTGATACTTGCTTATTTGATACTTGCAGATTTGGTGCAGAAAATACACAACTTTTACTGACTTACAATAAAACATACTAAACAGAAAATAAAATGGATTTTACAGGAAAAAATGTTAAGGCTACGACCGCACTTTGCGTTTGTGAAAACGCAAGTGTTATGGCTAATTGATGCTCAAGTTGCTTTTGCCTTTTTGTTGTTTTTAACCAAAATAGTCATGAAAACATATGCGTTTCCATTGCTTCTCTCCTGCGTTTTCAAGGGGAAAAGTTGCGTTTTGCTTTTTTCGTATGTGCGTTCATAATGCGTTTCCAAATATCTGCGTTTTTCCTTTTTGCTTTTGACACAATAAAGTTTAATTTGTTTTGTATGTCTTGCCCTCGTCATGTTTGAAAAAAAAGTTTAAATAGTTCTCTACTGATGTCATTTCCTTCCTGACGTATGTTGGTTGTTATTTGGTTGTGCTCAAATCGTTTGCAACATGTCAGATAATAGATTGGCATTAAGGGTGCGAGGATCACAAAGGAACCGTTTATTATTGATTTTGATGTTGATGCATCGTCGGAGAAGATATCTGGTAATTTCTTTTTAATTTTATATTTATTTTTTTTTCTAAAAATATTTTTAATTCATGTTAATATAAAATTTAAAAAAAATTGTATTTATGTCAATTTTATTTTACACAGCAGTTTGAAAATATTAGAAGAATGTGGGTGCACCCTTTATTATCGGAGAGACATCAAAAAGGCCATTTTAACGTACTATATGCAGATTTGCGGAAGTGAGTTATATTTTATGTTAAAACCCTTTTTAAAACCTTCAATAATTTACTGACCCTAGTGCGAAGTCATATTAAACATGAGGATACTTTCATGCGATAGGCAATAGGTCCAGAGGAGGGGCTCATTGTCACATTACGGTATACGTGTTAATTTTTTTTTTTTTTTTTTTTTTTTTAAATTTTGAAAAAAATTCAACTCTTACATTTTTTAAATTAATTTATGTTACAATCAAATATAATTTAAAAAAAAAAATAATTTGCATTTTTATTTAAAATTTCAGATTCCTTGCAACCGGCGAAAGCTTTTCATCTTTGCACTTGCAATTCAGGCTAGGAAAAACTAACTTCTCAGAAATAGTCCATGAAACATGTGAAGTTATATGGAGAATCTTATCGCCAAAAGAGATGGCTAAACCAAATTTGGAAAGATGGCTCCAGATAGCACAACATTTTAAACACTGTTGCTAACTTTCCTAATTGCATAGGGGCGATAGATGGTAAACATATTAGAATTTTTCAACCAAAAAAATCAGGATCAATATTTTTTAATTATAAAAAATATTTTTCTATCGTGTTTATGGCAGTTGCTGATTCTGAATGTCGTTTTATAGCAATAGATGTTGGCTCATACGGCAGCACTGGAGACTCAAGCATACTTCAGAATTCACTAATCTGGAATCAATTGATTATCAATAATAATGATCTGCCCATGCCAACCCCATTACCAGGAACAAATATTCCAACACAATTTGTTTTTGTGGCTGATGAAGCCTTTCCTCTACAGCCGAATATACTCAGACCATATCCACGAAGACTTTTGGATAATCAAAAAAGAATATTTAATTATAGACTTAAGCGGGCTTTACATGCTACGATTTCGCTACAGCGATCTCGTTGGGGTCACGGATTTTGTGACGCACATCCGGCCGCTGTAGCGATGTCGTAGTGTGTGACTTCTAGGAGCGATTTTGGATCGTTGCAAAAACATCCAAAATCACTCCTCGTTGACATGAGGGTCCGCTGCCAGTTATCGCTGCTGTCGCTGGGGCGAAGTTGATCCTCGTCCCTGCGGCAGCACGCATCACTACGTGTGACGCCGCAGGCACGAGGATCATCTCCTTACCTGCCTCCGGCCACAATGCGGAAGGAAGGAGGTGGGCGGGATGTTATGTCCCGCTCATCTCCGCCCCTCCGCTTTCATTGGGCGGCCGCTTAGTGACGTCGCTGTGCCGCTGAACAGACCGCCCCCTTAGAAAGGAGGCGGTTCGCCGGTCACAGCGACGTTGTAAAGCAGGTAAGTACGTGTGACGGGGGTGCGCGATTTTGTGCGCGATGGGCAGCGATTTGCCCATCACGCACAAATGATGGGGGCAGGTCTCATGCTAGCTATATCGGGCCGGATATCGCAGCATGTAAAGCCACCCTTAGTCGTGCCCGAAGGTATGTAGAATGTACCTTCGGGATCATGACAAGTCAATGGAAGATTTTACATTCATCAATTAATTTAAAGATTGGATCTGTTGTAAAAGTCATTAAAGCGTGTTGTATTTTACACAATTACCTAAGAAGATATAGAGAAGATCTAGTGGATGGGCAGCAGCCAAATAACTTTCTACCAGTTCTGTCAATGAGTGGTCGCCCAAATGTTTCGGGACTAGAAACTAGAGAAAAGTTTGCAAATTATTTTGTGTCAAATGAAGGCTTATTACCTTGGCAAAATGCAACAGTTGGGATTGTTGAACCATAATTAATTGAAAATTTATAATAAAAAACAAACAAAAAAAAAACTACAATTTTTTTGGTGTATAAACAAAAATTTATTATGTTCATAATCCAATATAGCAAATATTTTATTTGTGCCTTTGATATATTTGAACATGATAAAACATGGTTTTTAAGAATCTATTTTTGATGTGATAATTTCTAATTTCATCAAATTAATGTATGACAGATTTGTTGTCATATCTTTGAAAAATGCATACAAAAATAAAATTATATTTTAATTTAATAAATGTTGTCATCTTTTGACAAAAAAACCTCGTTATTAAATTAAGGTTGTGAAAAAAGTTCATTTGTGAAAAAAAACAGAAATAGCATCATTATGACGCAAACGTGATGTCTGACTATGGTTTAAATTTTGTTGTGGGTTTGGTACCATAGCCTGGTGTACATTACTTTGAAAAGGATTGACTACATTTTGTTCCATATATGATGGATGCATATGTTGGTATTGGCTTGGTTTATTGTAATTACTAGGATTATTTATTTGTTTGGGCATTTGCACAAGCGGGGTTTTTTTTTCACACCAAAAACTTGATCATATAAATTTAGAACCTCAACACCAGTTGGGAAAGCAATATTATCCTCAAAGTACTCCAACAAACCACAAATTGCCGTCATACATGCAGATTTTTTTTTTGGATTATCAAGATTTCTAAAGCGGCTTGACATGCTCATTGAGAAATGATCTAATTAATCATCATTTGTTGTATTTTTTAATATTTCTATAGTCTGATTTGTTAGATGATCATTTATCATTTCATTTCTTATTTGACAATTTTTTTTTTTATTTTTTGTTTTTTGATATGGTTTTTTTGTTTTCTCAGCTATCGGCATTACTTCTTCAATTTCAGTTAGTAAATTTTCATCATTAGTGTCATTAGTTGGTTCCACATGGGCTTGCAGATCTTCATTAGTTGCATTTGTGGCTTCTGAGAGGCTCAATTGGTTTTCCAAATCAGGTGTGTTGGTGTTTTCTTTGCTGTTCAAATTATCCTCTGTTCTGTGGATTTAAATGTAATACAATTAATTTAATTTTGTTTTTATATCATCTTTTATTTATATTTTTTTTTAATTTTTTTTAAATATTTATTTGAATATATAATTATTTTTTTTAAAAAAAACATTAAATTAAAATTTAAAAATACAACTTACTGTCTCAAATTACGTCCAGTACATAGAAATTTTAAGTCGTTATAATATATAAAGTTGGGCTTGACTGGCGAAGACCCACTTTTTCCAGGATCATAACGAATCTTATTGAATCTATCACGGACCGACCGCCATCGTTTGCGAACATCAGTTTCTTTTTTGATAGAAGATGCAATCAATGATATGTTGAAAAAAAATATTGAACTTTTATAATCATTTAATTTTAAAAAATAAAATTTAATTTTTTTTTTTTTTTTTAAAAAACATACCAATCTTGGTTTGAAGAGCTTGGTCAGCCTCAGCCCATTGAGGATACAGCTCTTTACAAATAATAAGCCAACAGTCTGCTCTCTTTAACTTTAACAAATAGTCAGGTAATGTAGGGTCCCATATGCAGGGCATGGATTCAACCTGTATGTTTATCAACATAAAATAAATGCATGTAGTATATTTAATAAAATTTAAAAAAAAAATAAAAAAATAATAGCAAAATAAAATGAAAATTGTTTTTTGCCAAAAATAATATTTAAAAAAAATAAAAAAAAACCTTATCCAAAAAATTTAATACATTATAAAAATAAAAAACTTACCAGACTTATTAGCTTTGAAACGTCTCATTTGAGGCGCTAATACCAAGACATGTCACGTTTTCTTTGGTTTATAGACAAGAAAAATGGATTTGCAATGCGGACGATGGGTTTTGGACGAACAAGCGATATCTTTATAGAAAAAAGGATGTGACGTTCAGCCATGATTAGCTGAGGTCACAAACAGGAAGCAAGTTCATTCGTTTACTTTTTTGGAAACGCATTTGATACGCAATCCAAACGCATGTAAGATGCTGGATTTTCACAAAAGACACAAACTCATGCGTTTCTCATTGACTTCAATGTTTGCAAAACTGACCGAAAATGGCAAAAACAATTGACATGTTGCTTCTTTGAACGCATGGTTTTTTGCCACAAAATATGCAAATTTTAACTAGCGTTTAGAAACGCAAAGTGCGGTCGGGAAAACTACTTTTGCCATTGGTTTTAATGGAAAATGGAAACGCATGCATTTTGGCATGAAAAAGGTGCTTCTGTAAACGCAACCAAAAAGCAATGGAAACGCAGTTGGAAACGCAAAGTGCGGTCGTAGCCTAAGACTGTGGATGCTTAAATATTTGGGTATCAGTACACATGATCTCCTCATGTCCATCTTGAAACGTGCAGGGAAAGAGGCCAGAATAAATAAATGGAAATGCAAAAATCTTCTTAGTGTCCTAGTGTGGGATCACTTGATTCGTGGGACTCACCATGGTGGGAGAAAGGAGGATCATGGTGAGGATTATGTGGTCCAAACTCTTGGCTATTAAGACTAGACCATGTGGAAGACAGGCTGGTGCTGGGAAATATACCGGAAGCATTATTTGCCATCCAACCAACCACCTGTTTGCACATTTCTTTCTACAAGAGTGGTGTCCTGCACCCCCCTAAGTATAGAAGGATTGTTTTGCTATAAACTCTCCCTATATCCCTGCTGTAAACCCAAACTATCCTTCCTTCAGCAGCTATCCCTAGAGTGACTGCAAGTAAGAGCAATGTCCAAAAAATGACAGTATTTGGCCCTGAAAAAGACTTGGCTTTAGGTTTCAGCAGCAGTATAAGTATAGAAGGACTGTTTTGCTATAAACACTGCCTATATGCCTGCTCTAATTCAAAAATATCCCTCCTCCAGCAGCTATCCCTACAGTGTCTGCAGGTAATGGCGGTGGTACTCCAGTAAAGAACAGTATTTAGCCCTAAAAAGGACATTTATTTTTAAGTTTGAGCAGTAGTAAAAGTATAGGGGGATTATTTTGCTAGAAATAAGGCTGCTATAATCCTGAACTATCCCTCCTCCAGCAGCTATCCATACAGTGCTTGCAGGTAACAGTGGTGTTACTACAGGAAAGGATAGTATTTAGCCCTGAAAAAGAACTTTTAGGTTTCAAAAGCTGTATAGGTATAGTAGGACTGTTTTGCTGTAAAACCTGCCTATATGTCTGCTCTGCTATATGCTCTCCCTCCAACTCTCCCTGAACTGAAGTGTGCCAAGCGTCATGTCCCTGGTCTTAAATAAATCCAGATGACGTGATGCGGCTGGCCAATCACAGTAATGCCAGTAGCAAAACATGGCTAAGGCATTACAATGTATGGCAGGAAATTCCCGCATGTTGATTGGCTGTCTAACAGCTGCGACACATGTGGGCGGGGACTCGAGCACCCACGATACTCGATCAAGTACTGAGTGTGCCCCAGCACCCCGCTCGGTTGAGTATCGAGTAGTGGTGAGCACACTCACCCATCACTAGTTGAAAACTGTCATACTTATGTTCATCCTTTAAGCTGGTGATAATTGTTTTGTTGCTACTTATGCAAAAAAATAAGAATTTGTATGTGCTGGTTCATTCCATCTAGTTGGCCGAAAAGAGGGTGAGAAAGAAGTCATACAAAATACAGCTGGAACTACAAGCGAATGTGATTATAGCCAAATAATTCAGGAGAAAAATCCTTTTTTTACCACAAGCACCACTGCAGATTAAACATGTAGGGGGAATTTCAGTTTAATGGTGGGTACATAACATGATTGGTCTCCTGTTATCATGAAAGAGGGACAGTGCGACAGCTGCCAAAGAGTCAACTGTGGCAGGTGGGTGCAGCTGACCAGGCATAAGGTGAGTGGAGAACAGGCGACCCTCAGTGCTGTGTTACAATTTGAATCAAGCTCCTCCTTTGTTGCTGTAATGGTATTTGATTAATATTAATAAAAGGCTGCACAAACCACTACATTTTTTACGAATATAACTGGATATCTTTCTTTCTTATTATGAATAGTAGGAGTAAGGGGGACTTGTATTTTGGCTAGTGCATACATTATTAGCAATGAGGGGAGAGAACTTGTCCTGAGGAGGCATAAGGAGGTCTGAATAATCATAGTAAGAAAATTAATAAAGAGTTGGGAAGTTAAAGTGGTGCTTGCTGACTGGTCAGTGGTACCAGATTGTCTGCTGGAGGAGGTTAAATCCTTTTGTCTATCTGGAGAACTGGTGATGTCTAGGGTGTGTAGGGGGGAAATCGTAGGCAAGTTTAACAATAAAACAATAGAGAGCAGGGCCGCCAACAGGGCATGACAACCAGTATTAGTGTATGGGGCCCAGTAAAGAGGGGGGCCTAGTTGGGACCGAAGTAATTACTTAGCTTTATTAAGCCCCGAGCCCGGGGCCCTCTTGTCACCTGGCCCCAGTCACAGATGCTTCGGTCACTACAACACATCGCTAACTGGCCTTCTAGTGCCCTTCTAGAGCATTGCATGCAAATTAGCCATGTGCTGGAGGCAGGAGGATCAGTGGGGCAGAGCAGGGCCCAGCATGCAGCAGCATGATGAGGTCATCACTCTGTGACCTCATCACACTGCTGCAAGCAATGCAGAGACACGGAGGAGGCGAGGACACAGCAGCCACCGGAGAAATGTAAGCACTCTGAACTGAAAATTGTCAGGAGTGGTGGTGGGGCCCGCTGACCCCAGTCTCTTCCTTGCTTCAGCTGGAAGTGTGCCAGAGGGTGCACATCTAGCTAAAATGTTTTGCAGCTCAGAGAGGACACTGCACAATGTGGGAGCCGGGGAGGGTGAGTAAAATGTATTTGTTTTTTTTTCTTTTTGCAGCACACAAATATACCAGGAGGACCCCAGGAATGGGACTTATATACAAGAAGGAAGATGCATATATCAGAAAGGGGACAAAAACCAGGATGCTGACATATATACCAGAATTTGCCCAGGAGGGGCACCAGGAGGTGCCCAGTATGGGGACATATGCTAGGAAGGGGACAAATAAACCAGGATGGGGACATATATATACCAGCATGTGCCCAAGACGGGGATATACAGTGGGTACGGAAAGTACTAACACCCCTTTAAATTTTTCACTCTTTGTTTCATTGCAGCTATTGGTAAACTTAAAAAAGTTCATTTTTTCCTCATTATTGCACACTATGTGTCCCATCTTGACAGAAATAAACAGAAATGTAGAAATTTTTGCAAATTTATTAAACAAGAAAAACTGAAGTATCACATGGTCATAAGTATTCAGACCCTTTGCTCAGCATTGAGTAGAAGCACCCTTTTGAGCCAATACAGCTATGAGTCGTCTTGGGAATGATGCAACAAGTTTTTCACAACTGGATTTGGAGATACTTTGCCATTCTTCCTTGCAGATCCTCACCAGTTCTGTCAGGTTGGATGGTGAACATTGGTGGACAGCCATTTTTAGGTCTCTCCAGAGATGCTCAATTGGGTTTAGGTCAGGGCTCTGGCTGGGTCAGTCAAGAATGGTCACAGAGTTGTTCTGAAGCCACTCCTTTGTTATTTTAGCTGTGTGCTTAGGGTTATTATCTTGTTGGAATGTGAACCTTCGGCCAAGTCTGAGGTCCAGAGCACTCCTGGTTTTCTTCCAGGATATCTCTATACTTGGCTGCATTCATCTTTCCTTCAATTGCAACCAGTCGTCCTGTTCCTGCAGCTGAAAAACACCCCCATAGCATGATGCTGCCACCACCATGTTTCACTGTTGGGATTGTATTGGGCAGGTGATGAGCAGTGCCTGGTTTTCTACACACGAACCGCTTAGAATTATCACCAAAATGTTCTATCTTCGTCTCATCAGATCAGAGAATCTTATTTTTCTTAGTTACATAGTTACATAGTTACATAGTTACTTAGGTTGAAAAAAGACCTAGGTCCATCTAGTTCAACCTTCCTCCACCAGTTCTACATTTAGTCACTAAGTCATTTATAACCAACAATGTTTTGTGTACTGAGGAAATCATCCAGCCCTTTTTTAAAAGCTGTTATACTATCTGCCATTACTACCTCTTGTGGTAGGGCATTCCACAGTCTGACTGCTCTAACTGTAAAGAACCTGTTCCTATTTAGCTGCTGGAATCGCTTTTCTTCCACTCGGAGTGTATGCCCCCTGGTCCTTAGTATTGTCTTTGGAAGGAATAAGTCATGTGCCAGTCCTTCATATTGACCACACATGTATTTATACATATAAATGAGATCCTCTGAGATGTCTTTTTTCTAAGCTAAACATATCTACCTTTTTCAACCTCTCATCATATGGGAGGCCTTCCATTCCTTGTAGTAGTCTAGTTGCCCGCCTTTGAACTGACTCGAACTTCTGAATCTCCTTTTTAAAATGTGGAGCCCAAAACTGAATACCATATTCTAGATGGGGCCTTACAAGTGACTTATAGAGGGGTAACAATACGTTGGAATCACGGGATCTAATCACTCTTTTTATACACCCTAAAATCTTGCTTGCTTTAGCAGCTGCTGCTTGACATTGAGTGCTGCTGCTCAGCTTATTTGTAATGAGAATACCCAAGTCCTTCTCCTGTTCTGTAGTCCCAAGTTTACTTCCATTTAATGTATGCGCAGCTATAGGATTTCTCCGTCCTAGGTGCATTACTTTACATTTATCAACATTAAATCTCATTTGCCAAGTATCTGACCATTCTGACATCTTATCCAGATCGTTTTGTAATATTGTACTATGAAGGTCAGATTTTAATATCCTACATTGTTTGGTGCCATCAGCAAAGACTGACACTTTACTATCTATCCACAAGGTCATTAATAAAGAGATTAAAAAGAATCGGTCCTAGCAGAGATCCCTGTGGCACCCCACTGCTGACTATAGCCCATTTAGAGAATGTACCATTTATGACTACTCTTTGTTTCCTATCTTTTAGCCAATATCTTACCCAGTTGCATATAGTTTCCCATAGTCCTTGCTTCTGGAGCTTTAGTATAAGGCTATTATGTGGTACAGTATCAAATGCCTTTGCAAAGTCCAAATAAATCACATCAGGTGCATTACAAATATCCAGATTTGCACTTACCTCCTCATAGAACCCAACAGGTTGGTTAGACACGATTTATCTTTCATGAATCCATGCTGTCTGTCAGTTATTGTATCATTTTTTGCAATATATTTTTGCATGTCATCCCTTAAAATTCCCTCAAAAACTTTGCATACTACTGATGTCAGGCTTGCTGGCTGGTAGATGCCTGGATCCACCTTAAATAATTTGCAAAAATTTCTACATTTCTGTGTTTTTTTTTCTGTCAAGATGGGGTGCAAAGTGTACATTGATAAGAAAAAAAATTGAACTTTTTTTGAATTTACCAAATGGCAGCAATGAAACAAAGAGTGAAAAATTTAAAGGGGTCTGAATACTTTCCATACCCACTGTATATACACCAGGAGGGGCACATGATGGGGACATATGCTAGGAAGGGGACAAATAAACCAGGGTTGGACATGTATACCAGGAGGAGGACATATGTGCTAGGAAGGGGACAATAAATCAGGATGGGGACATACTTGCCAAAAAGGGCCTAGGATAGCGACATATAGACCAGGATAGGGAGATATATACAAGGAAGGGGAAAGGGGACATATATAACAGGATGAGGACATATATACCAGGAGGACATTATACAGAGGGTCAGTGTGTGTCTCTGTGTGTGTATGTGTGCGTGTGTGTGGATAGTATACACAGAGGTAATGTGTGTGTGTGTGTGGTGATTTACAGAGAGGCAGTGTGTCTGGGAGGATATATACTGTATATATATATTTATATATATATATATATATATCTATGTATATATATATATATATATATATATATATATATATATATATATATATATATATATATATATAAAAGAGGGGCAGTGTGTGTGGTGATATTATACAGGGGGAGCAGTATTTGTGGAGGATATTATACAGAGGGGCAGTGTGCGGAGGGTATTATAGAGAAGGGCAGTGTGTCGGGGATATTATACAGTGGAGCAGTGTGTGTGGGATATTATACAAAGAGGCAATGTGTGTGGAAGAGATATACAGAGGGGCACAGTGTGGGGGTGTATTATACATAGTTGCAGTGTGGGAGAGATATTATGGAGAAGGGCAGTGTAGGGGGTGTATTATTAATTTTTTGAGGGAAATACTTTATTTTCTGGAACAACTTCAAGGGTGCTAACACTTTTGGCCATGACTGTCCAAGAGTGGAGGTGAGACTGCGGGAGGTTTGAAGGGTGGAGGCAGAGCTGAGGTAGAACCTGGGTGGAGTCTTGGGGGGCCCAAAAATCTTGCCAGTATGGGGCCCTAAAATTTCTAGTGGCAGCCCTAATAGACAGGGGAGGTGAGTAAAGCAAAATACAACCTAAATGGAGAACAAAGACCCATCCATCAATCTCCATGTGCAATGTGAATTGTGTTATTAGTATGTAAGGCTGGATATTGGCATTGTGTGCCAGGAAAAGTTTGCATTCCATATTGGGTAAGGTCGAGCACCATGGTGGTGTTTATTCACACATGAGGAAACATTAATTTAATTGTAGATTCCGAGGATGATTGGATCTGGGCAGTCCCGAAGGCCATATGGCATAAAAACTTAAGGGGCCAGACTGACAGGCTCTGGCTCGGTAGTGCAATTTCTTGATTTGGATCAGGCTCCTCCTTCGTTGCTGTAATGGTATTTGATCATTGTTAGTGGGAGAATGGGGACTACAATAAAAGTATTATATTAAGCCTCAGCTTACAACCATTGATAAAAGTTTTTAGTTTACAAATTTGTTAAATGCTATTCAGTAATTCTCCAATGCAATAAGCCTTTATTCAACAAAGGCATTGCTAGTGTGAAACGAAGAAGGCAGCACAAAGTTAAATAATTGTTCTAGATGCCAGTCATTATTGCTTCTACATTCAGTGGCACTGTCGGGGGCTTACATCCGAACCCCTGCAAAACAAGATTCAGACGTATGCACTGATGGAGCCATGAACTATAATGATGCAGAGGGAGAAAGAGTGTGCGCTGTCATTTTCATATACGCCTAGTTGAGGCGGACAGCAAGACATAGTTTGGAAGTAAGCCCCGACGGAGCCACAGAACAGACGGGCAAATACTTTGTGAACCATGCCTTCATTACCCTGTTTCACTGCCTTTTCTGTTTTATCTTGTCATTTTTGCGCTTGCTATTTTATAATGTATCTTGTGGGTTTAGAAAACAGAAACTTTTGTGCCATGTCAATTTAATTGACATAAACTGTCAAGATAAAATTATGAAAGTACTACATCAATTACTCCATTACAAGATTCCACTATGCTAATGCTCCATCATGCAAATGACATCTCCACCAATTTTTGTTAACGTTTGGTTTCCACCTTCCGGCACTGAATAGTTAAAGACCACAAAGAGCCCCACTCAAGTGCTATTTGCATTTTATTTTTAACATGCTGCATACAGAAATATTAATTGCTTGTCAACACAGCTGGGAAGGTTTTGAAACATGAAAAGCATGTCACTAATGCACAAACTAATTAATGGAGATCTCAATGTCCCCTAGTGTTAACTACTCAAGAACAAGTTTATTGTTATGCTGTTAGGTTTACAATGATTTTTCAGAACATACACAAAACGTACTGCTTTCTTTTATGGCCTCACATCCCAACTGTGTTCTATAAATGAGCCAAAATCACTGTTGATTGGTTGACAAAACCGTTATTAAGAAAATCTTAATTGCAATATTTGACACATCATGTAATTTAAGGTGAAGCTCCACCTTAAACCCATTTTTAAAAAATATAAAATAGAGAAGCGAAATATGAATAATTACTTAAAAGGAAACTGACAGTGGATATTTGCTATACCATGTATAAGACACAGACTATGATTTCAGCCAGGTTTGCAGGGCTGTATTTAACCCTCATGCTGCATTAGGCACTTTAGTTTTTAAAGGAATCGGTCACCAGGCTTTTCCTCTATAATCTGGAGATAGCATGCTGTAAGGGTTAATACAAAGATTATGTTATTTATCTGCAATATTTGTTTTAATGTTAAGAGATTATCATTGGCTAGACTATATTACCCTTTTGTCTGGTACACCAACACGCACCTTGCTCTAATTAACAGCTCACTGTCTACAATGTGTCCACCCATATCCTGTCCACCGCCATTAACTTGAGAATGGCGGCAGCTATAGGAATAGAAGTGGTGTCTAGGTATAGTAAAGTAGCCATGCGTTACGCAATGAAACCACCTATAGCGCCACCTGGTGGTAAACAACGGAGTTAGCATTTTTTTCTCCAAAACGGAACAAGATAGAGAAAAAAAGTGAATTAAAAAATTGTAGAGCATCAATTCAATACGAATCAACACCTTGCATACAGAAATGCTATGATTAGAATGTGTAAAACTCACAAGGCAGCAGACGTGAAGCGATACCTCATGGAGACCTTCCTACAAGTCATTGGGTATGGAGGCTGTGTGTAGTGGCCTCCACGCTCACCTGATCTGACCCCATTGGACTTCTTTCTGTGAGGTCACAATCAAACAGCAGGTGTATGCGACCCCTCCACCAACATTGCAGGACCTACGACGACGTATCACAGATGCTTGTGCAAACATGTCACCTACCATATTGCACAACGTGCAGCAAGATACAGTATGCTGTCCACAGTCCAGATGTGCATTGCAGCTGACGGTGGCCACTTTGAGCATCAAAGGTAAATGAGCGCCATATGCGTGACCAGGATTCAATGTTTGTGGGGGGTCATGGGTTTCATATAGCATTTCTGTATGCAAGGTGTTGATTCGTATTGAATTGATGATGCCCTACAATTTTTTAATTCACTTTTTTCTCTATCTCGTTCCGTTTTCAAGATAAAAATGCTAACTCTGTTGTTTTCCACCAGGTGGTGCTATAGGTGGTTTAATTGTGTAGCGCATGGCTACTTTACTATACCTAGACACCACCTCTATGCCAATAGCTGCCACCATTCTCAAGTTAATGGCTGTGGACAGGATATGGGTGGACACACTGTATATACATTGCACATAGAGAGCCTGGTGTGAGTCTGGTCAGCATTCTCTGCTCTTCTGTATTGCTAAATCTAAAACCTCTTATTGTGTCAGAACTAGAAATGCTGCACCTAGTAAACTAAGTACATAGTTGTATTCAGGATCTCTTTGCTTACATCATGCTGCTCTCTGGTGAATTAACAAAAACCTTCTGCCAGATTCTCTTTAATGCATTCTACTGGTATATCAGCCTAAACTTTCATTCAGTTTTCTAGTATACAAGAAAAACATCATCTTTCTCATGCTCTCCATTCTCCAAATAATGTAAGATTAACATCCTCTATAATCTGAACATCCCACCTCCGTCTCCAGGACATCTCTATGCTGCGCCAGTTCTCTGGAATGCACTACTCCAAACAATGTTATAAATACTTTGCACCATTTTTAGATGTGCTCTGAAACCACATCTCTGTAGACAGGCCTATGATACATCAGGTGAAATAAGGATAATTAGTCCTCAGAAAGGTGTGCAGTCCTGGATGGAACAGAGTCCAAGGAAGATGTACGTTATTGAGTGCTACGAAAATTATCCACAGGATGTTAAGTCCTCTGTGTGGTGCGCCAACCTGGATAGGAAATAGCCAGGTACGGGGTCCTGTGTGAGTCTATCCTGGCACAGCAGAGCAATCCCCGGTCTGCTAGGTGTTATGCTGCTGGATGCCTTGGCAGTCAGCGTCTCAAGCAGTACTGCCATCTGTACAAAACAACATCACCAGAACCAACCTCAAATCACTACTACATCACCAAAACCACTATTGTTACATGATTACATTACTACAACCAACTTGAATTCAAGAGTACATCACAGGAACCAAAGCCAGCCCAACATATAATTGTATGGCATGAAACTGCAGCTCCTAGTATGTCTTTAACAATAGTAAGGAGATACCAGGCATTGTTACCGGCCATCATCAGATGGCGGACCATACAGGAACCACAGTACTGATGAGATGCAGGCAGTAGTGACTCGCCCACCCCAGGGCTTTGGGATACCCGATGTTGGGCCGGACTAGTCCGGGGGTAGTCAATGGTGGCGGGGCCCAACTCCGTGACCCTGGCGGGGTCAACTAATATGGCAGTTGTGGGGGTGGTAATTAATAATAAAGTTTGTGGAATATTCATGACGCCACCTGTGGATTGCGGCTATGGAGCCGCCGCTACTGAATGGGACCTCCGAGGCTGATGGATTAGCAGCTGGGATGGTTCTGCTCCCCACAGGTGGAGCGGTACCCCGGGGCAACCGTTGGTGCTTATTAAAGTCTATGGTGCTTGGGAATGGTGCAGGGCTAATTAGGTAATGTAAGAACCGACACAAACAACAGTCTCTTTACCTTCTTTTCTTTTTACTTTGGAACAGTTCAGTCCTGGGAGTCCGTCACAGGTGGTGAAGGGGATCCGGTCGGCCTGGAAGTAACTAAGGTGATCTCCTTGGCCAGTCGAGTATTGAGGCCTACTCCCCATTCTTCCTTTGCTTCTAAAGGACCCTGCACTCTGGGTTTTGCAATGGCCCTCTTGCTGCTGGGACCGGTGGTTCGTCCTTTTCTCATAGGATAAGCTGCGCAGGCCCTCTCTGATGCTTCCCTGCTGGGGTCCACACCGGGCCCTGGTGATGCAGCTGTACCTTCGGATTGTTTTGGGGGGCCAGGAGACCTACAGTCTTCCTGCCCTTCGGATTCCGCTACCAGGTAAGGGTTTTTCACCCTGGCAACCACAGACTCCGATGTCTAATTTTACTGTGTTCTTCGGAGGCGAACCGGTTCTGACCAGTTCTCCCCTGGATTCTTTTCTCTGTGCCTCGCTACGGCTCCTGCTTTTCTGGGTTGAGCTAGCCTAGCTCCAAACCCCAGCTCACATGACCGTATACTCAGCTCCTCTCTCCTTGAACTTCCCTAACAGACTAACTAACTCCTCCCTCAGGTCAGGGCTAAAGGAAGTGCTCCCTGGAACTCCAGGTTTAGAGCACCCTCTGCTGGCCTGAGGGAGAAACGATGTTGAATGTTGGTACTTACTGGCCAATAGACTTCCCCAATTACCTCCAGGCTCAGCATTAACCCTTTGGAGGGGCAATGCTGTTGTGGCAACCAGATGCTGGGGCACCACAGTAGCACTATTAAACATTTAAAAAATACCTTAACTTTTGGGAATTATTGTCTATGCTTTAGGTCCATTAATGCTCAGCACACTAATGTGGGTCTGGGTCCTGAGACCCCCATAGATTGCTCAAAAGACCTTAATAGTGCACAGCTTAGAAGACATGACTATGACTTTCGACTGCATTTGCTCTGTGCTGTGTGCGCTCTTCTAAAAGAACTTTTCAGCTGTGGTTGGGGGTCTCTGGACCAGATTCCCCACCAATCTGCTCATAGTTATTAGGCATAAAACATAAAAAAAATTCTCTCAAAAGTTTAATTACTCTTTGAGGTGCATTTACAATGCTGCCAATAAATGGGAACTGATTATTGATCTAACTAAACCGACTGTCAGGTCACCCGATGCACAAACAAAAGGTTTATTTGTTGGGTGAAATGGTTTACATAAATAAACATCGCATACTTGACCGCCGTTCTCGGCGCAGACACCAGAGAATCCTCGTAGCGCACAGTGAGTGCGCTGGGAGGATTCACATATCTGCAGTCACATAGAGTCACACACAGAGGGACTGCAGACTTCTCATTCTTGACTGAACAACCCCTTTAATATTTGCTTAAAAATCTATTTTTTAAAATGCAAATTAGGGGACTTCAGTGCACCCTTGGCGTGACCTATGCCTTGGTGCAATCTTATATTAGTATATGAAAGCCAGTCCCTTGTGTTGATTGACAGCGCTCACTTAGTAAGATAGGTAAAATCAGACATACAAGCTGATATTAGACAGCACTCACTTTTACTAATGGATCGCTGGCAATAAAAACAAAGGACTTTAACCCCTTAAGGACGAAGCCAGTTTTGTACTTAATGCCCAGGCCATTTTTTGCAATTCTGACCAGTGTCACTTTATGAGGTCATAACTCTGGAACGCTTCAACGGATCCCGGTGATTCTGACATTGTTTTTTCGTGACATATTGTACTTCATGATAGTTATAAATTTAGAACGATATTTTTTGCTTTTATTTGTGAAAAAATCGGAAATTTGATGAAAATTTTGAAAATTTTGCAATTTTCAAACTTTTAATTTTTATGCCCTTAACCCAGAGAGTTATGTCACACAAAACAGTTAATAAATAACATTTCCCACATGTCTACTTTACATTAGCACAATTTCTGAAACAAAATGTTTTGGGGTTAGGAAGTTAGAAGGGGTCAAAGTTCATCTGCAATTTCCCATTTTTTCAACAAAATTCACAAAACCATTTTTTTAGGGACCACATCACATTTGAAGTGACTTTGAGAGGCCTAAGTGACAGAAAATACCTAAAAGTGACACCATTCTCAAAACAGCACCCCTCAAAGTACTCAAAACCACATCCAAGAAGTTTATTAACCCTTCAGGTGCTTCACAGGAACTAAAGAAAAGTGGAATGAAAAAAAGCAAAAAATAAAATTTTACCTAAAATGTTGCTCTACCCCAAATTTATTCACTTTTAGAAGAAATAACACAACAAAATGAACCCCAAAACTTGTTACCCACTTTCTTATGAACGCGCCAATACCCCACATGTGGTCAGAAACCTTTGTTTGGACAAATGGGAGGGCTCGGAACAGAAGGAGCAATATTTGAATTTTGGAAAGCAAATTTGGCTGAAATAGATTGCGGGCACCATGTTGCATTTACAGGTCCGCTAAGGTACCTAAACAGCAGAAACCCCTCACAAGTGACACCATTTTGGAAACTAGACCCCTTAAGGCTTCTATCTAGGGGTATAGTGAGCATTTTGGATCCACAGGTACTTCACAGATTTTGATAACGTTACGTTGTCACATTGAAAATTTTCATTTTTTTCTCAAAAATGTTGCTTTAGCATCAATTTTTTCACTTTTTCAAGAGGTAATTCCAAAAATTTGACCCCAATGTTTGTTACCCACTTTTTTATGAGCGCGGTGATACCTCACTTGTGGTCTGAAACCTTTGTTTGGAGAAATGGGAGGGCTTGGAATGGAAGGAGCAATATTTGAATTTTGGAAAGGAAATTTGGCTGAAAAAGATTGCGGGCACCATGCCGCATTTGGAGGACCCCTAAGGTACGTAAACAGCAAAAAAACACCACAAGTAACCCCATATTGGAAACTAGGCCCCTCAAGGAATTTATCTAGATGTTTGGTGAGTACCCTGAACCCCCAGGTGCTTTACAGAAGTTTATAACGTTGAGCCATGAAAATAAAAAAATAAAATTTTACCACAAAATTGTTACTTCAACCAGGTAGCTTTTTTTTCACAAGAATAAAAGGAAAAAAAATCACCATGAAATTTATTGCACAATTTCTCCTGAGTTTGTTGATATCTTGTATGTGGTGGAAATCAACTGTTTGGGCGCATGACAGGGCTCGGAAGAGAAGGAGTGCAATTTGACTGCAAAATTGGCTGGAATCAATAGCGGACGCCATGTTGCATTAGGAGAGCCCCTGAGGTGCCTAAGCAGTGGAGGTCCACCACAAGTGACCCCATTCTGGAAATAAGACCCCTCAAGGCTTTAATCTAGGTGTATATTGAGCATTTTGAATCCACGAATACTTCACAGAATTTGATAAGCTTAGGTTGCCATATTGAAATTTTCATTTTTTTCACAAAAATGTTGATTTAGCGACACATTTTTCACTTTTTCAAGAGGCAACAACAAAACATGTACCCCACAGGTTGTTATCTAATTTCTTGTGAGCGCAGGGATACTCCACATGTGGCCAAAAACCTTTGTTTGGATAAATGGGAGGGCTTGGAATGGAAGGAGTACCATTTGAATTTTGGAAAAGTTGAAGTAAATTGCGCGCACCATGTCACATTAGCAGGGCCCCTTGGGCACCTATACATCAGAAACCCCCCACAAGTGACCTCATTTTGGAAACTGGACCCCTCAAGGATTTTATTCAGGAGTATAGTAAGCATTTTGAATCCACAGGTACTTCACAAAAATGTTGCTGTAGCAACAAATTTCTCACTGTTAAGGGGGCTTTACACGCTGCGACATCGCTAATGCAGAGTCGTTAGGGTCACGGAATTGGTGACGCACATCCGGCTGCATTAGCGATGCCGTTGCGTGTGACACCGATGAGCGATTTTGCATCGTTGCAAAATCGCTCATCGGTGACATGGGGGTCCATTCTCTATTATCGTTACTGCAGCAGTAACGATGTAGTTTGTCGCTCCTGCGGCAGCACACATCGCTATGTGTGACACCGCAGGAACGAGGAACCTCTCCTTACCTGCCTCCCGGCCGCTATGAGGAAGGAAGGAGGTGGGCGGGATGTTCCGGCCACTCATCTCCGCCCCTCCGCTTCTATTGGGCGGCCGCTCAGTGACGTCACTGTGACGCCACACGGACCGCCCCCCTTAGAAAGGAGGCGGTTCGCCGGTCACAGCGACGTCGCCGGGCAGGTAAGTATGTGTGACGCGTCTGCGCGATGTTGTGCGGCACGGGCAGCGATTTGCCCGTGTCGCACAACAGATGGGGGCGGGTACCCACGCTAGCGATATCGGGACTGATATCGCAGTGTGTAAAGTAGCCTTTAGGCTATGTGGCCATGATCCAGCGACACGGCGTCTAGTACCCAGTGTCAGCCTCCTGCAGAAATGTGAGTGTTGTCCACGGGAGAACGCAGCTGCCCATGCCCACGATTTGGGTTCAGGCTGCTGTGGACTTTAGTTCTATTCTACCTGCAGAGAACACTCATCTCCGCAGCATAAATTGACATGCTGAGGCTCGGGAAGCTGCGCCACAGGTCGATTTATGCTGCGGAGAAAAGAAACACAGTGGGCACGGGATTTCTAAAAATCCTGCCACTGTGCTTCTACTGCACAACGCAGCGTTATGGACGCAGGGAAAACACTCTGCGCCCAAAACGTTGCAAACCCTGATTGTGGGCACACAGCGTAAAATGCTACAATGGATGAGTGGATAGATGTCAAACATATATAACGTCCCACCCCCCTTCATATTCTAAGCTGGTGCCCTTTAGTGCCTTTCATGTGACACTAAAGGATGCCTAGCCTTGTATTTAGCCCAAAAAAAAAATAAATAATTAAAATAAATGACGTGGGGTCCCCCTTATTTTTGATAGCCAGCTAGGGTAAAGCAGACAGCTGTAGCCTGCAAACCACAGCTGACAGCTTCATCTTGTCTGGTGATCAATTTGGAGGGCTCCCCAAGCTGTTTTTTTTTTTTAATTATTTATAAATAAATAATTAAAAAAAAAAAACAAACGTGGGGTCCCCCCAAATTAGATCACCAGCCAAGGTGAAGCTGACAGCTGGGGTCTGGTATTCTCAGGATGGGAAGAGCCATGGTTATTGGACTCTTCCCAGCCTAAAAATAGCAGGCCGCAGCCGCCCCAGAAGTGGCGCATCCATTAGATGCGCCAATTCTGGCGCTTCGCCCCAGCTCATCCCGCGCCCTGGTGCGTTGGCTAACGGGGTAATGAATGGGGTTGATACCAGGTGTGTAATGTCACCTGGCATCAAGCCCAGCAATTAGTTATGTCACGACGTCTATCAGATACCCGACATAACTAATTGACAGTAATAAAAAAAAAAATTGACAACAAAAAAAAATTTATTTGAAAAAACACTCCCCAAAACCTTCCCTGATTGACCAATTTATTGAAAAGAAAAAAAAAATCCACTATAATCCATTTGGATGTCCCACGTCGACTCTGGACCTTCTAGAATATGGGGGACACGTTCAGGGAACGTATCCCCCATTTTCTAGTAGGGCAGACCCTCCATTTGAGGAGAGTGGGTGCAAAGAACCTGCACCCACCCTCCCCGGGTCACAGCTGCAGAGTGCGAGCAGCAGCAGCAGCCAGCGTCCTGAACACAGGAAGCTGTCAGCTGCTCTGCACATGTGACCGGAGTCTGCTGAGAAGGAGCCGGAGGAGGGGGCCGCGGGGGATCAGCGCTCCGACAGGTATGTATGACACCGGGGGACACCGGGGAACACCAGGGGGGGAGGGTAGGGGGGGACCCGGCAGGGCCTGGGGAGCAGGTTTCTGTCGTATGTGTTATGGCACATACGACAGAAACCATAGGAACAGTGTAAATGCGGCCGGCGCGCTGCTGTGCTCGGCGGTGCGCGCGGCCATCTTGGATTTTCGGGAGGGGGTTGGGGGTCGGGGGGGGCACTTTGGGGATACCGAGGGGACCGGAGGGAACCGGGAAAAAGATTTATCTCCCATCTGGCATGTTTGATCATGCCAGATGGGAGATAAATCATTTTTTACCGGCGCGGTCATTTACTATAACTTGATGATCGGTATACGGTGTATACCGGTCATCACGTGACTGGGGACCAGAAAAACCGGCCCGAATCATGATCTCCAGGGTCTCAGCTATCCCCAGCAGCTGAGACCCCGGAAATTTTCTGACTCTGGGGGGCGCTAGACCCTTTTCTCCGACCGCCGTTAAAAAGCGGCGGATCGGAAGAAGTACCTTAATTTGTCGCCGTTAAAAGGCGTATCGGCAGTCGTTAAGGGGTTAAAATACAAATATGAGGGTGTAACGGTGCACCGACACAAAGACCACACCAACGGTGCACCAAAACAAAGACCACACAAACGGTGCACCGAAACACCCTCATTTGCATACTAAATAAAAGTAGAATTTTCTGCAAATATTACTGTAAAGAAGAACTCTGGTAATTTTTTCCCCCCTAAATCTGTGTAGATGTTAGTGTAGCACTCACCGATCGCTGTTTTTTTTTGTGCCTGACTCCATAATTACTTCACATTCACAGCTTGTCTCTGCAGACTTGCCTCTTCTCCGATCTTCTGCAGCACATCTCAACATGGTGCCCTGAAAAATAACATTGTCATTACAATGTTCCTGAATAAAAATAACCACCAATGCTGTGCCTTAAATAAGCCCTATGCTGTGCCCCTGAAAAAATATTGCTCCCCACTGCGCTCCCTGTAAAAAAAAAATATTACTCCACACTATCCCTTGTAACGTACATGGCCTCCACACTATCGTCTTCTATAAAATATTACCACCACACCATTCCCACTTATATACTATGACCGCCACACTGTCCACCCTTGTGTACTATGAATGTCACACTGCCCACTAATAAACTAAAATGCCACACTGTCCTCCCATATAAATTATACCCAATACACCTTCCTCAATCATGAACTATGATCTGCACACTGTCCTCACATCATGCCATCATGCTGATGTACCGCCCCCGTGTCAGTGGCCGAGCCGTTCGGATCCGGAACAGTGGTGGCTCGAGGGGTCTCCAGACCCGGGTGGGGGATTGCGCGGACACTCGAAGTGAAAAGGGGGGTATTATATACAGGGGAGTTGGAAGTTCGTGATGCCACTCACGGTGCGTGCTAAGATGGAGTACCACCACTGCTGTTGGGAGTGCCCGGTGGCGGTGGTATGGCAGCAAGGTGTTTAACCCCAACGTGGGTAGGGGTTTTTCCCCCGGGGCTCGGTGATGGCAGTGAAGGGGTGACGTTGGGGAGGAAAGGGTTTTCTGCGTACTCAGTCCAAGAATACTGACACCGACCGCTTGTAAACCAGAATTCTCAGCACCGCTGCAGCAAGGAGGGAGCATGCTTAGATCCGTGCCCTTGGTGTTGCTTGTTAGCCTGTGACCTTTTCCATGGCACCTTCTTCACTGTTTGGACCCTATAGTGTGGAACTAGTCGGGTCCCGCTCACCCGTATGGCTAATGGAGTGAGCTTGCTCTCAGGGTTCACGCTTGGGATTTGATGGACTGTGTGTTGGGAAAGTCCTATCCCCTCGTTACACTAGTACCCCGATTTTGGAGTGGGTGAGGGATGAATCTTGAAGACTTAACCCCCGTCGGGTAAATTACCAGGATGCGTGAAGCTACTTCCCGGCCTAGGGTTCGTGTACCCCGTCCTGCCCTGGCCCCTGCCCTAGATGGCTCAAGGCCGCTGGCTGCCCTCCTCAGCAGATCCGTGCCCCTTGACACGATCCCCTGCGACCAGGGTTCCAGCTCCTACCAGGCCCAGATCAACGTCTGCCACCTAGTATTCTACAAGGAGCCCAGCTCCTGACCTCCTCTCTCTTCTCCTTTCTAACACTTCTCCTTTCTAACACTTCTGACTTTTCCCTACCAACCCCACAAGTGGGTGGCCCTATTCCCATCAGGCCCCCAATGGTGTGTCTGGTGAGTGTGGTGCAAAGTGTTCCTAGGGTTTTGATTGGCTTTGATCTTAGCAACACCAAAGAACAGGGTTCCATAACCAAGGACCATGTGGATACTGTGCAGAAGGGCAGGTTGCACAATACCCTGTGACGACCTGATAGGCCAGGGCGTCACATTCCCCCTTGGTTAAACGTAACTCGTCCCCGAGCTACAGGACACCAGAGGTTTATTTTGTTTCAACTGCAGGAAAAGGAAAGTAAAATGGTAAAAACATTTATTAACAGGTTCCCTCCCACACAGAGGAGGCACTTTTCCTAAACGTTACTAACTTTTTGGAGTTCATCGTCCAACAGTGGGACGCTACTGGTTTCATTGGTAATGGAGGCTCAACCTACTCTGTTGCAGCCCCTTCCTGCGACACTCCAGTCCCAACGTCGTGGACCCAATAACCCGCCACCCAAACAACCTGACCCCCTGGAAACCTATCCGTGGGCCCGTGACCAGGTTAAGGTCCCGGGTGTTGTTTTTAGACAACTCTGGTTGGCACAGGAGGTGCAACTTTGTATAATACACAAGTTTGTGTTGGTCACGCCAGTCCTATGACCATGGTCCATATTTACTTATATACAGTTAGGTCCAGAAATATTTGGACAGTGACACAATTTTCGCGAGTTGGGCTCTGCATGCCACCACATTGGATTTGAAATGAAACCTCTACAACAGAATTCAAGTGCAGATTGTAACGTTTAATTTGAAGGTTTGAACAAAAATATCTGAAAGAAATTGTAGGAATTGTACACATTTCTTTACAAACACTCCACATTTTAGGAGGTCAAAAGTAATTGGACAAATAAACCAAACCCAAACAAAATATTTTTATTTTCAATATTTTGTTGCGAATCCTTTGGAGGCAATCACTGCCTTAAGTCTGGAACCCATGGACATCACCAAACGCTGGGTTTCCTCCTTCTTAATGCTTTGCCAGGCCTTTACAGCCGCAGCCTTCAGGTCTTGCTTGTTTGTGGGTCTTTCCGTCTTAAGTCTGGATTTGAGCAAGTGAAATGCATGCTCAATTGGGTTAAGATCTGGTGATTGACTTGGCCATTGCAGAATGTTGCACTTTTTTGCACTCATGAACTCCTGGGTAGCTTTGGCTGTATGCTTTGGGTCATTGTCCATCTGTACTATGAAGCGCCGTCCGATCAACTTTGCGGCATTTGGCTGAATCTGGGCTGAAAGTATATCCCGGTACACTTCAGAATTCATCCGGCTACTCTTGTCTGCTGTTTTGTCATCAATAAACACAAGTGACCCAGTGCCATTGAAAGCCATGCATGCCCATGCCATCACGTTGCCTCCACCATGTTTTACAGTGGATGTGGTGTGCCTTGGATCATGTGCCGTTCCCTTTCTTCTCCAAACTTTTTTCTTCCCATCATTCTGGTACAGGTTGATCTTTGTCTCATCTGTCCATAGAATACTTTTCCAGAACTGAGCTGGCTTCATGAGGTGTTTTTCAGCAAATTTAACTCTGGCCTGTCTATTTTTGGAATTGATGAATGGTTTGCATCTAGATGTGAACCCTTTGTATTTACTTTCATGGAGTCTTCTCTTTACTGTTGACTTAGAGACAGATACACCTACTTCACTGAGAGTGTTCTGGACTTCAGTTGATGTTGTGAACGGGTTCTTCTTCACCAAAGAAAGTATGCGGCGACCATCCACCACTGTTGTCATCCGTGGACGCCCAGGCATTTTTGAGTTCCCAAGCTCACCAGTCAATTCCTTTTTTCTCAGAATGTACCCGACTGTTGATTTTGCTACTCCAAGCATGTCTGCTATCTCTCTGATGGATTTTTTCTTTTTTTTCAGCCTCAGGATGTTCTGCTTCACCTCAATTGAGAATTCCTTAGACCGCATGTTGTCTGGTCACAGCAACAGCTTCCAAATGCAAAACCACACACCTGTAATCAACCCCAGACCTTTTAACTACTTCAATGATTACAGGTTAACGAGGGAGACGCCTTCAGAGTTAATTGCAGCCCTTAGAGTCCCTTGTCCAATTACTTTTGGTCCCTTGAAAAAGAGGAGGCTATGCATTACAGAGCTATGATTCCTAAACCCTTTCTCCGATTTGGATGTGAAAACTCTCATATTGCAGCTGGGAGTGTGCACTTTCAGCCCTTATTATATATATAATTGTATTTCTGAACATGTTTTTGTAAACAGCTAAAATAACAAAACTTGTGTCACTGTCCAAATATTTCTGGCCCTGACTGTATATACCTATAAAAGATAACAGAGTCCATTTACCGATTGTACACACTGAAAAGGAATTTGGTTGAAAATCAGGTAACGTCTTCGTTCAATTTTCAATTATTTACTCAAACTTTCATTTGCTGATGTCTATATGAAAAATAACAAACTGTGAAAAACAATAAACGAAAACACCGATACCTAACAGTTCTATGGCATCGTAAAACTATTGGCATTGTAACATTTTTAAATGACCCAGCCCAGCTGCCATCACTGCAACAGGCAGTCGGGGTCGACTTTCGCCAGCTGCCCCTCTAGGGTATAACGCTGCATCGGGCTGCAATTCCGTGGGTCCCGGACCCAGGCGGCACTTTCACCCACGAGCTCTTGAGCGGCAATTCTTTTCCGGCGCCGCTCCCTGGATAGCGCTTTTGTATGGAATCGCAGTAGCCGTCGCCCGTGCATCTCCCCATCATGGGGGTCGATGTCAGGTTGCGCTTCGGTTTCTGGCACTGGTGGTAAGTAAACTCCTGCTGCCCCAACAGCCATCAGAATGCCGCGCGGTAGCGGAACTGGTGGATTTCTTGGCTCCGCTTCCGTAGCTGTAAGTAGAAAGACCGACTGCTCCGCAGCCGGTGTTGCAGGGTCCGGGTGCTCCGCCTATGAGGACGGACCCGGTGAGGTGGCTGGGTCTGGTCTGGCCGGTGACTGGGTGACCGCTGCCGTGACTGGAGTGAGAGTAGTGATCGGGATCTCTGCAGCTGGAGCTTCTTGTAAAGGCACTGAAGGTTCCGCTGCCGGGGTTGGTGCGGGCAGCTCGGCGTCCGCCGAGGACAGGGTAGGTGGCCGTGGAGTGCTCACCGTGAGCAGGGGCAGTCCGTATACCTCAGCCACTGTGGCCGGATTTGGGCAGTCAGTAGGGACTGGATAACCGCTTACCCTCTCTTCACGTGGGATTTCGATCTCACGGGCTCGCACCGCCATCGCCAGGCTCCTCATCTCTTCCCTCCAGTGGTTCAGTATAAACAGGAACTGCGTCCGCATTCTCCTGCACAGCTGCTACGTCTCCTCCTCTATCCATGTCGCGGTCCCAGGGACAGCACGTTCTGGGGACCAGTATCGCTCCGCCATCTTGCCACTGCATCGTCCAGGAACGTTATGGTAGAGTCCTGGCATCCCTGCTTCACTTCCGCTGGTATTACATTCCGGCATGCCCCCTCGGTCTTTTCTCAGCACTCTTTCTTGCGCTGTGGCCCTCTGGGTACTTCCGGTTCCGGCCTCACACGCAAGATGAAGGGCGGGGTTTAGGTGTTGCGCGCTTTCTTGGAGAAGACAATGTTTTGGCGCGAAAAGATGGCAGAAAATGGCGGAATTGGTGGGAAAAGGACTCTTGACTCGCGGTTTTCGGCTTTCAAGGCGCACGTCACCCAGATAAGTGGGTCCTCTTCATATCCTGTTCGTGATGCCAGGTTTTTCGAGTTGTACCGCCCCCATGTCAGCGGATACTCAAAGTGAAAATGGGGGAATTATGTACAGGGGAGTTGGAAGTTCGTGACGCCACCCATGGTGCGTGGTAAGATGGAGTACCACCGCTGCTGTTGGGAGCGCCCGGTGGTGGTGGTATGGCAGCAAGGTGTTTAACCCCTCCGTGGGCAGGGGGTTTGCCCTGGGGCTCAGTGATGGCAGTGAAGGGGTGCCATTGGGGAGGAAAGGGTTTTCTGCGTACTCACTCAGTCCAAGAATACTGACACCGACAGCTTGTAAACCAGAATTTTGAGCACCGCTGCAGCAAGGAGGGAGCACGATTGGATCCGTGCCCTTGGTGTTGCTTGTTAGCCTGTGACCTTTTCCGTGGCACCTTCTTCACTGTTTGGTCCCTATATTGTGGAACTAATTGGGTCCCGCTCACCCGTATGGCTAAGGGAGTGAGCTTGCTCTCAGGGTTCACGCTTGGGATTTGATGGTCTGTGTGTTGGGAAAGTACTATCCCCTCGTTGCGCTAGTACACCGATTTTGGAGTGGGTGAGGGATGAATCTTGAAGACTTCACACCTGTCGGGTAAATTACCAGGATGCGTGAAGCTACTTCCTGGCCTAGGGTCCGCATACCCCGTCCTGCCCTGGCCCCTGCCCGGAGATGGCTCAAGGCCTCCGGCTGCCCTCCAGTCCTCGGCAGATCCGTGCCCCTTGACACGATCCCCTGCGACCGGGGTTCCAGCTCCTACCAGGCCCAGACCAACGTCTGCCACCTAGTATTCTACAAGGAGCCCAGCTCCTGACCTCCTCTCTCTTCTCCTTTCTAACACTTCTGACTTTCCCCTACCAACCCCACAAGTGGGTGTCCCTATTCACTTCAGGCCCCCCAATGGTGTGTCTGGTGGGTGTGGTGCAAAGTGTTCCTAGGTTGATTGGCTTTGATCTTAGCAACACCAAAAAACAGGGATCCGTAACGAAGGAAGATGCGGATATAGGGCAGGTTGCACAATACCTTGTGATGACCTGATAGGCCAGGGCGTCACACTGACCCCTCATCACAATGTCCCATGCATGCTGCCCATCCCTCTCCATACTGAGCCCTCACACTGCCCCTCTCCATACTGAACCTCCCATGCTGCCCTTTCTCCATAATGTGCTCCCAATGCTGTTTGCCCCTTTCCATAATGAGACCTCCACACTGCCCCACTCATAGATCACCAAGCTGCCTCACGCCTAATGCTGAGACCCCCCCCCCCCACACTACCCCACTTTTCATATTGAGTCTCCTACATTGCTCCACTCCGTATTGAGTCCAATCATGCTGCATAGTGAAACCCCATGCTGCCCCTTCTCCATAATGAACTCCCAATACTGTCCCCCTCTCCATACATAGCCCCCACCAAACTGAGTCCTTACACTTTCCCCATCGATTTTGTCTCTTGCACTATCCCTCACTTTGTCAGACCCCCTAAACCATCTACAGCAATAGGGCCCATAAACCCTGCTCCTACATTAACAGATCCCCTAAATGCCCTTTCTACAGTAATAGGCCCCTTAAAACCCCCCCTCTACAGTATTAGGCTCCTTAAAAACCCCCTCTACAGCAATAAGGCCCCTAAACACTCCTCTACAGTAATAGGCCCCCTAAACCCCCATCTTTAATAGGCCCCCTAACTGTAATGCGGGCTTCACACGGTACAATCTATTGTGCGATTGCACGAGCGATCATACCCGCCCCCTTCGTTTGTGCGTCACGGGCAAATCGCTGCCCGTGTCACACAAAGTCGTTAAACCACCGTCACACGTACTACTACTTACCTGCTGAGCGACCTCGCTGCGGGTGGCGAACATCCTCTTCCTGAAGGGGGAGGGACGTTCGGCGTCACAGTGACATCACACAGTGGCCGGCCAAGAGAAGCGGAGGGGCGGAGATAAGCGGGACATAAACATCCTGCCCACCTCCTTCCTTCCTCATAGCCGGCGGGTGCCGCGGGATGCAGCTAAGCTGTGTTCATCGTTGCTGGGGTGTCACACGGAGCAACGTGTGCTGCCCCGGGAACGATGAACAACCTGCACAAATAAGATTAAACAATTTTTTAAAAATGAGCGACGAGTACACGATCCATGATTTATAACCGATTTGGAGTCGCACGTAGGTGTCACACGAGATAACGTCTTGAACGATGCCGGATGTGCGTCATGAAAACCGTGACCCCGACGACACATCGCACGATAGATTGTCTCGTGTGATGCCCGCATAAGACTACACTAGTAGCCACCTAAACACTAGTCTATTATAATAGCCCTTCATAAATACCTGCCTATTATAATAGCCCCCTTAACCCCTGATTATAGTCATAGGCCCCATAACCCCTAGACTACAATGATAGGCCTTCTAATCCTCAGCCTTTAGTCATAGGTCCCCAAGTCCCCAATCTATAGCATTAGCCTCCCCCTCCCTTTCAAGCCCCAGTCTATAGAATTAGCCTCCCCCTCCCCTCCTCAATCCAAGTCTGTAGCATTTGCCTCCCCCTCCCTCATCCCCAGTCTGTAGCATTAGCCTTCCACTTCCCCCCAATCCCCAGTTTATAGCATTAGCCTACCACTCCCCACCTCATCCCCAGTCTTTAGCATTAGCCTCCCCCTCTCTCTCTCATCCCCAGTCTGTAGCATTAGCCTCCCACCTCCCCGACTCATCCCCAGTCTATAGCATTAGACTCCCTTTCCCCCAAAATCCCCAGTTTATAGCATTAGCCTCTCCCTCCCCACCTCACGCTGTCTGTAGCTTTAGCCTCCCACTCCTCCTTATCCCCAGTCTTTAGCATTAGCCTCCCACCTCTGCAACTAATCCCCAGTCTATAGCATTAGCCTCCCACCTCCCCCCTCCTCCCCAGTCTGTAGCATTAACCTCCCCATCACGAGTCTGTAGCATTAACCTCCCCCTCATCATCAGTCTGTAGCATTAACCTTCTCCCATCCCCTCTGTAGCATTAACCTCCCCTATCCCCAGTCTGTAGCATTAATTCCACCTTCCCACATACCCCACTTGTAGCATTATCCTCCCACCTCCTCTTTAATCCCAAGTCAATAGCATTAGCCTCCCCTTTGCCACCTCATGCTCAGTTTGTAGCATTAGCCTTCCTCTCCCCTCCTCTTCCCAGTCTGTAGCATTCGCCTCCCACTCTCCCTCATCCTAGTCTGTAGCATTAGCCTCCCTCTTCCCCCTCATCTCCAGGCTGTAGCATTAGCCTCCCACTCCCCCTCATCTCCAGTCTGTATCAGTAACCTCACACTCCAACTCATCCCCAATCTGTAGCGTTAGCCTCCCAGCTCCCCTGTTCATTCCCAGTCTATAGCATTAGCCTCCCCTCCCCCACAATCCCCAGACTATAGCATTAGACTCCCCCTTCCCACCTCATCCCCAGTCTGTAGCATGAGTCTCCCTCTCTCTTCCTCATCCCCAGTCTGTAGCATTAGCCCCAAACTCCCCCTTCATCCCCAGACTGTAGCATTAGCCTTCGCGTTTCCCTCATCCCAAGTCTGTAGCATTAACCACCCCCCATCTTCAGCCTGTAGAATTAACCTCCCGCCACTTCTAGTTGGAAGCATTAACTTCCCCTCATCCCCAGTGTGTTGCATTAGCTCCTCCTTCACCCAGCCCTAGTCTGGAGCATTAGCCTCTCCTCCCATCTCAAGTCTGTAGCATTAGCTTCTGCTCCCCTCATGCCCAGTCGCACCTCCTTCACCCAGCCCCAGTCTGGAGCATTAGCCTCCCCTCCCATCTCAAGTCTGTAGCATTAGCTTCTGCTCCCCTCATGCCCAGTCTGTAGCATTAGCCCCCCTCTTTGCCCCCTCATCCCCAGTCTGTAGCATCAGCTCTACTCCCCTCCCCAGCCCCAGTCTGTAGCATTAGCCTCCAAGTCATCTCAAGTCTGTAGCATTAGCTCCCCTCCCTCTCTCATCCCCAGTCTGTAGCATTAGCTCCCCTCTCCCCATCCCCAGTCTGCAGTATTAGCATCCCCCTCATGTCCGGTCTGCATTACCAACACCCACATCTGCCCTATGAATCTTCTGCTCTGCGAGCACTTACCTGCTCTGGTATCCATCACCCTCCTCCTGGCTCTGGTAAGTGTTCTGTTTCTTCTGGTTCCAGCATCCATCACGTCCTCCTCTGTGGCATCCTGTTGTGACGTCTGCAGCATTGGACGCCACAGCAGGGAGCTGATTGGTGCACCTCTGAACCCGGAATGGCAGGTGCTCGCACTTACGGGGTCAAGCAGCTTCCTATGCCCACAATTTATTTGTATTCGCATCTTAAATATGTGGATACAAATAAATGGAGGTGCAACTCCCCCTCCAGAAGGACAGCAGATTTATGACACTGACTAATGAAAGAGGAGAGGAGAAAAAAAATAAAACATTTTTTGCTGTCAGAAAGTGCCGCCCCAGCAGCTTGCCATCCAAGGCACCGGACCTCTGGTTCCTTGGCAAATACAGCCCTGAATTCAGGAACACTTCAACGGATGCAAGTGATTCTGAGAATATTTTTTTGTGACATTCTACTTTTTGTTAGTGGTAAATTTAGGACAATATTTTTTGCAATTATTTGTGAAAATATTGGAAACTTGGCGAAAATGTCACAATGTTCAAACTTAAAATTTTTATGCCCTTAAACCAGAGTTATGTCACATGAAATAATTAATAAGTAACATTTACCACATATCTACTTTTTATGAGCATTAGTGATGGACAAGTGTACTCGGCACTGCTCGGTACTCAACAAGCAGCCTTGTACTCAAAGCGCCATGCTTGATTCCCGCCCCTCATGTTCTGCAGCTCATTTTCAGCCACTAAACATGCGGGGATTGCCTACCAATCATGGTAATGCCGTGACCATGTTGGCTACTGGCATTACTGTGATTGGCTTATATAAGACCCGGTGGCGCCATGCTTGGTACACTGTACGTGCAAATAGTGTAGAGAGGGCTTCTGCTTGAGAAGAGATAGTGTATTAGAGTCACTCTAGCCTTACAAACCTTGCTGCTACACAAAAAAAATCTATTCCATTCTATAATAATACCGCTCTTATCTGTAAGTATTGTAGGGCAAGCTCGTGGAGAAGGGATAGTGTGTTAGGGGCATCTAGGAGGGAATTCTAACTTTACAGACTTTGCTGCTGCTACGTTAACCCAAAAGTATTTTTAAGGTCTAATTAAAATCTATTCTATTTTCTAATAATGTTACTTTAGCTGCAATTAGTGTAGGGAGACCAGCTGGAGAAAGGGTAGTGTATGGAAGGTATGTAGGCAGCGATTATAGCCTTATAGACCTTGCTGCTGCTACCTTAACCCAAAAATTATTTTCATGGCTAATTCAAATTTATTCTATTTTCTAATAATACCGCTCTTAACTGCAGTTAGTGTAGGGAGAGCTGCTAGAGAAGGGATAATGTATTAGAGGCATGTAGGTCGGGATTCTAACCTTACAGATTTTGCTGCTACTATGGTAAGCCAAAATTCCATTTCAGGGCTAAATCAAATCTATTTTATTTTCTGGTAATATTGCTCTTAGCTGCAATTAGTGTACAGAATGCTGCTGGATAATTGATAGTGCAGTAGAGGCATGTAGGCAAGGATTCTAGCCTTACAATCCTTTGTGCTGCAACCTAAAACCAAAAGTCCATTTCCGGCTTAAATCTATTCTATTAATGCCACTGTTAGCTACATTCAGTGTAGGGATAGCTACTGGATAAGGGATAATTTTAAATTAGAGGCAGGGTATAGTGCTTTATATCCCTTCTATAGGAATACTGATGCTGCAACCTAAGTGTGGCTGGGGATCGAATACCTTGGGACAACTGCCACCATGAGGTTGCAGAAAGCCTCCATGTCCACGCGCCTAAATGGCAACATTTCCAGGGCAAGGAGTCAGCATATACAAGCACCCTGTGTACTTTCTATCTCCATAACAACCTAGTCCACATGCAAATGTGCCGCCTCCGTGCCAGCAGCCGGCGCTGCTCGGATCCGGGCCTTCAGGGGTGGCGGCTCGAGGGTCTCCGGACCAGGGGATCTCGCGGACACGCCGAATAAATGGGGGACATATATGTACGGGCTGGGCCATATTAAGTTAGTGACGCCACCCACGGTATGCCGCTGCTGTTATGGGTCACCCGGGGGAGATGTTGTGCAGCAAGTTGTTAACCCCTCCGTGGGCAGGGATAGTGGCCGTGGGACCCGGTTAGCGTGTGCAGGGGATGGCGGCCGCAGGGGGGTGCTGGTGTACTCACTGTTAGTAAAACACACAAGTCTCTGGTAAACCAAGGTGATGGTGGCCGGTGCTGCGGCCAGTGGCGTTCTGGTCCCCCACCCGGCTGGTGGTTTCTATCCTTTTCCTGCACTGCTTTGTGTAAGGTGGACTTTCCTAGTGTGAAACTCAGGAGTCCGCTCCCGGCTGGATGTGGCCTAAGGATCCGTGCCCACAGACACTGGCCTGTGGGATCTATGGGCCCTGGCGGTGGCCTCTTATCCCTAATCGGTGGGCTGTTGTCTTCTGTGAGGGACTTTGGGTGAGACAGGACCTCTAGTCCTGGTCTCAATTGGTTAATTAACCAGCTCCAGTTGGTTCTGGTCCTGGCTTCAGGGTCCGAGTACCCCTCTTTGTGCTCCGGTTTCCGGGTCGGTTCCCCGGGTCGGCACCGGCGGGCTACAACCCTGTCCCGGTCCATCTCGGTTCCACTGAGCCGTCTTCCCGTCTCCTGCTGACGGAGACCACCGTCTGCCTCCTAGCCAGTGGCACTAGGGCTCCTACCCTGGTACCGTTCAACTTGACCTTCACTGCTGGAGCTACGCTTAGCTTCAGCCCACACTCCTCTCCAAACTGAACTCTAAGCTTATTATTATTATTATTATTATTTATTATTATAGCGCCATTTATTCCATGGCGCTTTACAAGTGAAAGGGTATACGTACAACAATCATTAACAGTACAAAACAGACTGGTATAGGAGGAGAGAGGACCCTGCCCGCGAGGGCTCACAGTCTACAGGGAATGGGTGATGGTACGATAGGTGAGGACAGAGCTGGTTGCGCAGTGGTCTACTGGACTGAGGGCTATTGTAGGTTGTAGGCTTGTTGGAAGAGATGGGTCTTGAGGTTCCTCTTGAAGCTTTCCACGGTAGGGGAGAGTCTGATGTGCTGAGGTAGAGCGTTCCAGAGTATGGGGGATGCACGGGAGAAATCTTGTACGCGATTGTGGGAAGAGGAGATAAGGGAGGGGCAGAGAAGGAGATCTTGTGAGGATCTGAGGTTGCGTGCAGGTAGGTACCGGGAGACTAGGTCACAGATGTAGGGAGGAGACAGGTTGTGCATGGCTTTGTATGTCATGGTTAGTGTTTTGAACTGGAGTCGTTGGGTGATGGGAAGCCAGTGAAGGGATTGGCAGAGTGGTGAGGCTGGGGAGTAGCGAGGGGAGAGGTGGATTAGGCGGGCCGCAGAGTTTAGGATAGATTGGAGGGGTGCAAGAGTGTTGGAAGGGAGGCCAGAGAGCAGGAGATTGCAGTAGTCGAGGCGGGAGATGATGAGGGCATGCACTAATGTTTTTGCTGATTCTTGGTTAAGGAAAGCACGGATCCGGGAGATGTTTTTGAGTTGTAATCGGCATGAGGTGAAGAGGGCTTGGATGTGTGGCTTGAAGGATAGAGCAGAGTCGAGGGTCACTCCAAGGCAACGAGCTTGTGAGACTGGGGTGAGTGAGCAACCATCAAGTTTGATGGAAAGGCTTGTTGGAGGAGATGAGTGAGGAGGAGGAAAGACAATGAATTCTGTTTTGTCCATGTTAAGTTTTAGGAATCGCGTAGAGAAGAAGGATGAAATAGCAGACAGACATTGTGGGATTCTGGTTAGTAGAGAGGTAATGTCAGGTCCAGAGAGGTAGATCTGTGTGTCATCGGCATAGAGGTGATACTGGAAGCCGTGGGACTCTATGAGCTGTCCCAGGCCGAAGGTATAGATGGAGAACAGCAGGGGTCCAAGAACTGAGCCTTGGGGAACACCGACAGATAGGGGGCGAGATGAGGAAGTGGTGTGAGAATGGGAGATGCTGAAAGTTCGGTCGGTGAGGTATGAGGATATCCAAGATAGGGCCAGGTCTGTGATGCCCAGAGATGAGAGAATCTGTAGTAGGAGGGAATGGTCTACTGTGTCGAAGGCAGAGGACAGGTCCAGGAGGAGGAGGATAGAGTAGTGTCGCTTGGTTTTGGCGGTTAGAAGGTCGTTAGTGACTTTAGTTAGGGCAGTTTCAGTGGAATGATGCGGTCGGAAGCCAGATTGTAGCTGGTCAAAGAGGGAGCAGGAGGAGAGGTATGAGGACAATTCAAGATGGACATGCTGTTCTAGTAGTTTTGAGGCATAGGGGAGAAGGGATATGGGGCGGAAGTTTGACACAGAGGATGGGTCAAGGGAGGGCTTTTTGAGGATGGGTGTAATAGAGGCATGTTTAAAGCATGAGGGGAATACACCAGTTGTTAGTGATAGGTTGAAGAGATGGGTTAGGGCTGGGATGAGGACTGCGGTGATGTTGGGGATGAGGTGCGATGGGAGCGGGTCCAGTGCACAGGTTGTTAGATGAGATCTTGAGAGTAGAGTGGAAAGATTGATTTCTGTCATGGTGGAGAAGCTGGATTTGGAGGAAGAAGGCTGAGTAGCTATGATGAGGGGCTGTGGTGATTGTGGGCCAAAGCTTGCTCTGATGTTGTCAACCTTCTGCTTGAAGAAAGAGGCAAAGTCTTCAGCTGAGAGGAGAGGAGAGGGAGGTGGTGCTGGAGGACGGAGGAGAGAATTAAAAGTGTTGAATAGCTGTTTCCGCCCCGGGCTGTCTGGACCCCTGGGTGGGTGTGTCCCAACTGCCTGGTCACGCCCACTGGTGTGTCTATCTTTCCCTAAGGGGGGGTGACTGGGGTTTTCTGGTTGGCTGTGTGTTTCCTAATGAGGGAAGGTGTTATGCCAGGGCCTAGCTGTGACTACCTGGTTTTGCCAGAGCGTCACACAAAGCTTCCACTTTAATTGTGAGCAGCAAGCATTTGAGTAGGCACAGAAATGGGATGGTTAGGAGGATTATGATTTCATCACCACTCACCACTATTATCACCTACAACCATGCATGGTTGTGGGTTCAGCGGTGAGAGCCACAGATTTGTCTGGTCTACTATACCCTTTAAAAACTCTGCAGTAGTGTGCTGTTTGTCACCTAAGCAAATTAGTTTCAGCAGAGCCTGTTGCTGCTTCACTGAGGCAGTGCTGTAGTGCTTACAGCTTGCAACTGATATGGACGACCTGCTCCAAAATGACAATTTGGTGATTAAGGAGGAAGAGGTGCAAGAACTGTTGCTGGAGTTTGAGGAAAGCTTGATGGAAATAGAGCCCACAATCCTCTGTGTCAGGAGCACATGTGCCATCCCAAGGCCCAACTTGATGCCAGCCTCCACAAGGTTCAAATAGTGTGCCATCAGGGAAATGTAGTGTTCCAGGCCACAAGCACTTGTTAACTAAGAGTGAGGGCTACCTGATGGCCCTCAAAAAATTTGTAACTAGGGTCCTGTTTATATGGTGGAGGAGTAGGAGAAGAAAAATAATAAACCATAAACCATATACCTTTTTTAGGTGGGAATTCTTGTATGGGAATACACCAGAAAAAAGGAACACAACTCTTGACCTTAGAACTTGCCTAGTGTGGGTTCTCTGGGGAAGAGGTGACCGCCTTCTCACTCCAGCCATCCCACTGCCTCTTCTTGCCAGTTGTGGTTCTGCTGTCCTTGCATAGCACCTTGGCAGGTTGGGTCAGTGACTTCATCGTCCACCATCTCATCTTCCATTTCCACACCCTGGTTCTCCTCCTGACTTGTTGACTTAACAACATTACTTGTTGGCAACCATGTTTCATCATCATCATCATCATCATCATCATCATCATCAATATCATCATCAACCGCTTGAGACACTAATTTCTGTTGCACACTGTCATCTTCTTCTGACTGGCTGTTCAAATATTTGGGCATCACTGTGGAGACACAGGCGTCAGTGGGTGCTCTCGTCCACTGGCCCGGCCACCTTTAGAAAGACCGCATGGACGAGGGCTTAACCTAACTGAATGCCCCAAACACGTACCCATGGGCAGAACACTACTCAGACAACACAGGGTGCAGGAACCACAAAAATTAGACTTTATTGGATCCCCAACAGTCAAAGGCATATAACACAAAACCATGCAAACCACATGATGAAACAGGCAACAGAGTCTAATCCTTCTGCTGACTCACCCGGGAGTAGACTATTCATGCCTTTAGAGCTTCCAGGGCCACACACCCCAAACCAGCAGCACCCTGATTTTGGCAGGCACCCACCGAGAATAGGATAGTGACAAGCGTAGGAAGCTTCACGAGCACAGCAAAGTCCGTAGCCAGGTAACTGAATCTTCCCCAACCTGGGTTTCTTCCAGCCAAATCCTAGGATTGTTGGTGGTGCTCCTGCACAATGTAATCCAGTTTCAGATTCCCTAGCCAGCGCCGAAGTGCCTAGGCTGGGTAATGGACTTCCAACCAAGATAGAAACCCCTAGATTGCAGCCATGTAGCAAAAGAACAACCTGGTGACTCCAACAGTCCCTTTTTATATCTCCCGGGCACTCATTCCAGGGAATGTGGTCTGACAGGATTGGTTGAATAAAGCTGTGCTCTGATTGGGTGGCATTACAATCTGCATAGTTAATTCATATCTGAGTTAGGTAGCAGAGAGGCTGGGGGAAGTTACATTAATTTAGCAATCTACATTCTCAGACAATGAGAAGCTCCGATAGTCCTGGAGAAAACAATAACTCAACAAACACTAGTTAACACACAAAAGGAACTCTTGTCTGGCCAAATAAAGAACATTAAAGCCGCCATCACATTTAGCGATCCCGAAAACGATGCGACCTGATAAGGATCGCTAGTAAGTCACTGGGAGGTCGCTGGTGAGATGTCACACAGTCAGACCTTACCAACGACTCAGTAACGATACAGGTCGCAGTAGCGACCTGTATAACGATCTCTGCTGTCATTGGGACCCTGTCACACAGTGTCAAACATAGCGATGCGTCCTGCCCAGCAGGACATCGCCTTTGAAGAAAATGGTCCAGGAAATTCAGCGACGAGCGGTGACCTCACAGCAGGGGCCAGGCCATTGCTGGATGTCACACATAACGAGATCGCTAGTGAGATCGCTGTTGCGTCACGAAAACTGTGACTCAGCAGCGATGTCGCTAGCAATGTCGCTTAGTGAGACGTGGTGTTGTGTTCCATGAATGGGAACAACCTGTTGTATGTAATTCTTGCATTGCATATTTTTCCTCCTATCAGGAAATTCCTTTATTGTTACTAGGTAGATTAGACTGTATGAAGTTTGTCCCTATGTACCTCCCTTAGTTGGCTTCTGTATAGAATGCTCCTCCCTTCTCCTTCAGTTTAGTCTAGAGAAACCATTGCTGAAGAGACATACCTAAAACCCTGTACAGATTATTCCTTTTCACCTGCATTTACTTTGTACTTAATACAAGATTCTAGAAGAAAACTACAGCGTTTCTCCTTGTCTTCCTACAAGTCATCGTTGTGCTGAGTTAACACTATCTGTGGAAGCCGTAGAGTGAGTAAATCATACAGTTATCTAAGGAACTGATAATTACAGCGGTTTGATTCATTGCTACAAGGAAGAGACAGAATAGTGAAAAGGATTAGCTGTGACCGGGATTAGTATACATATATCAGTAAAGAACCTGTTTCCAGGAGTGCTATACTGCATACAATCCAGAGAAAGGATTACCCCAAGGGGCTGATAACAAGCCACAGCATAAAACTTTATAGCAGCTTCAGACAAAGTGCAATGTAAAGTATTAACCTGTTATCAGAACTGTGTGCAGCTATAAACCTAGAATCTCCCATAAGCTAATTGTAAATTGCAGCCAGAGACTCAGTAAATACATCCTGCAAAACAGGCTGCTGGCTGCAGAGATTGCAACATTGTATTGTTTCCCTGACAACCAGTGCAGAGCAGCATTCACTCTTCCTGATGGAGTCAAAGAGAACAATTTCCCTACCTGCTTTAAAGCAACAAGAGGAAGACATGGACTCACACTCAAATTACAGTGAAAGAGCTAAGCGGTTGACCAAACCAACATGGAAGGTTAAAGAGAACCTAGAAACAGCCAGAAGTGAACTATTTACCCAGACAGCATTATTGTGGCAAAGAGTGCAAAAACAAGTGACTGCTTTATCTGTGCCCGGTGCTCATGAGCTACCATCAGAGGGAGCCCTGGAACAACTGTACTCAGCATACCAGTCCTACAAAGAGATTTGTAAAAAATATTCCTCTACCCTGCTGAGATCAAATACGTCTGAGTCTGAAAAAGAACTACAGGACTTCCAACAGCTTAATGCTGAACGAGACCGCACCGTGCGCGACATTGTGAGCGAGACTGAAGCAAAAATTGCGCAAATGTCAGGAGCGGCATCTTACAAATCCAGGTCCATTAAGAGCTCAAGGCACTCACTCAAATCAGGCTCATCAAGGTACTCAACCCCCAGCGAGCAGCTCCTAAAGGCGCGCGCTGAAGCAGAAACAACAAAAGTACATGCCATCTTCGCCCAGAGAGAAGCAGAGATGAAAACAGAATCTGCACGCAAGGAAGCAGAAATTGAAGCCCTTCAGAAGGAATGTGAACATGTGGCGGCCATGGCAAGGCTAAAGGTCTTTGAGCAAGCTCTGGGTGGGAGCCAAGAAGGCAGCGCCAGTTTGTGTGATCTCGACACAGAAGACTCACTTAAGCGTACAAGAGATTACGTACTGAGCCAAGCCGACGAACCGCCAACTACCATCAACATTCCCGTCAGTGCTAACACTTCTCCAGAGCCTCAAGACACTGATCCACCTACAGCTTCCAGCCTTCCAGGTCAGTCCAATGCACCTCAGACTTTTAAGCCTGAACCAGCTTCATATTCCAATGCACAGCCACACTCTGCGCATCAGCAACCTCCGTATGCCCATGTCTACATGCAACCTAACATGCCGGCAAGGCGCTACACTCCCAACAACTATGTAGTTCCAGCCCCGTATACAACAGAGATTGTACACACCAAACCGATCACTGGTCTAAACGCCTACGCCACTCCATACTTTCCCATGTTCCCGAACCAAGAAGCTACGAATCACGCAACCAGCACCACGCAGTCAGCAAATGTGCCCCCAACGTCGGAAAGATCAGATATGTCCGACTTTGCGAGGTACATGATCCGCCGAGAACTCACCAACACCGGTCTCACAAAGTATGACGACCAGCCTGAAAACTACAGAGGGTGGAAGTGTGCCTTCAAAACCACAACGCGTGACCTCGGCATTACAGCTGCTGAAGAGCTGGACTTGCTAATCAGGTGGCTAGGGCCACGGTCTACTGAGAGAATCAAGAGACTCAGATCCGTCTACATCAGCGACCCAACAACTGGTCTCGCAACCGCATGGGACAGGCTAGAGAAAGGCTTCGGCAGTCCTGAAGCAATTGAAGATGCATTGCTGAAACAACTATACGATCTTCCTAAAATATCTAGCAAGGATGCTTCAAAGTACCAGGAACTCAGCGACCTGCTGTCCGAGCTCCAGCTGGCCAAAACAGACACACACCTACCTGGCCTCAGCTACCTGGACACCGCTCGTGGGGTGAAACCCATAGTCGCCAAGTTACCTTACAACGTGCAGGAAAGGTGGACTACGGTAGGAACAAACTATAAAAAAGAGCACCAAGTCTCCTTCCCTCCATTCTCCTACTTCTGTGAGTTCATCAATGGCATCGCGGAACGTAAGGCAGACCCCAGCTTCACCTGTGGAGAACCCACCGACTCCACTTCACCAGCTCCCAGGTATGAGAGCACTCATCAAAATGACAGAAAACGTAGGGGCCCAGTATCAGTCAAGAAGACCGACGTTCTACCACCTACACCATCAGCACCAGACAATGGCACTGAAGGCGGGAAGGCGGAAAATCCGAACCGCCAATGTCCTATTCACAAACTGCCACACCCCCTGAAGAAGTGCATTGGCTTCAGGAAGAAACCCCTTCAAGAACGAAAGGAACTCTTGAAAAGGTTTGGGGTATGTTTCAGGTGTTGTGCCTCTACAGAACACCTTGCCAAGGACTGTAATGTTACAATTAAGTGTATGGAGTGTGACAGCACAGATCACGTACAAGCGCTGCACCCATCTCAGCCTGATCCTGCACCTACAACTTCTCCTACCACAAGTCATGGCGGGGAGAGTACAGGCCAAGCTGCAAACCACCTCACAGTATCCTCCTCGTGCACCGCAGTCTGCGGAGAAGGTCTCTGGGACAAGTCTTGCGCGAAAATATGCCTAGTAAGGGTATATCCCAAAGGTCACCCAGAAAGGGCCGTGAAGGTGTACAGCATCCTGGACGACCAGAGTAACAGGTCACTTGCCAGGTCTGAACTCTTCGACTTGTTCGGCTTAAAAGGAAATGCCTACCCTTATACACTAGGTACTTGCAGCGGCATCTCAGAAGCTTGCGGAAGAAGAGCCAGTGGTCTCGTGGTAACATCTCTTGAAAATACAGTAGAGATACCTCTACCAACACTCGTTGAGTGCAACCAGATACCGGCTAACCGGGAAGAGATTCCAACACCAGAGGCAGCTCTTCACCACCCTCACCTGAGAACTATCGCCAGCAAGATCCCACCTCTTGATCATAGTGCAAAAATCCTGATTCTGATTGGAAGGGACATCCTCCGGCTACACAAAGTACGCCAACACATCAACGGGCCACACGATGCGCCATTCGCTCAGCGCTACGACTTAGGCTGGGTGATCATAGGAAACGTCTGCGTAGGCAAAGTCAAGAGTCCCGACGCGATCTCCTCCTACAAGACGCACATCCTCCCAAACGGTCGCGGCACTCACTTTCAACCATGTCCGCATCACTACGGGGTGAAAGAGAGGCTGAGCGACACCAGGTGGCGACAGCAGCCTCCCGACTGCGCGGACGCATACTATCTCTGGGATGACGACTTCGGGTCAACAGTGTTTGAGTCTACAAATGAAGACAACAAGTTGGCACCGACGAGAGAAGACAAGGAATTCATAAAGATTATGGATAAAGAGTTCTCTCAAAATGACTCTAACAGTTGGGTAGCCCCATTACCCTTTCGGTCTCCAAGGCCAAGGTTGCCAAACAACTCCCAGCAAGCAACCGCAAGGTCCTGTGAGTCGTCCCCCGACGAAGCACACGGAGCGAAACACGTGTTGGGACGTTGGTCCCCACGTGTTACCCCGGCCCTCGGCGTCATATTCTCCTGGTAGGTGGCTCTGCCTTTGGTTATTATCTGTTTTGGCCTCTTTGGCCGCTTTTACTCCTTTTTGAGCTTTGTCTGCCTGGTGTTACTTATGGTATGTCTGCCGTTACTCAGTAGAGACTTGTTCTCCTGAATGAATGCCTGGGACACGTGGGGTTTTCCCCTCCAGCACCATTCCCTTGGTCCTGTATTTATTTATGTATGCCTACAACTGATTCCCCTACAGCATTTATAATAAAATAATTATATTTTCATGATATGGCTTGTGTGGGTACTTTTGCTATTTGGCAAAATGAAAGACTCTTTCTTCTTGGTTTCATTCATTGGTAGAGTTGTTGCCATTTTAATTATTAAGTGGCCCTCTTTTGATTTACAACAGTGTTTGAGTCTACAAATGAAGACAACAAGTTGGCACCGACGAGAGAAGACAAGGAATTCATAAAGATTATGGATAAAGAGTTCTCTCAAAATGACTCTAACAGTTGGGTAGCCCCATTACCCTTTCGGTCTCCAAGGCCAAGGTTGCCAAACAACTCCCAGCAAGCAACCGCAAGGTCCTCCTCTCTAAAACGCACTTTGGAAAGACAACCAGAGATGGAGAAATGCTTTGTCGAGATTACGCAAAACATCCTCGACAGAGATCATGCTGAACAGTGGCACCACATTCCCACCGAACAAAATCCAGCTGACTGAGGAACGAGACTCATTGCTGCATCCAAACTCGGCGACAACATGTGGCCGACACCTCCAAGTATCTTATACGAGGAGATCTGCGATAACTACGCCGGCAACATGTACGAGCTGGTGGAACCAGAATCTGACAAGGAAATGAGACCGGTCGTCTCCGCTCGCTACACTTCAGTAACATCAAAACAGAAGTTGAGACCTCATCGCTTCAAGCGCTTCACAATTTGGTCATCTGCGGTACGAGCCGTAGCTCGTCTTATTCACGTCGCTCACTGTTTCACCAACTACAAGTCTTCAACGTGCCACGGCTGGCGCATGTGTGTGATTCGTCCAGTCACCGAACTCGTGCTACTTTTACCAAAGGAGGACGTTACATGAACTAACTTTGTCGTTGGGCACTGCCACGGCGGGGAGCGTACCTTTCCTTACCCCTGCTGTACGGAGACACAATTGAACCTTGAACTTTTCCTTTGGATTAAAACTTTTCCGTTGGATTATTGGGTTGGAGGAAGAGTTGGCATGTTTGCGGCTTCCCCAATCTGAAGATGGGTTTGTTGAACTTGAATTCATGTTTAACATTTTTCTACTTTTTCATTTTTTACGCAAGGACAATGCGTCATCAACAAAGCATGGACTTGAATTCAGTGCATTACGTTGCATTTTTTGTGTTGTCTCTTATCCCGTTACAGGTTTCGTGACATCGAGGGACAGGATCGACTCCTTATGTCGTAGAAGGACTTGTGAAATCATATGATTTCAGACGGGGAGTGTTGTGTTCCATGAATGGGAACAACCTGTTGTATGTAATTCTTGCATTGCATATTTTTCCTCCTATCAGGAAATTCCTTTATTGTTACTAGGTAGATTAGACTGTATGAAGTTTGTCCCTATGTACCTCCCTTAGTTGGCTTCTGTATAGAATGCTCCTCCCTTCTCCTTCAGTTTAGTCTAGAGAAACCATTGCTGAAGAGACATACCTAAAACCCTGTACAGATTATTCCTTTTCACCTGCATTTACTTTGTACTTAATACAAGATTCTAGAAGAAAACTACAGCGTTTCTCCTTGTCTTCCTACAAGTCATCGTTGTGCTGAGTTAACACTATCTGTGGAAGCCGTAGAGTGAGTAAATCATACAGTTATCTAAGGAACTGATAATTACAGCGGTTTGATTCATTGCTACAAGGAAGAGACAGAATACATGGCCTTAACTCTTGACAGACATTTGACAGGGCTGTGTCTTTACAATCACTACACGCAATCTCCTAATGTTCATATTGTAATGTGCAGGCCAAGAGGCCAGAATCAATCAAAGGAAAAGTAAAGACTCACTTCTCAGAGTGTTTGAGTGTGGGGTCACTTGTCTCCTTGGACTCATCATGGTGGGAAGAAGGAGGATCAGGTTAGGGATTATGTGGTCCAGACTCTTGGCTGCTGAGACTGGACCTTGTGGAAGAAAGGGTAGTGCTGTGAAGCAGACTAAGGCGGGCTTTGCACGTTGCGACATCGCAAGCCGATGCTGCGATGTCGCACGCGATAGTCCCCGCCCCCGTCGCAGGTACAATATCTTGTGATAGCTGGCGTAGCGAAAATTATCACTACGCCGGCTTCACATGCACTCACCTGCCCTGCGACCATCGCTCTGGCCGGCGACCTGCCTCCTTCCTAAGGGGGCGGGTCGTGCGGCGTCATAGCGACGTCACACGGCAGGCGGCCAATAGTGACACAGTAACCAGTGACCAGTAACACAGGTCGCATATTGTGAATATGTGCTAGGTTTCCGTTCCTTTAAACAGGTGCTACAATCAAACAGCCTCTTGTATGTCAGCCGTAATCAAAAAGACTCTAAAAGTAAAGCCCATTCTGTTTGCCTTACTGGAGTATACACCACCATGTAAGAGTACATAATGCTTGCTTTACATCATATCAATCAAGTCTAGTAGTATATGCACCGCAAACACCCGATCCCCTGGTGTAGTAGAGTAATGATCTTTGCACAAACCCCGGTTCATATTTTTACCTATGGCAATTTGCACCAGTCACTTTAGTAATCTAAGATTCTGGTGCAATACTTATTGATAAGCCTGGTTTTTGTGAACGTGGATACAGCACTAGTCACTTCTTTGTGGATATTCATGTGCAATACGAATACCGCTCCACCCTGGTATATGTTCTTTTGACTACAATTTACTATTTTACTGTGTGGTGTTTTTCTTATATGTAATTTGTTGATAATAAAATTATTTTGATTTACTGGAACGTGATATACTTCTTTTTTGATGAAAAAATTCTTATTTCTTCCTGTATGATAGATCAAGCAACTGACAGAATCTATGGATGGTAGGCTGTTGCGTGTCATCATAAAAAAAGGTGGCTATATTGGTCACTAATTTGGGGGCTTGTTTTTGCATGTCAGAAATGTTTATTTCTAAATTTTGTGCAGTTTTATGGGTTTATCTGGTGAAAATAAACACGTGAGATGTGAATATATTTGTTTTTTATTAAGTTGCCTAATAATTCTGCACAGTAATAGTTACCTGCACTCCACACGCTGTGGAGTAGTTGGATGCCTGTGATGAAGCATTGTCCTGTATGAAGATCATGTTTTTTCTTGAATGATATCGACTTCTTCCTGTACCACTGCTTGAAGAAGTTGTCTTCCAGAAACTGGCAGTAGGTCTGGGAGTTGAGCTTCACTCCATCCTCAACCCGATAAGGTCCCACAAGTTCATCTTTGATGATACTAGCCCATGCCAGTACCCCACCTCCACCTTGCTGGCGTCTGAGTCGGAGTGGAGGTCTCTGCCCTTTACTGATCCAGCCTCTGGCCTATCCATCTGGCCCATCAAAAGTCCCTCTCATTTCATCAGTCCATAAAACCTTTGAAAAATCAGTCTTAAGATATTTGTTGGCCCAGTTTTGACGTTTTATCTGATGTTTCTTGTTCAAAGGTGGTCGTTTTTCATCCTTCCTTACCTTGGCCATGTCCATGAGTATGGACAACCTTGTGCTTTGATACTCCAGTAAAAGTTGCAGCTCTGAAATATGGTCAAACTGGTGGCAAATGGCATCTTGGCAACTTCCCGCTTGATTTTCCTCAATTCATGGGCAGTTATTTTGCGCCTTTTTTGCCCAACACACTTCTTGCGACCCTTTCTTGCTATTTGCCATGAAATGCTTGATTGTTTGGTAATCACGCTTCAAAGGTTTGGCAATTTCAAGACTGCTGCATCCCTCTGCCAGAAATCTCACAATTTTGGACTTTTCAGAGCCCGTCAAATCTCTCTTCTGACCCATTTTGCCAAAGGAAAGGAAGTTGCCTAATAATTAAGCACACCTTATATAGGGTGTTGATGTCATTACACCATACCCCTCCTCATTACAGAGATGCACATCACCCGATTTACCGTATTTTTCGCTTTATAAGACGCACTTTTGTTCCCCCAAATTTTGGGGGAAAGTAGGGGGTGCATCTTATAAGCCGAATATACGGAGGGGAGGGGGTATATATATATATATATATACACTGCAGGGTCCGCTCTGGAGCGCTGCTGGGGGCAGGTGAACGCTGCGGGCGGCAGCGTTAGATCTCCTGCTCCCGCTCATATAATATGCACAGCCGCTGTCCATCACCGTGGTGCTGAAAGTGCACCGCAGTGACGGGCTGGGGCAGCGGTGCATATTATATGAGCCTGCGTCCCACTGTGATGGCACATGCCCCCCCTGTGTTAGCTATGGCCCCCATGCTGCTGCTCATCCTAAAATAAAAAAACTTTACTTACCTCCTCCAGCGTTTCTCCCCGGTGTCCCTGCTTCCACTGTGATCAGGCACGCAGAGATGAAGTCACTCTGCTGTGCCGATCACATGACCGGCACCAAGAACTAGGGAGTGGAGGAACAGAAGCACGGAGGGAGACAGGAGGGAGATCAGCGCTGGAGGAGGTAAGGAAAGAGTGTTTTATTTTACTATGGGCAGCAGTATGGGGGCAATATCTAACACAGGGGAACATGTGCAATCCATAGGGGGCCATAGGCAGCACAGGGGAACGTATGCAATCCATAGGGGGCAATAGTCAGCACAGGGGAATGTGTGAAATCCATAGGGGGCTGTTACGCTCACCGAGGAGCGGCGAGCGTCCGGAGGTGGACCCACTGGACCGTGCACCAGACTCCCCTGAGAAGGCGACCAGCAGCGAACCCCTATACAGGGACTGTGCGGCGCCTCCCCAGAAGTCCTAAATGCACGGCAGCCAGGAACCGGTAGTAGGAGTCTCTGTAAGGCCAGGTGTAGCAAGATTGTGATGTCTGCAGTCGGCAGAACACGGGAATGGCACCGGAGATGTTCACAGCAGGTGGCGTCCACAGTAGGTACGGCACAGATAATGTCCACGGCAGGTAAGGCACGGTGACGTCCACTGTAGGTATGAGCGGGGACATCCACAGCCGGAATGGTACGGATGGCACTACGGTGAGACAAGGTATTAGAACCAGGTATCAAATGCACAGATAACAGATAACAGCACAAAAGGGTCTGGACACTGGCAAAGCTCTAATGGAAGCGTTGCTTGGGCGCCTGCTGCCGGGGGAGGTGAACCTAAATACCCATTAGGTAACAGGTGACCTCTGAGGTCACTTCCAGAAAACTGGGCATACCGCTTTAAGAAAGGGGGCATGGCCTCGCGCGCAGCCGAGAGTCACTTACTGCATTTCTGTGTGAGGACGGGAGACAGGAAGAGGCTGCAGCAGGCCTGGGAGCAGGACGTACAGCAGGACCCGGACCAGGGGCAGCGCCTGCAGAGCCATGGGACCGATAAGAGGAAGGCCGTTGCTGCCTGGGGCTATGACCGGGAGTGCACGTGGGAGCCATGCTGGGACTGGGCAAATATGAGGGAGCGTGCCCCCCACGGGGTCTAGTGGGACCAGGCGCTACAGGGGCCATAGGCAGCACAGGAGAAGGTATGCAATCCATAGGGGGCCATAGACAGCACAGGGGAATGTGTGCAATCCATAGGGGGCCATAAGCAGCACAGGGGACTGTGTGCAATCCATAGGGGGCCATAGGCAGCAGAGGGGAATGTGTGCAATCTATAGGGGGCCATAGGCAGCACAGGAGAATGTGTGCAATCCATAGGGGGCCATAGGCAGCACAGGGGTACGTGTGCAATCCATAGGGGGCCATAGGTAGCACAGGGGAACGTGTGCAATCCATAGGGGGCCATAGGCAGCACAGGGGAACTTGTGCAATCCATAGGGGGCCATAGGCAGCACAGGGGAACATGTGCAATCCATAGGGGGCCATAGGCAGCACAGAGGAACGTGTGCAATCCATAGGGGGCCATAGGCAGCACAGGGAATGTGTGCAATCCATAGGGGGACATAGGCAGCACAGGGGAACGTGTGCCAGCACAAGGGGGCTATATTCAATATAGAGGGGCCATATCCAGATTAAGGTGGCTAATTTTAGGATGGGGGGCTATGAGGGACATATACCCTATATGATTTGTTAGACGGACACTGGCATTATAAGTCGGACCCCGTTTAGCATTAAAAAAAAATTCTCTTTTACTTCACCAAATTTGGGGGTGCGTCTTATTATCAGGTGCGTCTTACAAAGCGAAAAATACGGTACTTAATTGGTAGTTGGCTCTCAAGCCTATACAGTTTGGAGTAGGAGAAAAAGTATAATAATTCTCATGTGATCAAAATACTCATTTGCCTAATAATTCTGCACACAGTTTATATGTGTTCCCTTTTTGTATTGAATTACTGCAATAAATTAACTTTTTGATGATATTCTAATTTATTGAGATGCACCTGTACATACTGAAACCTGCTCTGTGCTTACATCACCAAAATGTTTCTGTAAAAATGTTTCTGTATCAGCAAATTTCTCACTTTTAGCCTATATAACCACGATTCGGAGACACGGCGTCTAGTACACAGTGTCAACCTTTCTGCGGATATGTGAGTGTTGTCCACAGGAGAATGCAGTTGCCCGTGAGCACGATCCAGGTTCAGGCTGCTGCGGACTTTAGCTCTATTCTCCCCGCGGATTACACTCTCGTCTCCACAACATAAATTGACATGCTGCGACTCAGGAAGCCGCGCCGCAGGTCAGTTTATGCTGAGGAGAAAAGAAGCACAGTGGGCAGGAGTTTTCTAAAAATCCATCCACTGTGCTTGTACTGCACAATGCCTCGTTATGAACGCAGCAAAAACACTCTGCATCTGTCACGCTCCCCAGCTCCCGTGCCATGCTCCCCAGCTCCCCTGCCATGCTCCCCGGCTCCCCTGCCATGCTCCCCGGCTCCCCTGCTATGCTCCCCGGCTCCCCTGCCATGCTCCCCGGCTCCCCTGCCACGCTCCCCGGCTCCCCTTCCACGCTTCCCCACTCCCATGTCATGCTCCGCCGCTCCCGTGCCATGCTTCCCGGTCCCCCGCTGTACAGCCTCCATGCTCCCTCACCTGCGTCCTCCAGGCAACCCGGTCCCCGCTCCCGGCGCCCGTCGGCAACGCTGAGCCAGCCCGGCACTTTTGCCTCCTCTGCACCGTTTCCTGCTCTGGCTTCTGGCACCCAGGCCTCGCACATGCGCATTAGGGTGCGCGCGCGGTCATTGACCCTCTCTTAAAGGGCCAGCGTCCCCCAACAGGATATTGTAGAATCAGGTACAGGGTATATAGGGGGTTCCTTTCCAAGTGGGCGGGGCCTGTTCTTCGTGTTTGCTAAGCTAGGAGTCAGGTCCCCCGGTGCCTTGTCCCGTACTCACCTATCTCTCTTGTAGAGCCGCTCCTGTCTCGCCAACCGGTCCTGACGGTTCCAGAACTCTGAACGGTGACTGTCCGCCATCTCGTCAGTCCCTACCGTCTCCGATCCCTGGATTCATGTGGTGACCGACCTCCCCGCTCCGCTGGTTCCGGATTCTGCCTGACATCATCCCGGCCTCCGAACCTGAGCTCCGTCACCTGGACTACCTTCAGCCTTCAGAGACTCCGTGGTCCCAGGGACTTCTACACTCCACTCCTCTGAACGGACTGTCCTTCTACCCGTAGTGCTCCGGCTACCGGGCACCTTGCCCTCAGTGGGGTGCTCAGTCCAGTGGATCCACCTCCTGGGCCTACCCGCCATCCTGGTCCTAACAGTAAGAACAGGCCATGGATCCCGCCGAAGCACTAGCGTCCCAGCTGGCCGGATTGCAGCAGGAACTCGGACGACAACGCGAGACCCAATCCCGCATGCTAGCCTTCATGACCTCAGTGGACACCCGTCTGAATACGCTGCAAGCAACAGCCACATCCCTCGCATCACAGTCCACATCCACAGCTCCCGTGGCAGCTTCCCCGGAAGCCTCTAAACTCCGCTTGGCCTCTCCACCCCGGTATGCCGGAGATCCTAAGACCTGCAGAGGATTCTTGAACCAGTGCTCCCTCCACTTTAAGCTGCTTCCACATCTGTTTGCCTCCGATCAAGCCAAAGTGGCGTTTGTGATGTCCCATCTAGAGGGTGAGGCACTGGCCTGGATGAACCCCTTGTGGGAGAAGGAGGACCCTGTAACTACTAACATCCAGGAGTTCCTGCAGGCGTTTAGAACCACCTTTGATGAACCCGGACGTGCCGCCGCATCCACCTCATCACTCCTCAGGCTACGTCAGGGGACCTTGACGGTGGGTCAATATGCCAACCGCTTCCGCACCTTGGCCTCTGAATTAGGGTGGAACAATGAGGCCCTAACCGCCGCCTTCTGGGAAGGACTCTCCGGTCGTATTAAGGATGAGCTGGCCGGCCGCGATGTTCCTTCCACCCTGTATGCCCTGATCGCACTAGCCACCCGCGTGGACCTCCGATTTCAGGAACGATCCAAAGAGGTGTCCCGCGAGAGACGTCCGATACGGCATTCCTCTCCTCCGCAGAAGCCCGCCGTACTTCAGTCGGCGTCGTCTGGTGTCTCTGTCCACGAGCCCATGCAGATTGACCATTTGCGGCAGTCCGAACAACGCCGAGCAGAACGGCTCGCCAAGGGCCTCTGCTTCTACTGCGGAGAGGGCACCCACCTGCTACGTTCCTGTCCAGAGAGGCCGGGAAACTCCAAAGCCTAGGGTTGGTAGGAGAGGCCACCCTAGGTACTGGGACTCTCTCAGACCTGGTTACGTGGACTGTTCAAGTGACAGCGCGAGAGACGCGGTTCACGGCGGAGGCGTACCTCGATTCTGGGGCAGCAGGCAATTTCATCCAGCAGGCCACGGTGGACAAGTACCAGGTGCCTGTTACTCCACTCGACAAACCCCTTGGGATTGCCTCTGTAATGGGAGACCCCTCTCTGACACCATCTTTTTGATCACCAAGCCTGTAGTACTACGTATCGGTGCCCTGCACACCGAGGAAATCACTCTCTACGTCCTCCCGCACATGTCTCATCAAATCCTGCTGGGACTCCCCTGGTTACGGAAACACGAACCGTCTGTCAGCTGGCGTGCTGGCGAAATTACCCGAAGGGGTCCCTCTTGCCACGAGAACTGCCTGAAGTCCATACAGCCCATCCGACGACCTCCGGTCCCGGAGTCCCTACCAGGACTGCCTTCGGCCTATTGGTCCTTCGCGGACGTCTTTGATAAAAAAGAGTCAGAGGTACTGCCGCCACATCGTCCTTACGACTGTGCCATTGACCTACTCCCGGGAACCACACCACCTCGAGGACGGATATATCCTTTGTCCCCTGCTGAAACCAGGGCCATGTCTGCCTACATCACTGAGAACCTGGCAAGGGGATTCATCCGGAGATCCTCCTCTCCTGCTGGAGCAGGCTTCTTCTTCGTTAAGAAGAAAGAGGGCGACCTGCGCTCCTGCATTGACTACCGGGGATTGAATCAAATCACCGTAAAGAATAAATACCCTCTGCCGCTCATCCCCAAATTGTTTGATCGGCTTAGAGGAGCTCGTTTGTTTACCAAGTTGGATCTCCGTGGTGCCTACAACCTGGTCCGCATCCGCTCTGGGGACGAATGGAAGACCGCATTTAACACTCGCGATGGGCATTACGAGTATTGTGTGATGCCCTTCGGCCTGTGTAACGCACCGGCGGTTTTTCAAGAACTAGTGAACGACGTGTTCCGGGACCTTCTCTACGTCTGTGTGGTGGTATATTTGGATGACATCTTGGTCTTCTCTCCGGATCTCCAGACCCACAGAGAGAACGTGCAGCTGGACCTACAAAGGCTTAGAGAGAATCTCCTGTACACAAAGTACGAGAAGTGTGTCTTCGAGCAGTCTTCTCTTCCCTTCCTGGGTTACGTAATCTCCGATACCGGCCTACAGATGGACCCGGAGAAGGTCTCTTCCATTCTCAATTGGCCCCCTCCTTCCGGACTGAAGGCAATTCAACGTTTTCTTGGCTTTGCGAATTATTACCGTCAGTTCATCCCTCAGTTCTTTGCCCTGACTGCGCCTCTCTCTGCCTTGACCAAGAAGGGGGCTAATCCGAAGGACTGGTCACCTGCGGCCGACGCCGCGTTTGGCTCCCTGAAGCGGGCATTTGCTTCCTCTCCTGTGCTCCACCGTCCTGAGTTAAACTGACAGTTCACCTTGGAGGTGGATGCCTCCTCCTCTGGGGCCGGGGCAGTGCTCATGCAGAAGTCCTCCACCGGGAAGATGGTCACTTGTGGTTTCTTCTCCAAGAGCTTCTCAGCGCCTGAACGCAACTACACCATCGGTGACCGAGAGCTATTAGCAGTCAAACTGGCTCTGGAGGAATGGCGCTACCTTCTGGAGGGAGCAGTGTACCCCGTGATCATTTACACGGACCACAAGAACCTGGAATACCTGCGGTCTGCTCAGCGACTGAACCCACGACAAGCCAGGTGGTCCTTGTTCTTTGCCAGGTTCCATTTTCAGCTCCATTTTCGGCCCGCGGATAAGAATGTGCGAGCAGATGCCTTGTCCAGGTCATTCGTGCCCATGGAACAGGAGGAGGAGACATCACAGCCCATCATCTGCCCAAGTAAAGTCATTCCGGTGGCTCCTGTCTCTCTGGCCCAGATACTGCCCGGGAAGACCTATGTCTCTGAAACAGACAGACAAAAAGTCTTGCACTGGGGCCATGCCTCGAAAATTGCCGGCCATGCTGGTCAGAAGAGAACATGGAGTACAATTGCATGTCACTATTGGTGGCCATCCCTTCGCACAGATGTCGCGTCTTTTGTCTCAGCCTGCTCCTCTTGTGCCCGGAACAAGACGCCCAAACACCTGCCATATGGTTGTCTTCTGCCGCTGCCAATTCCCTCCGTTCCGTGGCAACACATTGCAATTGACTTTATTACAGACTTGCCCTTGTCCTCCGGACACACGGTCATATGGGTCGTGGTGGACCGTTACTCCAAAATGGCTCATTTCGTCCCTATATCTGGACTGCCCTCTGCCCAGGAGCTCGCTGACGCCTACATACAGCATATCTTCCGGTTGCATGGCTTTCCCTCACACATTGTGTCCGACAGAGGAACTCAGTTTACCTCGCGCTTCTGGAGGGCTCTTTGCAAACATCTGGGAGTGGCTCTGGACTTTTCTTCGGCCTACCATCCTCAGTCGAATGGCCAGGTGGAACGAGTCAATTAGATCCTGATCTCCTTCTTGCGTCACTATGTTAACACCCATCACGACGATTGGTCCACGCTCCTTCCTTGGGCTGAATTCTCCCATAACCATCACGTCAGTGAGTCCTCCTCCAGCTCTCCCTTCCTTGTCGTTTACGGACTTCAGCCTTCCGTCCCATTACCTGTATCTTCTTCCTCGGATGTTCCTGCTGCTGATACCGTAGTCCGTGACTTTTCAGCAATTTGGGACTCTGTCAAGACGTCCCTTGGACGCGCTTCCCTGCGGATGAAGAGACACGCGGACAAGAGGCGCCTGGATCCTCCGTGTTTCTCTCCAGGAGATCTGGTCTGGCTTGCTTCCAAATATGTCCGATTGAAGCTACCATCGTAAAAGCTGGGTCCTCGCTACATCAGGCCGTTTAAAGTCATTGGCAAGATCAATGAGGTCTCCTACAAGCTGCAGCTCCCGGCCACGATGAGGATACCCAACTCCTTCCACGTCTCCCTGCTCAAGCCTGTTGTCCTTGGTCCCTTCTCCGCTGCTGCCAGTTCTGCTCCTCCTCCTATTGCTGACGATGACATCTATGCGGTTATTGATATCGTGGCCATGAAGACCGTGCGGGGCCGACAGTTCTTCCTGGTGGACTGGGCTGGGTATGGTCTTGAGGATAGGTCCTGGGAACCCCGGGAGAATGTGGGTACTCCCCTGATACGTGCCTTCCTGTCCCGGTTGCGGGGAGGGGGGTGTGGGGGAGGGGGTACTGTCACGCTCCCCAGCTCCCGTGCCATGCTCCCCGGCTCCCCTGCCACGCTCCCCGGCTCCCCTGCCACGCTCCCCGGCTCCCCTGCCATGCTCCCCGGCTCCCCTGCCACGCTTCCCCGCTCCCATGTCACGCTCCGCCGCTCCCGTGCCATGCTTCCCGGTCCCCCGCTCCACAGCCTCCATGCTCCCTCACCTGCGTCCTCCAGGCAACCCGGTCCCCGCTCCCGGCGCCCGTCGGCAACGCTGAGCCAGTCCGGCACTCCTGCCTCCTCTGCACCGCTTCCTGCTCTGGCTTCTGGCACCCGGGCCTCGCGCATGCGCATTAGGGCGCGCGCAGTCATTGACCCTCTCTTAAAGGGCCAGCGTCCCCCAACAGGATATTGTAGAATCAGGTACAGGGTATATAGGGGGTTCCTTTCCAAGTGGGCGGGGCCTGTTCTTCGTGTTTGCTAAGCTAGGAGTCAGGTCCCCCGGTGCCTTGTCCCGTACTCACCTATCTCTCTTGTAGAGGCGCTCCTGTCTCGCCAACCGGTCCTGACGGTTCCAGAACTCCGATCCCTGGATTCATGTGGTGACCGACCTCCCCGCTCCGCTGGTTCCGGATTCTGCCTGACATCATCCCGGCCTCCGAACCTGAGCTCCGTCACCTGGACTACCTTCAGAGACTCCGTGGTCCCAGGGACTTCTACACTCCACTCCTCTGAACGGACTGTCCTTCTACTCGTAGTGCTCCGGCTACTGGGCACCTTGCCCTCGGTGGGGTGCTCAGTCCAGTGGATCCACCTCCTGGGCCTACCCGTCATCCTGGTCCTAACAGCATCCAAAACACTGCAAACCCTAATAGTGGGCACACAGCCTAAAAAGCTATGATGGATGGATGGATGTCAAACACATATATAATGTCCCACCCCCCCTGTATATTCTAAGCTGGCACCCTTTAGTGACTTTCATGTGGCACTAAAAAGTGCTTAGCTTTGTATTTAGCCAAAAAATAAATAAATAATAAAAAAAATGATGTGGGGTCCCCCCAAAATTGGATTACCAGCCAAGGTAAAGCAAACAGCTGTGGTCTGATATTCTCAGGGCGGGAAGGGCCATGATTATTTTGCCCTTTTCAGCCTAAAAATATCAGGTCGCAGTCGCCCAGAAGTGGTGTAACCATTAGATTTGCCAATCCTGGTGCTTCACACCATCTCATCCCGTTGCCCTGGTGTGGTGGCAAACTGGGTAATATATGGGGTTGATACCAGCTGTGTAATGTTACCTGGCATCAAGCCCAGTGATGTCACGGCATCTATCAGATACCCAACAGCAATAACTGTCAGTAATAAAAAAAATAAATAAAGGCGAAAAAAAAAAATATTTGAAAAAACACTCCCCAACACATTCCCTCTTTCACCAATTTATTGAAAAAAAAAATCCGGTCCACAGTAATCCATTTTGGAGGTCCCACGATGATTCTGGACCTTCCAGAATATAGGGTGCATGCTCAGGGTATGTGTCCCCATTTTTTGGAAGTTCAGACCCTCCATGTGAAGAGTGTGGGTGCACCCTCTCTCCCTGGGTCCACAGCACAGCAAGCATTGTGACCAGCAGTAAGCTGAGTGTGACTGTGTTCAGAGAGCTAGCTGAAAGCCACTGTCTGCGTATGCGGCCGGCATCTTTTTTGAAGGAGGAGGACGGATTGTGAGGGATTGAGGAGGAGGAGGTAATGGGGGAGACCAGTGGGGGACAATGGGTGACAGGGGGTGACTTGGGTGGACCCGGGGATGACTTTTCTGTCACATGTGACATGTCACATACTACAGAAATGAGAGGAGGAGGATGAATGTGGCATGCGCGCCAGAGTGGAAGATCGGGAGGGAGTTGAAGAGGGGAATTTGGCAACTCTGAGGGAGCGGGGGAGGAGATTTATCTCCCATCTGACATGTATGTGTAGCACCCATGAAGCAGGGGTTAAATCTACTCATCACCGGGCGGTGATGTCGGGTCAGGGGGATGTCATGGGTGGCCCTGCCTGACTTCATGGTCCCGAGGTGTACAATAAAAGAGAGGAGGATGGTGGGAGTAGTAGTTGTCTCGTGAAGTCACCTGTGGTGTGCGGCCAAAGATTAGCCGCCGCTGTGGGTGCTGTCCTCTGGGGCAGATGGGGTCGCAGCTGTGATGGTTCAGCTCCCCACAGGTGGAGCAGGCCCCAGAGAGGATGATGTGGTGGTAGTCTATGGTGTTGTACACTAGGGTGCGGGGCTGCGGACGCTGACAGTAACTGGACAACACAGGCCGGTAGTTCCCTTTACCTTTTACTGGTAAGATGTTATGGGCCCAGGTTACAGTGGTCTGGTCAGCCGGGAAGCAGTGAGGAATCTCTTCTTTCCCAGGTATGTTGGAGGCCTTCCTGAATGCGCTCTGAATGTGGGTCGCTGTGGCCTGAAGCAGCACAGCGTCCCTTTTCCTAGATGTGATTTGCTTTGTCCCTTGTGGCAGCCAGTGAGAGCAGGATGTAGGGCCCGCTTGTATTTCTGCAGCCCCGGGTTCTATTGTGCTACTTTGCCTTCAGAGTCTCTGATGGGAAAGGCGATGTGGAGTCTCCTGCCCTCCGGTTTTACTGCTGGACCGTTAGCACCCAACAATCGAGGACCCCGGTGTCCTGATTCAGCGCTCGGTCCTGGAAAACTTGCAGACAGCTCTCTGACAGCCTGTCTCCCGAAGAAGCAGTAGGTGAAACGTGTCGAGTCGTGGCGGCTGCGGGCACATCAATGTTCATATTGGTCAGGTTTGTGATTTATATTTGTTACTATGTTTATTACTATACCGGCTTAATGTAACCTTGGTCTGATCAGCCTATGTCTATTTCTAATGTACTAGTTGAGATGGCCTATCTGAGCAAAGTGATTTAGCAGTGGGGAAGTAGTTGCTTCTTTGTAATTTTCCCTGGGTGTTTCTAATTGGAACAAATCCCTTTACTATATGTGAAGCATTTCCCTACAGCTTACTTTTTCACATAGCTCAAATGGGCCTAATTACCTTTATTGTTGTATTAAAGGGCTGACTTTTTGAGCTCAGATTGTGATGATAAATTTATTATCAATGGTAAATTACAGCATGGACATAGGCTGCACTTGTTTTTGTTGGTTATAATACCATTTTGGTTAACAAATCTGTTTAACCTATACCAATGGCGTTGATGTGCTTGTACCAACCCCTCCCCCTGTTAGGAGGGATGCATTTGTGATTTTCATTGCCCTACTCTTGCTAAGCGAATATTGTCATTATTTTGTTTTAATGGTAATAATAATAAAGAATTGTTTTTACTGACGTTATGGCATCTCAGTAATTTCCTTCTGGGGTTACTAGTGTTCTCTATATATATAGGATGCTGTCTAAATGGGTAGCAATATGTGGTTATTGTGGTTTTTGAGCTCTCTGACAGCGACCGTTCTCTTTTACTGCTGCTAGAGTTCTCAGTTCACTCTTCCTGTTCCTCTCTATAACTCTTCCCCAGTCCAGAATGCACGGGAAAGCTCGCCCCAAACAGGACTTGAGCTCCCCCTTCTGACCTGACATAGAGATCTCCCCGCTGCTTCCAGGCATATCATTGCCCTCTAGTGAGGAGAACAACGCCACTGTGGCTCCCATGACCACTGGGGTGCCACATTTGATCATGCCAGGTGGGATATAAATCATATTTTACCGGCACCACCATTTACTGTAACATGATCATCTTTATATGGTGTATACTAATGATCACGTAACCGGAGAGAGAGAAAAAAACGGCCTGAATCATGATCTCCAGGGTCTCAGCAACCCCCGGTAGCAGAAATCCCAGAGATTTTCTGACACTGGAGGGGTGCTGTTTACTTTTTCTTCTTGTCGTTTGTAAAACAGTAGATCAGAATAAGTACCATATTTTGCTGCCATTTTAAAATGTAAGTCGGTCGTAAAGAGGTTAAGTAAATAACTAGTCATAATTCATATACAAATCATAAGGTTCTTAGTTGACAAGATTGTCCCTAACTTTAGAAACTCAGCTTGCTATGTGCCAGAAGGCCTCAAAATACATGGGGGCGGTGAAGGATTTTTTTGTAGTCTCTTGTATTTAGTACAAATAGGGTGAAGCCCCTTCTTAGTGAGCTGGTCATTTCATTTAGTGTTTACCATGGCTGTGTGTCCAGTTGGGATCCAACCATTCTCTGCCCTTATTCAGATTGATGTCTGTTGACACATGGTGAGGTTTTAATATTAGAGAGTGTAGGTACTGTCCCGATTGGGTACATCTTGTCGTGGTGGGATGGCTTTACGCTTTTTTGATGAAAAACAATGTTTACTAAGTACTTTATGTGTATTTATATGCCTTATGCTTTTATTTTAATTACAGCAGGGTATATTTTTGTCTTGTTTTGATCTTTTTTTATGTATTTTATGCCTCCCTGTAAAAACACTGGAAGTACAAGGTGCACAGCCCAAAGGAAGAAAGCGCCAAACTCTCAAATGTACCAATCAAAAAGGATGAGCAGGAGACAGTGATTCTTTGCACAAATTCATTATTTGAATATCTAGCCAGTCTGAAGATAAAGATCCATACAAAGAAACTGTAATAGTCACAAACCTACTCTGATGTACAGACAACCATTTTAAATATCAGAAACAATACAGCTATAAATAACCTGTGTATGATGCTGCCAGTGCAGGTGCAGAGGATTAGAAGTCCCCATTCAGTTCTTCTTATTACATTTTTTATCCACATGTAAATAAGTATCCTACAAACCATTTAGGGAAACTTCAATTTAATGGCAGAAAATTACCTTAATTTGTTAACACATTTCCATTACATTAAATACAGTATACAGAAAGTTACAAGTCACATATCCACATCAGTTATGGTATTTATGGACATATGCTCACTGTGTTTTTATGTTATATAAACTAACTTGTGGTGTGTGTTTGAAATCCACAGCATATCAATTTCTCTTACAGGTACTATAAGGGGTACTTTGCACACTATGATATCGCAGGTGCGATGTCGGTGGGGTCAAATCGAAAGTGACGCACATTTGGCCTCGCTGTCGATATCGTAGTGTGTAAATCCTTTATGATACGATTAACGAGCGCAAAAGCGTCGTAATCGTATCATCGGTGTAGTGTCCGACATTTCTATAGTGTAGCTGCAGCGGCGGTACGATGTTGTTCCTCGTTCCTGCGGCAGCACACATCGCTGTGTGAGAAGCCGCAGTAGCGAGGAACATCTTCTACCTGCATCACTGCGGCTCACGCCGGCTATGCGGAAGGACGGAGGTGGGCGGGATGTTTACATCCCGCTCATCTCCGCCCCTCCGCTTCTATTGGCCACCTGCCGTGTGACGTCGCTGTGACTCGAAATGACCCGCCCCCTTAGTAAGGAGGTGGTTTGCCTGCCAGAGCGACATCGCAGGGCAGGTGAGTGCATGTGAAGCTGCCGTAGCGATAATGTTCGCTATGGCAGCTATCACAAGATATCGCTGCTGCGACGGGGGCAGAGACTATTGCGCTCGGCATCGCAGCATCGGCTTGCGATGTCGTAGTGTGCAAAGTACCCCTAAGTTTTATGTGCGGATTTTCCCCATCATTAGATGCGGATAATCCACAGGCAAAAAAACATATATAGATTTTTAGTACATTTCCACTGCAGAAATACATTAAAAACATGGCTATATTAAGAAAGCTTTGTTGGAGCCTGTGAGGAGCTGGCCATGGACTAAAGACTATAGGACCAATGGAAGTAGAGCAGACTTTTCACAGCATGGAGCACGAGTTACGTCGATCTTATTGTTGAGTTTTATTAGACATTGCTTGCTTGTCAGTTTAAGGTACACAATTTGAAGGGAAAAGGGGTTTTAACAATGTGTCATCCTAGTTGGCCCCCACGGACTGCAATGTAATCAGGCCTGCAGTAGGATTCATGCTCCTGCATCTTTTGTTCCTTCGCACTTATATTGCCTTTTTTGATATACATACACACTATTTGGTCTTGTATACTTATCATCCAGCCTGATGAAGGGTGCCAATTAGAAATGCTGCATGTAATAAATAGGGTTTACAAAAGTGGTGTTTTATTGGGTCTATAATTTTTTTTTATAGATCTAGGGTTGAGAAAAGCCTATAAGAATCTGGTGTGTTATTCTACTTTTTTCTACATATTCAAACATGGATTCAGGATTTTGTTTTAGTAGCAAAGCAACTAAACCCTCAGCTAGAAAGGGACCTTGTACTGAGTCCATGGGTTGGAATGCGCTGAAACTTCAGGAGAGAGCACCAGCTTTCTTTTTTTTTTCCAGGTCAAAATGTCATTACAAAATCAAATCAAGAGAAGCATCAGTCCCATCTAGCTTGCCTAGGATTTAAGGCCGCTTTACACGCAACGACACTGCGAGATATCGCTAGGGTCACGGAATTCGTGACGCACATCCGGCCTCGTTAGCGACGTTGTTACGAGCGACCGCTAACGATCCCAAATACCCACCAAATCATTGATCGTTGACACGTCGTTCCTTTCCAAAATATCGTTGCTCTTTCAGGATGCAGGTTGTTCGTGATTCCTGAGGCAGCACACATCGCTACGTGTGACACCCCGGGAACGACGAACAACAATGTACCTGAGTCCTCCGGCAACGAGGTGGAAGTGACGTGAATGCGGCTGCTCTCCGCCCCTCCGCTTCTATTGGTGGCCTGCTGTGTGATGTCACTGTGACGCCTCACGAACCTCCTCCTTAAAAAAGGGGTTGTTCGCCGGCCACAGCGACGTCGTTAGGAAGGTAAGTATGTGTGATGTGTACCGGCGATATTGTTCGCCACGGGCAGCGATTTGCCTGTGACGCACAAACGACGGGGGCAGGTGCAATCGCTAGCGACATCGCAAGCGATGTCTCAGCGTGTAAAACAGCCTTTATTCTTTTGGCTGACTCAGGACACATCAAATTTTTCAGATCAGGAATAACCTTATTTTTGGCACTTTTGAGGAAGTGGTGCTATTCGTCGAAGTACCATTTGATTGCCAACAATGAATGGATTACGTTGGAACTGGGTGTTTGGGCTTAATAAGAGGGTGAAAGAGGGTGTTTTTTTGTATTTTATTTCAAATAAAGGATGTTTTGTGTTTATTTCTTTTCACTTACAGAATAATAATGGGGGGAGTCTCATTGATGCCTCCCATTATTAATCTAGGGCTTAGTGGCCATTGTGAGCTATCATTAACTCCTTATTACCCCAATTGTCACCACACGATGGCAATCGGAATGAACCAGATTGAGTGGCGGCACTGTCCCATCTAATTAATGTAACAATTCTGGGTGGCTGCAGGCTGCTATTTTTAGGCTGTGGGAGACCCGATAACCATGAGATTCCCCAGCCTGAGAATACCAGCCCTCAGCTGTTGGCTTCATCATGACTGGTTATCAAAGTAGGGCCATTTTTTAAAATTATTTATTTAAATAATTAAAAAAAAAAGAAGCTGCATGGGGTCCTTGTTATTTTGATACACAGCTAAGATAAGCACACGGCTGGGTGCTGCAGCCTGTAGCTGTATGCTTTATATGTACTGAGTATCATAATATGGGGGACCCTACACACATTTTATTATTTAATAATTTTTATACCACCATAGAGATGCACACAGCATCTGTAATTCCAAGCAGTCAGACACACTCACTCAGGGTGGGGCACGCGGTCTGACTGCAACCAATCACAGTCATGGGGCCTGCCGGTGGGTGGGGGAAGCAATGAACATATATGAAGGTAATAAGCAGCCCCGAAAGTAGTGTTACAGCTGTATCGGAGACTCGGTAAGTGTAATGCGCTTGCTTTATTCCTATTTTCTTTCTTTCTCCCTTATTTTTTTTCTTTAAATACCTGGGTGGCCAGATCTGGATAGTTACCTTGAGTTCCCTGAGAACTCCAGGCCCGAGGTCGGTGCACGGATACTAGGTATGCCATGTGGATCCGGACTTTTACAGTCCGAGTTTGCCCATCACTAGTTTTAACCTACTGCAATTAGTGTTGTTTTGAAAATGCAAGTATTTTTTCTGTATGATTTCTAAATAAAAATTGTTTTCTTCTTTGTGGGAAATGCCCTTTTCTAACATAGTTCTCTTTCTTTTCTTTTCTTAACAACCATAAATAATGGTATCGCCTGACCCAAAAGTGGTCTGGATGAATGAAGAGGCATCCTCAAAGATTATAATGTTTCTGCAGATATACTCTTCTTAGCCCCCTCTTTATACAAAATATACTGTCATACCTACTACAATTACTGCTGACATGCATGCAGATTGGGATGACCAACTCCCATCAACAATAGCAAGCAGCGAGAACTGAATCATAGTAGCAACTGTGGAAAGCATAAACAGCATATGTCGCGGACGGGTGTCACCTCCACTGCGGCAAAGGGGATCCGGGATCGTGTCTTAGGCTCAAGTGGTGACCGGACCCGGGGCTCGTGCAACCGCCCGGCCTCGCAACAGTGAAAAAGGGGGGTATTTACAGGGGAGTTAGTTTCTGTCTGTGACGCCACCCGTGGGTTGCGATGATGGGATGGTGGCACTGCTGCTGCCTCTTGGGGCCAGTGTCTGGGACCGATGGTGTTGGGCAGCAAGGGGGTATCCCCTCCACGGGTAGGGGGAGGTGTAGTCCCGGGGCCCAGGTGTAGGTAGGGAGCAGGGCTGGGGCGCTGTCGGCAGGTTGATCAGGTGACACCGGTGTACTCACCATTAGGAATAATCCACACAGAGTCTGTACTGTAAACCCAGGCCGGATGCCGATTGCCGTTGGAGAGGTGTGCTGGTCCCGCACACGGGTTAGCAAGATAGGGACCCTTCCTCCTGCACTTGTGTCTTGCTGTGTGTTGATTAAACCTGCCTGGAACGGGAGAAATCCGCTCCCCTGCAGCTTTGTACGCAGAGGGAGCCGTTGCCCACAAACTCTGACCCGTGGGATTTAATGGGTTCTTGGCGGACACCCTATCCCCCCGCATTGCGCTGCCGGTTTTCTCTATCTGTGCTTCTCTCTTCAGAAACAAGGCCTAGTACCTTGTCCCGCTGGTTAATTAACAAGGGGCCTGAAGCTTGCCTCGTCCTAGGGTCCAGGTACCCCGCCTGTGCACGGCCTCCAGACCGGATTCCCGTTGTCGGTATCGGCGGGGTACAACCCTGCCCCAGTCCAATTCAGGTCTCCCGCAACTGGATCTCTGTCGCCTGTGGCCCTACACTGCCATCTGCCACCTAGTCGGTCCTCCCGTGGTCCAAGGGCTCCAACCCTGACCACACTGCAGACTCCTCAATGTTTTACCCTGTCTGCTCGTCTCCACTCAACTCTGTACCGAACTGAACTCAGAACTGAACTGCACTGTGAACTGTACTCAACTCGACTGAACAGACTGGTTCCCACCCCTTGTCACCTCTAGACCCCTAGGTGGGCGTTCTCATCCACCTGGTCCCACCCACTGGTGTGTTCTAGCTGTTATAGGGGGGGCGACTAGGCTTTGTGGCTGATGTTCCTGTGTGTGAGATGTGGTGTTAATTCCCAAGGAGGAGGAGATTCCTGTACCCCCCGGTACAGTCATCTGTGACTACCTGGTTTTGCCAGGGCGTCACACATATGCCCAAGACCAGTGGCATAACTAGAGTTTGATGGGCCCCGATACAAAGTTCAGACCTGGCCCCCCCTCCACATACACCGACACTTGGGGTACGGGATAATGACACTGACACTCGAGGTACAGGATAATGATGCTGACACTTGGCTCTTACCCACAGCACCCAGATTTCCCATGATCTGAAATCCCTCTATCAGCACCCAGCTTTCCTATGTTCTGATATCCATCTTTTCCTCGGCACCCAGCTTCCCCATACTCTGCTATACATCTTTCCCTCAGCACCCAGTTTTCCCATATCAGAGCATGGGAAAGCTGGGTGCTGAGAGAAGATGTATAGCAGAGCATGGGAAAGCTAGGTGCTGAGGGAAAGAGCCTTTTTCCCTCAGCACAAAACATTCCCATCCCCTGATTGTATCTTTGTCCCCCCTTGTATATAGTTCTCCAAATACAATAATGGCCCCAACATTGCCTTCCTAATATTATAAAGGGTCCCACATAGCCCTTCATATATTAGAATACACTTCCATAGTCCTCCATGTATTATAATGCATTTCCCATAGTTCTCCATGCATTATAATTCACCCCATAGTACTCAATATATAATACTGCACCACATAGTCCTCCATATATTATAATGCACCCTCATAGTCCTCCATGTATAAAGTAGCCCTCATAGCCCTCCAATTATTATAATGAATTTCTCATAGTCCTATATGTATTATAACGCAACCCCATAAAACTTCATATTGTATTATGCAGCCCCATACTCCTCCATGCATAATGCACCCCTATATTCCATGTATAAGGTGTCCTTCATTTTGTACTATGCAGCCTCCCCGGTCCTCCATATATAATAATGCAGCCAGCCTCTCCAGGCCTCCAGGTATAATATAGCAGCCAGCCTCCCCAGGCATCCATGTATAATATAGCAGCCAGCCTCCCCAGGCCTCCATGTATAATGCAGCCTCTCCAGGACTCCATGTATAATATAGCAGCCAGCCTCTCCAGGCCTCCATGTATAATATAGCAGCCAGCCTCTCCAGGTCTCCATGTATAATATAACAGCCAGCCTCCCCAGGCCTTCATGTATAATGCAGCCTCCCCATGCCTCCATGTATAATGCAGCCTCCCCATGCCACCATTTATAATATAGCAGCCAGCCTCTCCAGGCCTCCATGTATAATATATCAGCCAGCCTTTCCAGGCCTCCATGTATAATATAGCAGCCAGTCTCCCCAGGCGTCCATGTGTAATGCAGCCTCCCCAGGCCTCCAGGTATAATGCAGCCTCTCCAGGCCTCCATTTATAATATAGCAGCCAGCCTCTCCAGGCCTCCATGCTTAATATAGCAGCCATCCTCTCCAGGCCTCCATTTGCAATATAGCAGCCAGCCTCCCCAGGCCTCCATGTATAATGCAGTATCTCCAGGCCTCCATGTATAATGGATAAGCAAGGATGATTACCTTAGGGAGATCAACATATAACACCGCGGAGACACCATCACATGTTTCTCAATGCAGTAATTCTAGATTTCCCAGGGGACCTCATTCTAGTGTCACTGCGTTGAGAAACACGTGATATTGTCTCCGCGGTGTTGGATGTTGATCTCCCCGAGGTCAACCATCCTTACCTATGTAGTCTTCTACTAGGCATTGCTCCCACTAGCCAGTTTCCTACTCCACACTGATGAGGGGCAAATACCCCGAAACAGCTGTCTTTGGATGGATACCATGTTTGGCATAGGTGGTCTCCTTGACTGGAGACTGCCTTTCCCATGGTTGTTCCTTCCTAGTGAAAGACCTGGCTAGTTTCCTGCCAGCGTTGAGAAACATGTGATGGTGTCTCCGCAGGCTTTCTTGTTTCCATGTATAATGCAGCCTTTCCAGGCCTCCATGTATAATAATGTAGCCTCTCCAGGCCTCCATGTATAATAATGCTGCCTCTCCAGGCCTCCATGTATAATAATGCAGCCTCTCCAGGCCTCCATGTATAATGCAGCCTCTCCAGGCCTCCATGTATAATAATGCAGCCTCCCCAGACCTCCATGTATAATGCAGCCTCTCCAGGCCTCCATGTATAATAATGCAGCCTCCCCAGACCTTCATGTATAATGCAGCCTCTCCAGGCCTCCATGCATAATGCAGCCTCTCCAGGCCTCCTTGTATAATAATGCAGCCTCCCCAGACCTCCATGTATAATGCATAAGCAAGGATGGGTGACCTTAGGGAGATCAACATCCAACACCGCGGAGACACCATCATGTGTTTCTCAACGCAGTAATTCTAGAGCACTGCACCCTGGGAAATATTCAAAACAAGAAAGCCTGTGGAGACACCATCACATGTTTCTCAACGTTGGCAGGAAACTAACCAGGTCTTTCACCAGGAAGGAACAACCACGGGAAGGGCAGTCTCCAGTCAAGGCACCTATGCCAAACATGGTATCCATCCACAGACAGCTGTTTCAGGGTATTTGTCCATCAGTGTGGAGTAGGAAACTGGCTAGTGGGAGCAATGCCTAGTAGAAGACTATATAAGCAAGGATGGCTGATCTTAGGGAGATCAACATCCAACACCGCGGAGAAACCATCACGTGTTTCTCAACGCAGTGATTCTAGAGCACAGATTACAGCACAGCTCTAGAATCACTGCATTGAGAAACACGTGATTGTGTCTCCGCGGTGTTGGATGTTGATCTCCCTAAGGTCAACCATCCTTGCTTATGTAGTCTTCTACTAGGCATTGCTCCCACTAGCCAGTTTCCTACTCCACACTGATGAGGGGCAAATACCCCGAAACAGCTGTCTGTGGATGGATACCATGTTTGGCATAGGTGGTCTCCTTGACTGGAGACTGCCCTTCCCGTGGTTGTTCTTTCCCGGTGAAAGACCTGGCTAGTTTCCTGCCAGCGTTGAGAAACAAGTGATGGTGTCTCCACAGGCTTTCTTGTTTTGAATATTTCCAAGGGGGCATTGCTCTAGAAACACTGCATTGAAAAACACGTGATGGTGTCTCCGCGGTGTTGGATGTTGATCTCCCTAAGGCCAACCATCTTTGCTTATGTAGTCTTCTACTAGGCATTGCTTCCACTAGCCAGTTTCCTACTCCACACTGATGAGGGGCAAATACCCCAAAACAGCTGTTTATTGATAGATACCATGTTTGGCATAGGTGGTCTCCTTGACTGGAGACTGCCCTTCCCGTGGTTGTTCCTTCCCGGTGAAAGACTTAGCTAGTTTCCTGCCAGCGTTGAGAAACATGTGATGGCGTCTCCGCAGGCTTTCTTGTTTTACATGTATAATGCAGCCTCTTCAGGCCTCCATGTATAATGGAGTCTTCCCAAGCTTCTGGCCACCGTGTACTCACTAATTTATATTAAAAAAAAACCCCAAAAGTACTCTACCTCTCTCTTCCTTCCACCGCTGCTGTCCTCACCTGTCTCCTCGTTTCTCAGCCGCTGCTCTGTCCTCACCGCTTTCCTCTTCCACCGCTGCTCGTTCTCCCCTCTGCTCGTTTTCCTGGTGCTCCGGTTGGCGTCCTCCCGTCCTGCACTCTGTGCACTCAGCACAGCAGTCGCATAGGAGTGACGTCACCGCGCAGGCACAGGGGGAGAATGATGATGCATAGCGCGTCACCGGCTGCGCTATGCTTCATCATTACTGTGCGCGGGGATGGGGGACCTGCCGCAGCCGCTGACACCAGGCAGGGGGCCTTGGTGCCGCCGCTGACACCAGACAGGGGGGCCCGGTGTCGGCGGCGGCACCAGGTCATATAGCGACCGTGTGGTCTGTGACAGATCAGCTCAGCTCCTCTCTCACTGATAGGAGCTGGCTGCTGATCTGCCTGGCGGCCGCCGGGCCCCTGACCTCCCGGGCCCGGTCGCAATGGCGACCACTGCGACCGCGGTAGTTACGCCCCTGCCCCAGACAACTGCTACCCAAAGCATGACAGCGCCTAGATGGGTCCCAGCATGCCTAGCTAGGCGCACAGATATTTTCCTATTACATAGTTACATATTCTAGTAAAGGGGACTAGTAAAGCAATTGGAGGATTGCAGCTTCAAGTCTTTTAAGGTCACTAGTAAATACAATAAAAAGTGAAAAAAATAAGTTTTTTAAAAATCTGAAAAATTTAAAAACTCAAAAGTTTAAATCACCCTCTTTTTGCTCCATTGAATATAAAACAATAAAAAAAACCTAACGCAATGAACTCTGCAATGCAAAGTCAATGAACTCTGCTGATTTTGTGACGTCACCACTCGTCACTGAGTTCTATAACCGCAGCATTCTCAGGCCAAGTATTGTGAGAGCCTGTGATCTCACTGCTTGTCACAGCTGTGGGCCGTCTGCGATACTTGATGTGAGAACACATCGGTCATTGAACTCAATGACTAGTGCTGACGGCATGAGTTCAGCAGAGTTCAACGCCACAGGTGATGAACTGAGCTATCCTGATTAAGTCAGCACTCTTCACACCTGCGGCTGCTCACATGCTGCTGTGTGAGCCCCTGCGGTGACCTGGGCTGACCTCATGAGGTTATCTCAGGTCCCTGCCCTGATTCTCACAGCAAGGTGTGAGCCTGCAGTCACTTCTTTCCCAGTGATTGGGGAACATTCTGTTTTTTCTTGACTGAGACAGTCAAGACAGTCCTCCATGTATTATAATGCATTTCCCATAGTTCTCCATGCATTATAATTCACCCCATAGTACTCAATATATAATACTGCACCACATAGTCCTCCATATATTATAATGCACCCTCATAGTCCTCCATGTATAAAGTAGCCCTCATAGCCCTCCAATTATTATAATGAATTTCTCATAGTCCTATATGTATTATAACGCAACCCCATAAAACTTCATATTGTATTATGCAGCCCCATACTCCTCCATGCATAATGCACCCCTATATTCCATGTATAAGGTGTCCTTCATTTTGTACTATGCAGCCTCCCCGGTCCTCCATATATAATAATGCAGCCAGCCTCTCCAGGCCTCCAGGTATAATATAGCAGCCAGCCTCCCCAGGCATCCATGTATAATATAGCAGCCAGCCTCCCCAGGCCTCCATGTATAATGCAGCCTCTCCAGGACTCCATGTATAATATAGCAGCCAGCCTCTCCAGGCCTCCATGTATAATATAGCAGCCAGCCTCTCCAGGTCTCCATGTATAATATAACAGCCAGCCTCCCCAGGCCTTCATGTATAATGCAGCCTCCCCATGCCTCCATGTATAATGCAGCCTCCCCATGCCACCATTTATAATATAGCAGCCAGCCTCTCCAGGCCTCCATGTATAATATATCAGCCAGCCTTTCCAGGCCTCCATGTATAATATAGCAGCCAGTCTCCCCAGGCGTCCATGTGTAATGCAGCCTCCCCAGGCCTCCAGGTATAATGCAGCCTCTCCAGGCCTCCATTTATAATATAGCAGCCAGCCTCTCCAGGCCTCCATGCTTAATATAGCAGCCATCCTCTCCAGGCCTCCATTTGCAATATAGCAGCCAGCCTCCCCAGGCCTCCATGTATAATGCAGTATCTCCAGGCCTCCATGTATAATGGATAAGCAAGGATGATTACCTTAGGGAGATCAACATATAACACCGCGGAGACACCATCACATGTTTCTCAATGCAGTAATTCTAGATTTCCCAGGGGACCTCATTCTAGTGTCACTGCGTTGAGAAACACGTGATATTGTCTCCGCGGTGTTGGATGTTGATCTCCCCGAGGTCAACCATCCTTACCTATGTAGTCTTCTACTAGGCATTGCTCCCACTAGCCAGTTTCCTACTCCACACTGATGAGGGGCAAATACCCCGAAACAGCTGTCTTTGGATGGATACCATGTTTGGCATAGGTGGTCTCCTTGACTGGAGACTGCCTTTCCCATGGTTGTTCCTTCCTAGTGAAAGACCTGGCTAGTTTCCTGCCAGCGTTGAGAAACATGTGATGGTGTCTCCGCAGGCTTTCTTGTTTCCATGTATAATGCAGCCTTTCCAGGCCTCCATGTATAATAATGTAGCCTCTCCAGGCCTCCATGTATAATAATGCTGCCTCTCCAGGCCTCCATGTATAATAATGCAGCCTCTCCAGGCCTCCATGTATAATGCAGCCTCTCCAGGCCTCCATGTATAATAATGCAGCCTCCCCAGACCTCCATGTATAATGCAGCCTCTCCAGGCCTCCATGTATAATAATGCAGCCTCCCCAGACCTTCATGTATAATGCAGCCTCTCCAGGCCTCCATGCATAATGCAGCCTCTCCAGGCCTCCTTGTATAATAATGCAGCCTCCCCAGACCTCCATGTATAATGCATAAGCAAGGATGGGTGACCTTAGGGAGATCAACATCCAACACCGCGGAGACACCATCATGTGTTTCTCAACGCAGTAATTCTAGAGCACTGCACCCTGGGAAATATTCAAAACAAGAAAGCCTGTGGAGACACCATCACATGTTTCTCAACGTTGGCAGGAAACTAACCAGGTCTTTCACCAGGAAGGAACAACCACGGGAAGGGCAGTCTCCAGTCAAGGCACCTATGCCAAACATGGTATCCATCCACAGACAGCTGTTTCAGGGTATTTGTCCATCAGTGTGGAGTAGGAAACTGGCTAGTGGGAGCAATGCCTAGTAGAAGACTACATAAGCAAGGATGGCTGATCTTAGGGAGATCAACATCCAACACCGCGGAGAAACCATCACGTGTTTCTCAACGCAGTGATTCTAGAGCACAGATTACAGCACAGCTCTAGAATCACTGCATTGAGAAACACGTGATTGTGTCTCCGCGGTGTTGGATGTTGATCTCCCTAAGGTCAACCATCCTTGCTTATGTAGTCTTCTACTAGGCATTGCTCCCACTAGCCAGTTTCCTACTCCACACTGATGAGGGGCAAATACCCCGAAACAGCTGTCTGTGGATGGATACCATGTTTGGCATAGGTGGTCTCCTTGACTGGAGACTGCCCTTCCCGTGGTTGTTCTTTCCCGGTGAAAGACCTGGCTAGTTTCCTGCCAGCGTTGAGAAACAAGTGATGGTGTCTCCACAGGCTTTCTTGTTTTGAATATTTCCAAGGGGGCATTGCTCTAGAAACACTGCATTGAAAAACACGTGATGGTGTCTCCGCGGTGTTGGATGTTGATCTCCCTAAGGCCAACCATCTTTGCTTATGTAGTCTTCTACTAGGCATTGCTTCCACTAGCCAGTTTCCTACTCCACACTGATGAGGGGCAAATACCCCAAAACAGCTGTTTATTGATAGATACCATGTTTGGCATAGGTGGTCTCCTTGACTGGAGACTGCCCTTCCCGTGGTTGTTCCTTCCCGGTGAAAGACTTAGCTAGTTTCCTGCCAGCGTTGAGAAACATGTGATGGTGTCTCCGCAGGCTTTCTTGTTTTACATGTATAATGCAGCCTCTTCAGGCCTCCATGTATAATGGAGTCTTCCCAAGCTTCTGGCCACCGTGTACTCACTAATTTATATTAAAAAAAAAACAAAAAAACCCCAAAAGTACTCTACCTCTCTCTTCCTTCCACCGCTGCTGTCCTCACCTGTCTCCTCGTTTCCCAGCCGCTGCTCTGTCCTCACCGCTTTCCTCTTCCACCGCTGCTCGTTCTCCCCTCTGCTCGTTTTCCTGGTGCTCCGGTTGGCGTCCTCCCGTCCTGCACTCTGTGCACTCAGCACAGCAGTCGCATAGGAGTGACGTCACCGCGCAGGCACAGGGGGAGAATGATGATGCATAGCGCGTCACCGGCCGCGCTATGCTTCATCATTACTGTGCGCGGGGATGGGGGACCTGCCGCAGCCGCTGACACCAGGCAGGGGGCCTTGGTGCCGCCGCTGACACCAGACAGGGGGGCCCGGTGTCGGCGGCGGCACCAGGTCATATAGCGACCGTGTGGTCTGTGACAGATCAGCTCAGCTCCTCTCTCACTGATAGGAGCTGGCTGCTGATCTGCCTGGCGGCCGCCGGGCCCCTGACCTCCCGGGCCCGGTCGCAATGGCGACCACTGCGATCGCGGTAGTTACGCCCCTGCCCCAGACAACTGCTACCCAAAGCATGACAGCGCCTAGATGGGTCCCAGCATGCCTAGCTAGGCGCACAGATATTTTCCTATTACATAGTTACATATTCTAGTAAAGGGGACTAGTAAAGCAATTGGAGGATTGCAGCTTCAAGTCTTTTAAGGTCACTAGTAAATACAATAAAAAGTGAAAAAAATAAGTTTTTTAAAAATCTGAAAAATTTAAAAACTCAAAAGTTTAAATCACCCTCTTTTTGCTCCATTGAATATAAAACAATAAAAAAAACCTAACGCAATGAACTCTGCAATGCAAAGTCAATGAACTCTGCTGATTTTGTGACGTCACCACTCGTCACTGAGTTCTATAACCGCAGCATTCTCAGGCCAAGTATTGTGAGAGCCTGTGATCTCACTGCTTGTCACAGCTGTGGGCCGTCTGCGATACTTGATGTGAGAACACATCGGTCATTGAACTCAATGACTAGTGCTGACGGCATGAGTTCAGCAGAGTTCAACGCCACAGGTGATGAACTGAGCTATCCTGATTAAGTCAGCACTCTTCACACCTGCGGCTGCTCACATGCTGCTGTGTGAGCCCCTGCGGTGACCTGGGCTGACCTCATGAGGTTATCTCAGGTCCCTGCCCTGATTCTCACAGCAAGGTGTGAGCCTGCAGTCACTTCTTTCCCAGTGATTGGGGAACATTCTGTTTTTTCTTGACTGAGACAGTCAAGACAGTCCTCCATGTATTATAATGCATTTCCCATAGTTCTCCATGCATTATAATTCACCCCATAGTACTCAATATATAATACTGCACCACATAGTCCTCCATATATTATAATGCACCCTCATAGTCCTCCATGTATAAAGTAGCCCTCATAGCCCTCCAATTATTATAATGAATTTCTCATAGTCCTATATGTATTATAACGCAACCCCATAAAACTTCATATTGTATTATGCAGCCCCATACTCCTCCATGCATAATGCAACCCTATATTCCATGTATAAGGTGTCCTTCATTTTGTACTATGCAGCCTCCCCAGTCCTCCATATATAATAATACAGCCAGCCTCTCCAGGCCTCCATGTATAATGTAGCAGCCAGCCTCTCCAGGCCTCCATGTATAACAATGCACCCAGCCTCCCCAGGCCTCCATGTATAATATAGCAGCCAGCCTCTCCAGACCTCCATCTATAATAATGCATCCAGCCTCCCCAGTCATCCATGTATAATAATACAGCCAGCCTCCCCAGGCGTCCATGTATAAAATAGTAGCCAGCCTCTCCAGGCCTCCATGCATAATATAGCAGCCAGCCCAGGCCTCCATGTATAATAATGCCAGCCATATGGATTGTCGTGGGACCCCCTTATTGGAATACGCCAGACCCGGATTAGGGATTTACCTGGGAATTCAGAGGGTGTTTGTCCAAATAAAATGTATTTGTCTTTCTTCGATGACTGGATTTGTAATGGGAGGTATCTTATAGAGGCACATCCATTACTAATACCAGGGCTTGATGTCAGCTGGCAATTCGCAGCTGACATCAACCCCATTTATTACTCTGTTTGCCACCACACTAGGACAATGGGAAGAGCTAAGGCAAAATGCCAGGATTGGCGCATCTAATGGATGCACCACTTCTGGGGTGGCTGTGGCCTGCTTTTTTTTTAGGCTGTGGAGGATCAAATAACTATGAGCTTTCCCAACCTGAAAATACTAGACCACAGCTGTCGGCTTTACCTTGACTGGTGATCCAATTTGGGGGATTCCACATTTTTTATTTTAAATTATTTATTTCATTTTAAATAAATAATTTAAAATAACAGCGTGGGGTGCCCGTTGTTTTGGATTACGAGCTGCGGTCTAGAGGCTATAGCTGTCTGCTTTACCCTAGCTGGCTACAAAAAAATTGGTCGGGACCCTGCATTGTTTTTTTCAGGGGAAATATTTAATTTGGAGCTAAAAACAACCTTAAACACCCTTTAGTGCCCCATGAAAGGCACTAAAGGGAGCAAGCTTACAAAATGCTGGTGAGTGTTACATTATATATGTCTTTCTTATCTGTTTTTCTTATCTATCTAGCATCTATCTATTTACGTATCTTTCTACCTATCCAGCTATCTATCTTTCTAGCTTTTGCCTATATGTAACACACCAAGTTAAAAACGCATGTCAGTGTGACATCTGTGTGCGGTCCATGTGACGTGCATTTTTCTCGCACCCAATTCACTTGTATTGCCGAGGTACAGAGCCACTCGCAAGATGCTGTGATTTGTCCGGCATGCAGAAATTTTCAGAGGAAAAACTAGCAGATGTGATCTGCTCTATTGTTTAACATAGGTTCAAGTGCAATGCGATATTTTTCTCGCGTATGTAACTGCACCCTAAATTAATGTGTTTCATTTTTCCTCACTATCACTATAAGGCCTAAGACACACGGCATGACAATCGGAGAGAGTGGAATGCAATGTTTTATCGCATTCCACTCGAACCAATATTAGCCTATGTCCCAGTACCCATGAGTGATTATTTTCTCAGCCCTAATCAGACTGAGAAAACAGTTGCAGCATGCTGCGACTGTAATGCAAGTCTTGTGTCTCTCGCACCCATTCAAGTCTACAGTCATGGACAAAAGTTTTGAGAATGACACCAAAATTATATTTTCACATGATCTGTTGCCCTCTGGTTTTTAATTGTGTTTGTCTGATGTTTATATCACATACAGAAATATAATTGCAATCATATTATGAGTACCAAAAGGTTATATTGACAGTTAGAATGAGTTAATGCAGCAAGTCAATATTTGCAGTGCTGACCCTTCTTCTTCAGGACCTCTGCAATTCTCCCTGGCATGGTCTCAATCAACTTCTGGCCAAATCCTGACTGATTGCATAAGCAATGCTTGCATTTTGCCAGAATTTGTTGGTTTTTGTTTGTCCACCCGTCTCTTGATGATTGCACACAAGTTCTCAATGGGATTAAGATCTGGGGAGTTTCCAGGCCATGGACCCAAAATCTCTATGTTTTGTTCCATGAGCCATTTAGTGATCACCTTTGCTTTATGGCAAGGTGCTCCATCATGCTGGAAAAGGCATTGTTGGGCTCCAAACTGCTCTTGGACAGTTGGGAGAAGTTGCTCTTGGAGGACATTCTGGTACCATTCTTTATTCATGGCTGTGTTTTTAGGCAAGACTGTGAGTGAGCCGATTCCCTTGGCTGAGAAGCAACCCCACACATGAATCGTTTCAGGATGCTTAACAGTTGGCATGAGACAAGACTGGTGGTAGCGCTCACCTCTTCTTCTCCTAATAAGCTGTTTTCCAGATGTCCCAAACAATCGAAAAGGGGATTCATCTGAGAAAATGACTTTACTCCAGTCCTCAGCAGCCCACTCCCTGTACCTTTTGCAGAATATCAGTCGGTCCCTGATGTTTTTTCTGGAGAGAAGTGGCTTCTTTGCTGCCCTCCTTGAAACCAGGCCTTGCTCAAAGAGTCTCCGCCTCACAGTGCATGCAGAAGCACTCACACCAGCCTGCTGCCATTACTGAGCTAGCTTGGCACTGCTGGTAGTCCGATCCCGCAGCTGAAACAGTTTTAAGATACGGTCCTGACGTTTGCTGGTCCTTCTTGGGCACCCAGGAGCCTTTTTGGCAACAATGGAAGCTCTCTCCTTGAAGTTCTTGATGATGCGATAGATTGTTGACTGAGGTGCAATCTTTGTAGCTGCGATACTCTTCCCTGTTAGGCCATTTTTGTGCAGAGCAATGATGGCTGCACGTGTTTCTTTAGAGCTAACCATGGTTAACTGAAGAGAAACAATGATACCAAGCACCAGCCTCCTTTTAAAGTGTCCAGTAGTGTCATTCTTTCTTAATCATGACTGATTGATCGCCAGCCCTGTCCTCATCAACACCCACACCTGTGTTAATGGAACAATCACTAAAACAATGTTAGCTGCTCCTTTTAAGGCAGGAATGCAATGATGTTGAAATGTGTTTTGGGGGTTGAAGTTCATTTTCTTAGCCAATATTGACTTTGCAAGTAATTGCTGTTAAGCTGATCACTCTTTATGACATTCTGGAGTATATGCAAATTGCCATTAGAAAAACTTAAGCAGTAGACTTTGTAAAAATTAATGTTTGTAACATTCTCAAAACTTTTGGCCATGACTGTATAGGGCAAGAGAAAAATCGCACTGCACTCGCAGTACACCGGTGTACCGCGAGTGCAGGGCGAGAATGGCAGTAGCCGGCAACGGAGGAGAGAGGGAGATAAATCCCTCCCCTCCGCAGCGTCTGCCAGCCCCTCCTCAGAGCTGTCCCGCCCCTCCTCAGTGTCGGCCCGCCTTTCCTCAGTGCCGACCCATCCCCCGCAGCTGAGGTCCAATCGCATGACGCATTATCGGACCTCAGTCGCAGTGACACTCGGATGACACTCGGTCCCTGCTGTCCTGCCAGCGTGAGCCGAGTGTCATGTAAGGATCGCAGTAGATCCCTGTGTGGCCCTGGCCTAATAGTAGATCAAACCCTACTGAATGTTTCATATATATTATAACTTTAAGGGTGCAGCAGAACATCTAAATTCACTTATATATACAAATATGTCAGGGGACCTTGATGCCACAATCAAATTAATCAGATTTGCATAAATGAATTATGTTGAGCATTGGGTCATTTCTTTGATAATATCTACCTGGTGTAGAGGCACACATTTCCTCAAGAGCATGCTTTGAAAACAGTCTCTGTTTTCATGAAGTGGCTGAAAGCACTTTCCTCCAAATAAACACAACTTATCTCGATACTTGTAGAAATGTCAAGCTAACAGACATTTTCCTTTAGGGAATTGTTACATGACAGTTTTTATTATTACTTTAATACTTGTAGAAAGTCAGCACAATTCTTCACTGAGGACATGACATGAACACATATATGAATGGAGAATTGTGCTGGGAGACAGAACGTTATGTGGATCTTGGAGCAGGCATTCATAGCTCATTAGTATCTGGTAAAGTATTGTTTAAAATGCCAGCAATAATACATTTTTTCAAAGAACCATTCTCTTCTTTGCATCATAGGGAAACAAAGAAGAAATAATAAATGATACACAGCCCATAGAAGCAAATCAATCTATTTGCATTAATTATGGAAATATTCATATAATCATATATGATGGTGCCTATCTATCTATCTATCTATCTATTTATCCATTATCTATCTATCTATCCATTATCTATCTATCTATCTATCTATCTATCTATCTATCTATCTATCCATTATCTATCTATCTAGCTATGTAACTTCCCCACATTACACCCACAAACATATGTATATTATTAGGATTTTATGTCATATAGGAACACTAAGTAGTATTTCTGAAGTGTTTAGGAAATGACACATGATTTAATAAATAATTTAAAAGTCTAAATCTGAAAATTGTGACTTGCATTTGTTACAGTAACATAGGATGAAAAAAGACCTAGTTCCATAAAGTTAACCTTTCTCCGTCAATTATACATTCTTTGTCACTAAATTATCTATAACCCACAATGTCATTTGTGCTGAGGTAAGCATTCAGTCCTTTTTTAAAAATTGTTATAGTATCTGCCATTACTACTGTAGTGCCCCTGAGACTGGTCGCTACAGGGTATATAATAATATCCTTCCCTGGCAGGTCAAGACGTTAATCTGGTAAGTTTTACACACACCACCATACAGCAGGGAAAAGCAGTCACTAGGAAAGGGTTAACAATGTTTCTACAAACACAGTCAGGAAGTGACTCAGCCAGAATCTAGCCAACCCAGGTTGTCATAGCAACTTGGGAAAGTGGTAGGGGCAGGAGAACTTAGGTGTAGAAAACAGATAGTTTCACTTTAGCCAGGCAGAACAGCTTGAGCAGAGATAGAGCAGACGTGGGCAGCTCCCTGAAGGTAAAGCTATCAGGCCTTCAGGTAGGCAGAGCAGAGCTGTCTGGATGTAACACCGAGCAGACAGCAACACCAAGCTGAGGGCCAGTAATATCTATAGAGACGGCACCCGGTACTCCGTGGGAGAGTACAGAGTTGTGCATGGAGGAGAAAGCTCCGGTGCTCCCGTGGACTGCCGCCCCTGTTCTCACCAACCTCCTGGGGTAGCCCGCTCCGCCTGTGGGGAGCGATACCATCCTGGCTGCACATAACACCTGCCCCGGAGAGAGATTGTGCAGCGGCGGCTAGTTTCTGGCCTCATACCGCGGGTGGCGCTGCGAAGCATCCCCACTCCCCATCCAGTACTGCCCTTGGGAGAGGACTAGTCGCAGGAAGGGTCAGCGGTGGAGACCGAGACACCAGTCACCGCTGCAACTGGTGACCCACTTCTCAGGGCCCCATCACCCTCCTTCCATTCCCATCTGTATTGGACACTGGTCCGTTTGCTGTTCTTATTTAACATGTAGCCGAAGGGGTCACGAAGCCGGGTCAGGCCAGTCACAGCTACCCCAAGGAACCACTGGCCCGGTGACGAGTTCCCTAAGGCCCTGTGGATGCTACACTACCTCTTGCGGTACAACATTCCCCAATCTGACTGCTCTAACTGTAAAGAACCCTTTCCTATTTAGCTGCCAGAATCTCTTTTCTTCCACTCGCAGTGAGTGCCCCCTGGTCCTTAGTATTGTCTTTGGAAGGAATAAGTCATGTGCCAGTTCTTTATATTGACCACACATGTATTTATACATATAAATGAGATCTCCTCTAAGGCATTTTTTTTCTGAGCTAAACAAATCTAACTTTTTCAACCTGTCATCATATGGGAGGCCTTCCATTCTTTGTAGTAGTCTAGTTGCCCGCCATTGAACTGACTCTAAGTTCTGAATGCCCTTTTTAAAATGTGGAACCCAAAACTGAATCCCATATTCTAGATGTGGCCTTACAAGTGATTTATAGAGGGGTATCAATACATTGGGATCACGGGATCTAATCTCTCTTTCTATACACCCTAAAATCTTGTTTGCTTTAGCAGCTGCTGCTTGACATTGAGTGCTGCTGCTCAGCTTATTTGTAACCAGAATGCCCAAGTCCTTCTCCTGTTCTGTAGTTCCGAGTTTACTTCCATTTAATTTATGCGCAGCTATAGGATTACTCTAGCCTTAGGTGTATTACAATACATTTATCAAAATTAAACCTCATTTGCCAAGTGTTTGCCCATTCAGACATCTTATCCAGGTCATGTAATATTGTACTATCAAGGTCAGTTTTAAATATTCTTTATAATTTGGTGTCATCAGCAAAGACTGACGCTTTACTAGCTGTGTCACCTACATGGCACGTGGAAGAAGGTGCTCCGGTAAGACAAGACCAAAGTAGAACTTTCTGTGCGTAACAACTCAGATGTGTTTGCTTCCTATCAGGAGGAAACAAACTTATTAAACACACACAAACAACATATAGCAAAACCAAATAGACCCGTGCAAACCTGGGTAATTCTACTTGTATTGTTAACTTCATATTTAACTATAGACCTTTGTTTAATTTCATATTATATTTTTTTTAGGTACATACCAACATACATCCACACAGTTCAATTTTACTTGAAACTTCTAAAAATAGAATTACAAAGTGATAGGGGCTTTTAATTTAGTGCTAATTTTGATTTTTCGGCAAATTTTCTTCCTATAGGATTATACTTGAGATGTGGAGTGATTTAAAAAATATGCAAGTCCTTCATATGGTAATGGAGGGGTGCATAACATTTTTTTGTCCAAAGGCCACATTGCCATACTAAATCATTATCAAGGGTCGGAATTTTTTTTAAAGGAGTACTTACATGAATACATCATCACACCCATCATTCTTACATTAACCCCTTCACGACCGGCCGATTTTTCACTTTCTGTTTTTTTTCGCCATTCTTTTTAATTTTTTTGGTCAATTTGGTCATGTGAGGGCTCATATTTTGTGGAAAGAGCTGTACTTTAAAATGAAATCATAAGTTTTACCATATACTGTACTGGAAAACTGCAAAAAAAAAATCCAAATTTGGAAAACTTGCAAAAAAAGTGTGATAGCACTATTGTTTTTGAAATATTTTATTCACTGTATTCATTATATGGTAAAACGGATGTGTGGGTGTGATGCCTGAGGTCGGTGCAAGTTCATAGACACCAAACATGTATAGTTTACTTTTATCTGAGAGGTTAAAAAAACCCCAGAAGTTTGTATGAAAAAAATGGTGCACGTTTTACGTCACATTCCGTGACCCGTAGTGGTCTCATTTTTCGGGATCTATGGCTCAGTGATGGCTTATTTTTGGCATCTTAGGCTGATGTTTTTAATGATACCATTTTTACGCAGATGCTACATTTTGATCGCCTGTTATTGCATTTAGCGCAAAATTTGTGGCGACCAAAAAACGTAATTTTGATGTTTGGAATTTTTTTCCACTACGCCATTTAACGATCAAATTAATTGATTTTATATTTTGATTGGGAATTTCTGAATGGGGCAATACCAATTATGTGTATATTTTTTATTTTTTTAATCCTTTAATTTTCAATGGGGTGAAAGGGGGTGATTTGAGCTTTTAGGTTTTTTTTATTTTTTAAAACTTTTTTTATTTTACTAGTCCCCTTAGGGGACTATATGGATCAGCAATCTGATCGCTCTGCCATACCTGCTGATCACAGCTCTCAGCCGGGTGAAACTGAAAGTGAGTCATGTGAGCTACACATGACCCCGTGCTACCATGACAATCACCGGAAGTCATGTGATCATGTCACGTGACTTCCGGTATTGGCCGATAAGTAAATATTTACCGCAGGTGCCATTATAATGGCGCTGTCACATATTGACAGCACCATTTAAGGGGTTAAATGGCACCGGAAGATAAAGATTCTGCTCCTGCCTAGCAGGCACATATCTCAGCTGTGAAAGTCAGCTGAGATGTGCTCCGATTGCTACAAGCTGCTGGCAGCAGGCCTCGGGCAGTAATACTATGACTGCTAGGACGTAATATTACTGCCCGCGGTCGTTAAGGGTTAATACATAACCAGAACCAAGATTTAAGTATTTGTAGAAGATTTGGAAAGATTCTGCTCAGTGTCTGCTCCAGTGTGAACATATGCTAATTTAAATTGAGCTTTTGGAGCAGATACTCAATAAATCCTCTTCATAAATCCTCTTCATAAAATTACTCAAAACTTAGAGGTTTGAGAATAAGTTTTAACATATCCATGAAGCACTTTATAGTTTACTACATTTGTAGAAGATCAGAACCATCATCAGTATATGAGGGCAGCACCAGAAAAATGATCAGTACCTGAGCACAGCATCAGGACTATTATTAGTACAAGAATGCAGTGCAAGAAGCACTATTAGTACATGGATGCAGAATAGGAACCACCATTAGAAAATTAACACAATGCCAGATTCACCATCTGTAACAATTATGCAGATACTCTGGAATCTGATAGCGTGGAATATAATGAAACTGAGACAAGGGTTGGGTAAATACTCTGTATTAACAAATAGTAAACACTGTGCAGATAACTGAGCATAACAGATGGCAACTACAAATTAAATGTTAGTGCAAACCACACTGATGTGTGAATGTCCTCACAGCATATCCAATATTGCGCACAGAAAACAAGTGATGAATGTCCAGAATAATATGCACAGTAAACAAGTGGTGAATGTCCAGAAGTTATATGCACAGCAAACAAGTGGTGAATGTGCAATAGTAATATGCACAGCAAACAAATGGTGAATGTCTTGAAGTTATTTGCAGGTGTGCGCACAGCACTAATGCATGAGAGTCCAGAAATTATGTCCAGTATAGTATGCAGAAGTGCACACAACAAACAAGTAAGTGAATGTCAGAATCCTATGCAGGAGTGCGCATAGCAAACAAATGGTGACCAGTCTACTGCCAGAGCTGACAAAGTCCCGCACAAGTCCAGCACACAGCCCATACAGAAAGGGTCGAGAGTTAAGTGCACTGATAACAAACAGAGAATCTAATTCTTACAGATCAAGGTAGTCCAGCAATATAGAGCTCTTCTCCTAGAAGCCTTGAAGGGAGGGAACCACAGCCAGGATCAGGATAATGCACCATAGACTGGAGGCAGCTGAACAGTAAGGAGGGGGAGAACAGAATTAACAAGCGGCAGCAAGATGTCCAACAGCTATCCAGGAGAGATTCAGGAGCCAGCAGCACAAAATACTCAGGCAAGGAATATATCCCGGAACAGGATGTATAAGCAGGGCAGACAGGAAGTTCAAGGGCAAGACAAGGCAACAGACTCCATCTTGGATGAGGGCAATAAAAAACAATAAGTTCTATGGAAACCCTGGACCTTACACCATCAGGACATGAATGCATCACATTCACCATAAGTATCAGAATGCAACACCGGAATCAGTCCATGAAAACAGTGCCAGAACCACCAGTACACCAATACAGAGCCGGAACCACTGTCCATACACAAATACAGTGTCAGACTCTTTTAGTACACAAATACACCTTCAGAAGCACCATCAGAACATGAATGTACCTTCAGAACCACCATCAGTACATGAATGCAGAGCTAGAACCACTTTTAGTACATGTATACAGCTCCAAGCATAGTGCAGCAATCAGTTATGATGTTATGTCAGCCCCATACATGTATTGTTTGTACCAATATTTCCCAGTATGTCTTTAACAATGGTAAGTAGCTACTGGGAATTGTTGTTACCTTCTATCATCAGACAGAGAACCATACAGTACACAAAGTACAGATGAGATGTATTCAGTATCACAAATAAACATTTACATGCAGGTACCTTATAGTTGTTTCCATGTATTACAGAAGCCACAATGAGATTTAATGCCCACAGCTCATCTTTGCAGACTTAGCTATTCTCCATTTAAAGCAGCACTTCTTTACATGGTGCCATGCCCCCTTGCCATAGTGATAGTTCTGCTTCACATAACTTGTTTTTTTTTTTTACTGCACTATTCTATGTCCTGTTGTGTATAAATGTGTGACTCTTCAGATTTTGTGTTATACCATGCCTGATGAAGACACCTGAGTAGTCTCGAAAGCTTGCTGTTATTACCATCTTTTCAGTTAGCCATTAAAAGGTATCAACTACTGAGGACTTCAGTTCTTTTAACCCCTTAGTGATGGTGCTAATTTTCACCTTAATGACCAGACCAAATTTTGCAATTCTGACAAGTGTCACTTTATGAGGTTATAACTTTTGAACGCTTCAACGGATCCCAGTGATTCTGAGATTGTTTTTTCGTTACATATTGGACTTCATGTTAGCAAATTTTGGACAATTGTTTTTGCGTTTATTTATGAAAAAAAATTGAATTTTGGCAAAAATTTTGAAAATTTAGCAATTTTTAACTTTTTAATTTTTATACCGTTAAACCAGAGACACAAAATAGTTAATAAATAACATTTCCCACATGTCTACTTTACATAAGCACAATTTTGTAAACAATTTTTTTTTTGTTAGGAAGTTAGAAGAGTTCAAAGTTTACCAGCAATTTCTCCTTTTTACATCAAAAATTTACAAAACCATTTTTTTAGGGACCACATCACATTTGAAGTGACTTTGAGAGGCCTAGATGACAGTAAATACCCAAAAGTGACACCATTCTAAAAACTGCACCTCCCACAAAGTATTTAAAACCACATTCAAGAAGTTTATTAACCCTTCAGGTGCTTCAGAGGAACTAAAGCAATATGGAATGAAAAAAAGCAAAAAATAAAATATTCCCTAAAAATGTTGCTCTAACCCAAATTTATTCACTTTTAGAAGACATAACACCACAAAACTTGTTACCCACTTTCTTATGAACGCGCCAATACCCCACATGTGGTCAGAAACCTCTGTTTGGACAAATGGGAGGGCTCGGAACAGAAGGAGCAATATTTGAATTTTGGAAAGCAAATTTGGCTGAACTAGATCGCGGGCACCATGTTGCATTTACAGGTCCGCTAAGGTACCTAAACAGCAGAAACCCCTCACAAGTGACACAATTTTGGAAACTTGACCTCTCAAGGCTTTTATCTAGGGGTATAGTAAGCATTTTGGACCCACAGATACTTGACAGATTTTGATAATGTTACATTGTCATATTGAAAATTTTCATTTTTTTCTCAAAAATGTTGCTTTAGCATCAATTTTCTCCCTTTTTCAAGTAGTAATTCCAAAAATTTGACCTCAACATTTGTTACCCACTTTCTTATGAGCGCGGTAATACCTCACATGTGGACTGAAACCTTTGTTTGGACAAATGGGAAAGCTTGGAACGAAAGAAGCAATATTTGAATTTTGGAAAGTAAATTTGGCTGAAAAAAATTGCGGGCACCATGTCGTATTTGGAGGGCCCCTAATGTACGTAAACAGCAGAAACCCCCAATAAGTGACCCCATTTTGGAAACTAGGCCCCACAAGGAATTTATCTAGATGTTTGATAAGTACCCTGAACCCCTAGGTGCTTCACAGGATTTTATAACGTTGAGCCATGAAAATAAAAAAATAAAATTTTACTACAAAATTGTTACTTCAACCAGGTAGCTTTTTTTTCACAAGGGTAACAGGAAAACAATCACCACAAAATTTATTGTGCAATTTCTCCTGAGTTTGGCGACACCTTACATGTGGAGGAAATCAACTGTTTGGGCACACGGCAGGACTCGGAAGGGAAGGAGCGCCATTTGACTGCAAAGTTGGCTGGAATCAATAGCGGATGCCATGTTGCATTAGGAGAGCCCCTGAGGTGCCTAAACAGTGAAGCTCCTCAATATGTGGCCACATTTTGGAAAATAGACCCCTCAAGGAATTTATCTAGATGTTTGGTGAGTACCCTGAACTCCCAGGTGCTTCACAGACGTTTATAATGTTGAGCTGTGAAAATAAAAAAAAGTACATTTTTACCACAAAATTGTTACTTCAACCGCATAGCTTTTTTTTTACAAGAGTAAAAGGAAAAAATTCAGCATAAAGTTTATTGTGCGATTTCTCCTGAGTATGTTGATACCTTATGTGTGGTGGAAATCAACTGTTTGGGTGCACGGCAGGGCTCGGAAGGGAAGGAGCGCCATTTGACTGCACAATTGGCTGGAATCATTAGCGGACGCTATGTCGCATTTGGAGAGCCCCTAAGGTGCCTAAACAGTGGAGGTTCCCCACAAGTGACCCCATTCTGGAAACAAGACACCTCAAGGTTTTTATCTTGGTGTAAAGTGAGCATTTTGAATCCACAAGTACTTCATAGAATTTGATAAGCTTAGGTCGCCATATTGAATATTTTCATTTTTTTCCCACACAAATGTTGCTTTAGCATCAAATGTCTCACTTTTTCAAGAGGCAACAACAAAAAGTAGTCCCCACAGGTTGTTATCCAATTTCTTATGAGTGCAGGGATACCCCACATGTGGTCAACAACCTCTGTTTGGATAAATGGGAGGGCTTGGAATGGAAGGAGCACCAATTGAATTTTGGAAAAGTTGAAATAAATTGCGGGCACCATGTCACATTTGAAGGGTCCCTTGGGTACCTATACAGCAGTAACCTCCCACAACTGACCCCATGCTGGAAACTGGACCCCTCAAGGATTTTATTCAGGCATACTGTGAGCATTTTCAATCCACAGGTACTTCACAAAAATGTTGCTGTATCAACAAATTTCTCACTTTTAGGCTATGTGGCCATGATCCAGCGACACGGTGTCTAGTACACAGTGTCAGCCTTCCTGCAGAGATGTGAGTGTTGTCTACGGAAGAACGTAGCTGCCCATGCCCACGATTTGGGTTAAGGCTGCTGTGGACTTTAGTTCTGTTCTACCTGCAGAGAACACTCTTGTCTCCGCAGCATAAATTGACATGCTAAGGCTCGGGAAGCCACGCCACAGGTCGGTTTATGCTGCAGAGAAAAGAAGCACAGTGGGCATGGGATTTCTAAAAATCCTTCCACTGTGCTTGTACTGCACAACGCAGTGTTATGGATGCAGGGAAATAACTCTGCGCCCGAAATGCTGCAAATCCTGATTGTGGGTGTGGCACCCCAGGGTTCAGTTGCCACAAATATACCTGTACCTGGGCAGGGAAGGATCTCCACATCAGGTAATCCCACATACAACATTTCCACTCCAAGCCTGGAGGGGGAGCTCTACAAGTCGAGTTCAGGTGAGGTCCCCTTTAAATCCAGGTTTGGAGGCGGAGTCAGAGAGACAGTTGACAGTTGGAGAAAAGGAGACTGTGCGAGCAGAGAGTGAGGGGAGACATCAAAATGGAGAGGGCAGTGCTTAGCCCGCACAAGTAACTGTGTGACCGCCTGAGGGATCAAGAGTGAGGCAAAAGAGGAGTGACCGGGGAGGTGGAGCCAGACCGGTTCATCACCAAGGAACAGCGCTGATTATCGGACACCGGCGTCCGAGATTGTGAGGGATCTAATCTGCCCAGCAATAAAGACCGGGGGGCAGGGAGACTGCAGATTAGAGTTGAGCGCGGTTCGTGGTTCGTGGTTCTCCAGTTCTAGGCTCGAGTGATTTTGGGGCATGTTCTAGATCGAACTAGAACTCGAGCTTTTTGCAAAAGCTCGATAGTTCTAGAAACGTTCGAGAACGGTTCTAGCAGCCAAAAAACAGCTAAATCATAGCTTGGTTTCTGCTGTAATAGTGTAAGTCACTCTGTGAATCAAACTATTATCACATTTCAGTGTATAGTGTGCGTGAACAGCGCCTTCAGATCACTGCTGTTTCTATAATGGCGATCGCCATTTTTTTTTTTTTTTTTCTTGTCTTCCTTCCCTAAGCGCGCGCGTCTTGTGGGGCGGGCCAGCATGTCAGCCAATCACAGACACACACACAGCTAAGTGGACTTTGAGCCAGAGAAGCAACGGCATGTGTGATAGGATCTGCATGTCACATGTCCCTGCATTATAAAACCGGACATTTTCTTCACGAACGCCATTATCTGCCTTCTGCGTCTTTGGTGTCAGACATCAGTGTCGCAGCTCCGTCCTCCTGAGTCCTATAGCCGATACAGCTGTATGCGCTGCATACACAGCGTTAGACAGCTTAGGGAGAGCACTTTCTAGCAGTCCTTTTAAGGGCTCAAAGCGGCAGGGTCAGAGAGCCATAGGTGACAGGTCCTGCAAACAGCAACAGCGTCTGTGTAGCCCAGGTCAGGGATTTCCTCCCTGCATTTCACCATTAGGAGGGAATAGAAAGGCAGGCTTCCATTCCTCTACCCAGAGCACCACAATCCTGCCACTGTACCCTCTTGTCCTCTGCACACTCCAACTCATTCTAACTAAGCCATTATACTAGCAAACACTCAGTGTACCTAGTGGCATCCTATCTGTGGCTATTGGACTTTGCTATAGTCCCACTAGTGCAAAGACATTTGTAGAGCACGTCTGCCTGCATTGCACACTCCAACTTTTTTAAACTAAGCAATTTTACTAGCAAACACTCAGTGTACCTAGTGGCATCCTAAACGTGGCTATTGGACTTTGCTATAGTCCCACTAGTGCAAAGACATTTGCAGAGCACGTCTGCCTGCATTGCACACTACAACTCATTGTTACTAAGCCATTATACTAGCAAACACTCAGTGTACCTAGTGGCATCCTATACGTGGCTATTGGACTTTGCTATAGTCCCACTAGTGCAAAGACATTTGCAGAGCACATCTGCCTGCATTGCACACTCCAACTTTTTTAAACTAAGCAATTTTACTAGCAAACACTCAGTGTACCTAGTGGCATCCTAAACGTGGCTATTGGACTTTGCTATAGTCCCACTAGTGCAAAGACATTTGCAGAGCACGTCTGCCTGCATTGCACACTACAACTCATTGTTACTAAGCCATTATACTAGCAAACACTCAGTGTACCTAGTGGCATCCTAAAGGTGGCTATTGGACTTTGCTATAGTCCCACTAGTGCAAAGACATTTGCAGAGCACATCTGCCTGCATTGCACACTCCAACTTTTTTAAACTAAGCAATTTTACTAGCAAACACTCAGTGTACCTAGTGGCATCCTAAACGTGGCTATTGGACTTTGCTATAGTCCCACTAGTGCAAAGACATTTGCAGAGCACGTCTGCCTGCATTGCACACTACAACTCATTGTTACTAAGCCATTATACTAGCAAACACTCAGTGTACCTAGTGGCATCCTATACGTGGCTATTGGACTTTGCTATAGTCCCACTAGTGCAAAGACATTTGCAGAGCACATCTGCCTGCATTGCACACTCCAACTTTTTTAAACTAAGCAATTTTACTAGCAAACACTCAGTGTACCTAGTGGCATCCTAAACGTGGCTATTGGACTTTGCTATAGTCCCACTAGTGCAAAGACATTTGCAGAGCACGTCTGCCTGCATTGCACACTACAACTCATTGTTACTAAGCCATTATACTAGCAAACACTCAGTGTACCTAGTGGCATCCTATACGTGGCTATTGGACTTTGCTATAGTCCCACTAGTGCAAAGACATTTGCAGAGCACATCTGCCTGCATTGCACACTCCAACTTTTTTAAACTAAGCAATTTTACTAGCAAACACTCAGTGTACCTAGTGGCATCCTAAAAGTGGCTATTGGACTTTGCTATAGTCCCACTAGTGCAAAGACATTAGCAGAGCACATCTGCCTGCATTGCACACTCCAACTTTTTTAAACTAAGCAATTTTACTAGCAAACACTCAGTGTACCTAGTGGCATCCTAAACGTGGCTATTGGACTTTGCTATAGTCCCACTAGTGCAAAGACATTTGCAGAGCACATCTGCCTGCATTGCACACTACAACTTTTTTAAACTAAGCAATTTTACTAGCAAACACTCAGTGTACCTAGTGGCATCCTAAAGGTGGCTATTGGACTTTGCTATAGTCCCACTAGTGCAAAGACATTAGCAGAGCACATCTGCCTGCATTGCACACTCCAACTTTTTTAAACTAAGCAATTTTACTAGCAAACACTCAGTGTACCTAGTGGCATCCTAAACGTGGCTATTGGACTTTGCTATAGTCCCACTAGTGCAAAGACATTTGCAGAGCACGTCTGCCTGCATTGCACACTACAACTCATTGTTACTAAGCCATTATACTAGCAAACACTCAGTGTACCTAGTGGCATCCTAAACGTGGCTATTGGACTTTGCTATAGTCCCACTAGTGCAAAGACATTTGCAGAGCACGTCTGCCTGCATTGCACACTACAACTCATTGTTACTAAGCCATTATACTAGCAAACACTCAGTGTACCTAGTGGCATCCTAAAGGTGGCTATTGGACTTTGCTATAGTCCCACTAGTGCAAAGACATTTGCAGAGCACATCTGCCTGCATTGCACACTCCAACTTTTTTAAACTAAGCAATTTTACTAGCAAACACTCAGTGTACCTAGTGGCATCCTAAACGTGGCTATTGGACTTTGCTATAGTCCCACTAGTGCAAAGACATTTGCAGAGCACGTCTGCCTGCATTGCACACTACAACTCATTGTTACTAAGCCATTATACTAGCAAACACTCAGTGTACCTAGTGGCATCCTATACGTGGCTATTGGACTTTGCTATAGTCCCACTAGTGCAAAGACATTTGCAGAGCACATCTGCCTGCATTGCACACTCCAACTTTTTTAAACTAAGCAATTTTACTAGCAAACACTCAGTGTACCTAGTGGCATCCTAAACGTGGCTATTGGACTTTGCTATAGTCCCACTAGTGCAAAGACATTTGCAGAGCACGTCTGCCTGCATTGCACACTACAACTCATTGTTACTAAGCCATTATACTAGCAAACACTCAGTGTACCTAGTGGCATCCTATACGTGGCTATTGGACTTTGCTATAGTCCCACTAGTGCAAAGACATTTGCAGAGCACATCTGCCTGCATTGCACACTCCAACTTTTTTAAACTAAGCAATTTTACTAGCAAACACTCAGTGTACCTAGTGGCATCCTAAAAGTGGCTATTGGACTTTGCTATAGTCCCACTAGTGCAAAGACATTAGCAGAGCACATCTGCCTGCATTGCACACTCCAACTTTTTTAAACTAAGCAATTTTACTAGCAAACACTCAGTGTACCTAGTGGCATCCTAAACGTGGCTATTGGACTTTGCTATAGTCCCACTAGTGCAAAGACATTTGCAGAGCACATCTGCCTGCATTGCACACTACAACTTTTTTAAACTAAGCAATTTTACTAGCAAACACTCAGTGTACCTAGTGGCATCCTAAAGGTGGCTATTGGACTTTGCTATAGTCCCACTAGTGCAAAGACATTAGCAGAGCACATCTGCCTGCATTGCACACTCCAACTTTTTTAAACTAAGCAATTTTACTAGCAAACACTCAGTGTACCTAGTGGCATCCTAAACGTGGCTATTGGACTTTGCTATAGTCCCACTAGTGCAAAGACATTTGCAGAGCACGTCTGCCTGCATTGCACACTACAACTCATTGTTACTAAGCCATTATACTAGCAAACACTCAGTGTACCTAGTGGCATCCTAAACGTGGCTATTGGACTTTGCTATAGTCCCACTAGTGCAAAGACATTTGCAGAGCACGTCTGCCTGCATTGCACACTACAACTCATTGTTACTAAGCCATTATACTAGCAAACACTCAGTGTACCTAGTGGCATCCTATACGTGGCTATTGTACTTTTGTCAATTCACAGTATTGGAACGTTATTTGCAGCACGTCTGCCTGCATTGCACACTCTAACTTTTTTAAACTCAGCCATTATACTAGCAAACACACAGTGTACCTAGTTGTATCGTAAACGTGGCTTTTGTACTTTTGTCTATTCACAGTATTGGAACGTTATTTGCAGCACGTCTGCCTGCATTGCACACTCTAACTTTTTTAAACTCAGCCATTATACTAGCAAACACACAGTGTACCTAGTTGTATCCTAAACGTGGCTTTTGTACTTTTGTCTATTCACAGTATTGGAACGTTATTTGCAGCACGTCTGCCTGCATTGCACACTCTAACTTTTTTAAACTCAGCCATTATACTAGCAAACACTCACTGTACCTAGTTGTATCCTAAACGTGGCTATTGTACTTTTGTCAATTCACAGTATTGGAACGTTATTTGCAGCACGTCTGCCTGCATTGCACACTCTAACTTTTTTAAACTCAGCCATTATACTAGCAAACACTCACTGTACCTAGTTGTATCCTAAACGTGGCTATTGGACTTTTGTCAATTCACAGTATTGGAACGTTATTTGCAGCACGTCTGCCTGCATTGCACACTCTAACTTTTTTAAACTCAGCCATTATACTAGCAAACACTCACTGTACCTAGTTGTATCCTAAACGTGGCTATTGGACTTTTGTCAATTCACAGTATTGGAACGTTATTTGCAGCACGTCTGCCTGCATTGCACACTCTAACTTTTTTAAACTCAGCCATTATACTAGCAAACACTCACTGTACCTAGTTGTATCCTAAACGTGGCTATTGGACTTTTGTCAATTCACAGTATTGGAACGTTATTTGCAGCACGTCTGCCTGCATTGCACACTCTAACTTTTTTAAACTCAGCCATTATACTAGCAAACACTCACTGTACCTAGTTGTATCCTAAACGTGGCTATTGTACTTTTGTCAATTCACAGTATTGGAACGTTATTTGCAGCACGTCTGCCTGCATTGCACACTCTAACTTTTTTAAACTCAGCCATTATACTAGCAAACACTCACTGTACCTAGTTGTATCCTAAACGTGGCTATTGGACTTTTGTCAATTCACAGTATTGGAACGTTATTTGCAGCACGTCTGCCTGCATTGCACACTCTAACTTTTTTAAACTCAGCCATTATACTAGCAAACACTCACTGTACCTAGTTGTATCCTAAACGTGGCTATTGTACTTTTGTCAATTCACAGTATTGGAACGTTATTTGCAGCACGTCTGCCTGCATTGCACACTCTAACTTTTTTAAACTCAGCCATTATACTAGCAAACACTCACTGTACCTAGTTGTATCCTAAACGTGGCTATTGGACTTTTGTCAATTCACAGTATTGGAACGTTATTTGCAGCACGTCTGCCTGCATTGCACACTCTAACTTTTTTAAACTCAGCCATTATACTAGCAAACACTCACTGTACCTAGTTGTATCCTAAACGTGGCTATTGTACTTTTGTCTATTCACAGTATTGGAACGTTATTTGCAGCACGTCTGCCTGCATTGCACACTCTAACTTTTTTAAACTCAGCCATTATACTAGCAAACACTCACTGTACCAAGTTGTATCCTAAACGTGGCTATTGTACTTTTGTCAATTCACAGTATTGGAACGTTATTTGCAGCACGTCTGCCTGCATTGCACACTCTAACTTTTTTAAACTCAGCCATTATACTAGCAAACACTCACTGTACCTAGTTGTATCCTAAACGTGGCTATTGTACTTTTGTCTATTCACACTACTGCAAATCTATGTGCAGCACCTCTGCATGACAACCTCGTGCTCTGTTTTTAATAAGCTATAATGATAGCACAAAATACTGCCATTTTGTGGCATCATAGAACTGGCTGTTGTATTCCATTAGTGCCCCACTGGTGACAAGCTATTTCTAGCACCTCTACATCACACCCTCATGCACATTTTGCTACGCTAATGTTATAGCAAACTCATGGAATTCATTGCTGCATTTCATAATTCGGAGGGATAGAAAGTCAGGCTTCCTTTAGCTTTTCCTTCTGTTCATAGACAGCATCTCCAAGACAAATTTCCCCTCCACGTCTAAGTGTGGAGAGGCAGCAAGTGCGCATGCGTGTGCCGATGTACCCCAGCTGCAGCATAATTACAGTGTTTCGCCTAGTGAGTATGCTCAGCCTGACTGTGCCATTCCTGACGCTAAGTCTTCATTTCGGGATACAGCGCATGCTCCCACACTAAGTGTGAAAAGCCTCTTTGCACAGGTGCTTGCATTCCGTGCCGGGTCTAAGTCCTGTTTTGTGCCTAGACACCATGCTAAAGCTGATAGTCTTTTTTCAGAGACTGTATTTCATGCTACTGAGCATGCTCAGGCACTTCCTGCATCAGAGACTAGGTCCGGTAATGAACTCTTTGGCCCTGGCCCTGATGTGGGGGTCCCATATAGACCACAGGGCATCAGGTGTCCTCCCAAATGGCTTGCAGAGGCCCACACCTATGACTTGTCATCGCATTATTGATGGTCAGACGATGACTGGTGAGGTGTTTGGGTCATGGCAGCCATGAGGTCATCATTGAAGTTGCGTTTCCAAATAGGACGCTAGTTATGCCACTCATGACGTGTCACTCTACTTTTGTCTATAGGAGGTGCATTGTGGTTCACCATGGTTTGGGGCGGACCCAGGTTATCAAAGGGGCTGGAGCCAACAAGGAGGTGCACAGTCTTCTATTATGCTCCGAAAGAGCACACCTCCATGTGTTGAACCCATTGCGGCTTTAGGCCAGAGGTAGGCAGGGATAGGGTGGTGGATGCAGGCCACCACCACAGTTGGTAACGCAGAACGGTTAAGACCAGCTCCTGTCCTAACAGTCCTGCTTGTGCAGCCCAGTGGCATTAACAGGCCTGCTGCTGCTGATGCGCCTGCTGTCCACAGGTGTGGCCCCTACGCACACGGTCAGCGTACTCAATGGCCCCTGTGTTGTTAACAGGGAGTTCCTGGGCTGGGTGGGCATGTGGACCCTGTGACGCTAACAGGGCTCACAGTCTCCAGATCCGAATGGCGTCTAACTCGGTTCAGGCTACTATTAGTTTCATAGCCACACAGCTCTGTATCCTCCACCAAACCTTCCAGTTGCCAACCTCTCCTTTTCCAACTGGGAGCACGGTGGACACTGACTGCTGATGGGGATATATACCTTTCTCTTTCTTTTCTTATTAATTTTCGTTATATAGCGGTCACAGATTATATACCACTTTATCCAAATCTGCCAGTCCCACTGTAACAGATGTTGTTTCTTCAGCAAATGTTACAGTTGCTTAACCACCAAATCCACGGACCAAAATTTTTTTCCCCTTTCCAACACACCTGTTCCCCTTTCCAACAGCATCTGTCCTTTTCCAACTCATTTTGGGATATGACCAAAAGTGCAACCGTGCAGGGACACCGTACTCAACGCCATCTCAGCACAGCAGCCATCCCTCGGTCCCTCCGATGTGGACAAGTAAAAGACCATTTCCTCCTATCCATGACAAAGCGTTGAGATTCACTCTGTGCAGCACTGGTGTTTAGTGGAAAAGTAGATCTAAGATTGCGTACCACATTCTGCAGATACTCCTGTATACGTGCGTCTATTTCTATGGCAGGAATTAGTTCGGCAAATTTTGTCTTGTACCGGGGATCTAACAGTGTGGCAACCCAGTATTCTGGATTACTTTGAATTCGTACAATCCGAGGGTCATGTTGTAGGTAGTGCAGCAAGAATCCGCTCATGTGTCTTGTGCATCCAGGAGGACCAAGTCCTTGGTGTGTTGGTGGCAGAGAGGTGAGAATCGTGCATACTTCCTCTGTCCTCTACCCACAACCTCGCACAACCGAAATGTGAGCAAGCTCTCACTCATCTGCTGAGTCTTCCATGCCGATCGCCAGTTCGTCCTCCATTTCTTCATGGGCTCCTGCACTTTCATCAACACTTTTTGCTGATACTATGCGCCCTTGTTAATCCCTCTCCCTCACCATGACTGCCGCATAGGTGCCGCTGACCATCTGGACCTCGTAGATCTTGTTATCCCTTCCGCATATGACTCCTCCTGTACTTCCTCCCCTTCCTCTTGTCCCAACACCTGACTCTGAATAATAATTACAGTGTGCTCCATCATGTAGATGACCAGAATTGTCACCCTGAGAATGACATTGCCAGTGCTAAACATCTTCGTCGACATTTCAAAACTGTGTAGCAGGGTGCATAGGTCCTTGATCTGACACCACTCCAGCAGCGTGATCTGCACCACCTCTGGATCAAGTTATCCCAGGCTATATGTCTTACCGTATTTCAGCAGGGCTCTGCGGTGCTGCCACACACGCTGCAACATGTGCAGATTCCAATTCCTGCGTGTCGGAACATCGCATTTCCGGCGTTTAACTGCCAGACCCTAAGACTTCCGGAGTGATGAAAGTTGTTGAGCTGCTGTGTGCGCACGATGGAAGTGAGCACATAGTGAGCGTGCCCGCTGCACAAGTCCATGTAGGCCGTGATGGTGTTTTAAAAATTGCTGGAGAATTCGGTTCAACACGTGAGCCATACAAGGCACGTGTGTCACATTGCCCTGACGATGGCCCACAGCCAGGTTTGCATCATTGCCGCACACGGCTGTTAAGTCACCAACGTAGTCCGCTCCGTCAATTTGTACTCCGGTTGCCAGGTGACAACGTGTTCCTTTCATGATTAGTGCTGATGATGGGAGAGTAGTCGATGCCAGCGGTGCAGGTGGACGCAGGTTATGCTCACCCACTGGGCTGCATTACCTTGACAGATGCAGAATCTCTGGCTGAATGTAGCTGGTGGGTATCTCACAGATGAAATACCATCATTCAGCTACAACCAATGGGAAGACACCACACCCTTTTTTATGCCCATCCTGTCTGCAGACCACTGCCAGACATAGCTATGAACCTCTGGTTAATTTTACCCCCAGTTCAGTTTTATGATTTTGTGTGCTTGTTACCTGACTACTTTTCCTGCTTGCTGTTTATGTACCTTGTTGGCCGATACGCATTTCACCTCTGCTTGTTTTCTGATTAAGTCCTGGCCGTCCCATTCTGTTCCTGTTCCTCAATTAATGTTTTGACCCTGCCTGACTACTATTCTCTGGAATAGCGGTGTGACTCACATTTCCCATACATTTCAAAGTAAAACTTTGACTGCCTGATGGCATTGAGCTCTGCTGCCAGCATAGTAAGGAGGTGTGTGGTAGTCCTTGTGCGCAGTTGCAAGGAAGGGTGGCCTGACCACACAGGGTTTGCGCCAAGGTAGAGGACCCACACGAGGTTGAAGAGGCAGAAGCAGTGTATTAACTTCTACATACAGAACAAGGATTGAAACAACTCGTGGGGACGGCAAGACTTGTACAGCAGACCCTTCTCCATCTCTCACCATAGTTTGCCAGTGCCCAGTCAGTGACATGTAATGACCCTGTCTATGCTTACTGGTCCAAGTATCTGTGTTGAAATGCACCCTGTCGCACACAGATTTTCTCAAGGAAGTGGTGATGATGTTGTGTGCGACATGCTGGTGTAGCGCGGGCATGCTTTTCTTGGAGAAGCAGTGGTGATTGGGCATCTGGTACTGGGGCACAGCGACAGACATAAGGTCTGTAAAATCCTGTGTGTCCACTACGCGTAAAGGCAGCATTTCGGTAGCCAACAGCTTACAGAGGGATAGAGTCAACCACTTAGCTTTGTCATGGGTCGCAGTAAGTGGCCTTTTATTTGACCACATCTGAGGGACAGAGATCTGGCTGCTGTCTGTAGACGGTGTTGAGTAGGGTGTCCCTGGAAAAATGCAGGTTTGTGAGAAAAGTGCAGGCGGAGACATGATGTTGCCTTCATCTTGCCTTCAGATCTGTTCATCTTGTATCATTTTTAAAAAACACAGCAAGCAAGGGTTACTCCAAGCGGAGTCTACCTTTTTTCCCAAAATTGGGCACACAGACACCCCATCAGTGGCAGCACTTGTGCCCTAGTTGCAAACAGGATGTTTTGATTTGCATCAAGCACATTCCAAATCCACAAGCATTTACTCTCCCCAGGATGACACAGGGGTAGTAAATTCCTTCTGGATCCATGACTTGTTCATTTTGATGAACGTCAGTCTGTCCACATTGTCACTGGACAGACGCGTGCGCTTATCTGTCAGCACACACCCAGCAGCACTGAAGACACGTTCAGAGACAACGCTGGCAGCTGGACACGACAAAATCTCCAAGGCGTAACTGGAGAGCTCTGTCAATTTTTCTAGATTTGAAGCCCAAAAGGAGCAAGGCTCCATTTGCAAAGTCATTGCATCGATGTTCATTTGGAGATACTCCTGTATCATCCTCTCCATCCGTTGACTATGTGTCAGACTTGTTGTCTCTGGTGGCCTTGCAAAGGAGGGTCTAAAAAAATTATGAAAAGATTCCATAAAATTGCTGTTACCAGCACCAGATACGGTCCTACTGGTACGGGTAGACTGTTGAAGATGATGAGGCCGTCCCATGTTTGTCAAGTTACAACTGGGAGAATCACTCCCTTCACCTGCACGGTTGTTTGGTGGAAAAGCCGAGCTAAGATCGAGTAACAGCTTATGCTGATACTCCTGCATACGTGCGTCCCTTTCTATGGGTGGAATTATGTCACAAAATTTGGACTTGTCCCGGGGATCTAATAGTGTGGCAAGCCAGTAGTCATCATCACTTCTAATTTTGACAATACGAGGGTCATGTTGGAGGTAGTGCAACAAGAAGGCACTCATGTGTCTTGCGCAGCCATGCGGACCAAGTCCACGCTGTGTTTGTGGCATAGAGGTGCTAACCGTTCTTTCTTCCTCTGTCATCTCCCCCCAACCTCTTTCAACTGAAATTTGACCAAGGTCCCCCTCATCTGCTGAGTCTTCCATGTCCATGGACAGTTCGTCCTCCATATCTTCATGTCCTCCTGCACCTTCCTCAACATGTCGCCTGCTACCATGCGCCCTTGTTGATCCCTGTCCCCCATGGTCCCATGCCTGCCGCGTTGGTGATGATGAACGTCTGGACCTTGGTGATGTTGTTGTGTCTTGCGCATATGAATCCTCCTGTAGTTCCTCCCCTTCCTGTTGTCCCACCCCCTGACTACGAATAGTGTTTAGCGTGTGCTCCAGCATGTAAATGACTGTAATCGTCATGCTGATAATGGCATTGTCAGCGCTAAACATATTCGTCGCCATGTCGAAACTGTGCAGAAGGGTGCATAGGTCCTTGATCTGAGATCACTCCATCAGGGTGATCTGCCCCACTTCTGCATCTCGTTGGCCCAGGCTATACATCATGACGTATTGCACCAGGGCTCGCCGGTGCTGCCACAGTCGCTGTAACATGTGGAGAGTTGAATTCCAGCGTGTCGCCACATCGCATTTCAGGCGATGAACCGGCAGGCCGAAAGACTTCTGGAGCGATGCAAGTCGCTCTGCTGCGGCGCTTGAACGGCGGAAGTGAGCTGACAGTTTTCGTGCCCTGTTCAGAAGGCCATCTAGGCCGGGATAGTGTGTTAAAAATTGCTGGACGACAAGGTTCAACACGTGAGCCATACAAGGTACGTGTGTCACCTTGCCCAGGCGAAGGGCCGCACCCAGGTTTGCAGCATTGTCGCACACGGCCTTACCAGGCTGCAGGTTGAGTGGAGACAACCATTTATTAAACTCGGACCGCAGAGCTGACCACAACTCCTCAGCTGTGTGACTCTTATTCCCAAGACATGTCAAGCTAAAGACCGCCTGATGCCGTTGCGCTCTGCTGCCAGCATAGTAATGAGGGGTGCGTGATTCCTTCTGCGCAGTGAGAACGCTGGTGGCCTGACCAGGCAGGCTTGGGGCGGAGGTGGAGGACCCAGATGAGGTGGAGGATGCAGAAGCTGTGGTGGAACTTGGACAGACATAGAATTGACACACAAGTCGTGGGGACGGCAAGACTTGTGCAGCAGACCCTTCACCATCTATCACCATAGTTACCCAGTGCCCAGTCAGCGACATGTAACGTCCCTGTCCATGCTTACTGGTCCAAGTATCGGTGGTGAAATGCACCCGTTCACACACAGAGTTTCTCAAGGAAGCGGTGATGTTGTGTGCGACATGCTGGTGTAGCGCGGGCACACCTTTCTTAGAGAAGTAGTGGCGACTAGGCATCTGGTACTGGGGCACAGCGACAGATATAAGGTCTCTAAAATCCTGTGTGTCCACTAGGCGGAAAGGCAGCATTTCTGTAGCCAACAGCTTACAGAGGGATAGAGTCAACCTCTTCGCTTTGTCATGGGTCGCAGGAAGTGGCCTTTTATTTGACCACATCTGAGGGACAGAGATCTGGCTGCTGTGTGTAGACGGTGTTGAGTAGGGTGTCCCTGGAAAAATGCAGCTTTGTGAGGAAAGTGCAGGCGGAGACATGATGTTGCCTTCATCCAAAGTTGGTGCTATCGATGTCTGAGAGAGCTGTACACACTCACTTGTTTCCCCTTCCAAACCAACTGACGACCTACCAAGCAAACTGCCTGTTGCGGTTACAGTGGTGGGAGTTGTGGGTGGAAAAACAGGTGTGACAGCTGTCCCCACAGTCCTAGAAGATGACGAGCGCGCGGATGCCCTGGAAGGGGCAGGCGGTGGATGGTTGGCTCCACTAGGCCGCATTGCAGCACGGTGAGCTTCCCACCAGGCCATATGATATTTATTCATGTGACGATTCATGGAAGAAGTTGTCAAACTGCTGAGGTTTTGACCTCTACTAAGATAACCATGCCAAATGTTACAGATCACATAATTTGGCCGATCTTTTTTTATGTCAAAAAAGGACCAGGCTAGGCAAGGCTTAGAGGCCATGCGACCTGTTGATCCACCCCGAATAATGCTCAGAGGCAGAGTGGTGGCTGAGGATGCAGTTGTAGACGTGCTACCAGTGCTCCGACTGTGTCCAGGAAGGCGCCAGGTTACTTCGACGTCGGTTGCATCCTCCTCCACCGCCTCTATTGACCTCCTCGAGTGTCTGACTGTGGGTTGACAGTAGGTGGGATCTAGAACTTCATCATCAATTGTTGTGTTTGCACTCCCCTCCCCCTCAGACCGAGTTTCTTCTTGCCCTGACCGAATATTTAAGTTGTCATCCCAATCGGGTATCTGCGTCTCATCTTCATCAGTATGTTCCTCATTGCCTATAACCACAGTTGTTGGAAAGGCAGCATTTTGGTAGCCAACAGTTTGCATATGATGAAAGTCAACCTCCAAGCCATGTCATGCCCTTCTAAAAGCATGTAAAACACAGCGAGGGGACTCCAACCACAGTCTCCCTCGTTGCCACTAACTGGGCCACACACACCCCACTTGACTGGCATCGGTTGAGCCCCCTTTTGAAAAAGAAAAAGATGCTTTGCATGAAGCACTCTCAAAAATACGCGTGCCTTTCCCGTCTCCTGGCTGACCCAGGGGAAGAAAAGTCCTCTGAGAGCCATGACTTGTTCATCTTGGTTCTTTTAGAAACACAGCGAGGGGACTCCAACCACAGTCTCCCTCGTTGCCACTAACTGGGCCACACACACCCCACTTGACTGGCATCGGTTGAGCCCCCTTTTGAAAAAGAAAAAGATGCTTTGCATGAAGCACTCTCAAAAATACGCGTGCCTTTCCCGTCCCCTGGCTGACCCAGGGGAAGAAAAGTCCTCTGAGAGCCATGACTTGTTCATCTTGGTTCTTTTAGAAACACAGCGAGGGGACTCCAACCACAGTCTCCCTCGTTGCCACTAACTGGGCCACACACACCCCACTTGACTGGCATCGGTTGAGCCCCCTTTTGAAAAAGAAAAAGATGCTTTGCATGAAGCACTCTCAAAAATACGCGTGCCTTTCCCGTCCCCTGGCTGACCCAGGGGAAGAAAAGTCCTCTGAGAGCCATGACTTGTTCATCTTGGTTCTTTTAGAAACACAGCGAGGGGACTCCAACCACAGTCTCCCTCGTTGCCACTAACTGGGCCACACACACCCCACTTGACTGGCATCGGTTGAGCCCCCTTTTGAAAAAGAAAAAGATGCTTTGCATGAAGCACTCTCAAAAATACGCGTGCCTTTCCCGTCCCCTGGCTGACCCAGGGGAAGAAAAGTCCTCTGAGAGCCATGACTTGTTCATCTTGGTTCTTTTAGAAACACAGCGAGGGGACTCCAACCACAGTCTCCCTCGTTGCCACTAACTGGGCCACACACACCCCACTTGACTGGCATCGGTTGAGCCCCCTTTTGAAAAAGAAAAAGATGCTTTGCATGAAGCACTCTCAAAAATACGCGTGCCTTTCCCGTCCCCTGGCTGACCCAGGGGAAGAAAAGTCCTCTGAGAGCCATGACTTGTTCATCTTGGTTCTTTTAGAAACACAGCGAGGGGACTCCAACCACAGTCTCCCTCGTTGCCACTAACTGGGCCACACACACCCCACTTGACTGGCATCGGTTGAGCCCCCTTTTGAAAAAGAAAAAGATGCTTTGCATGAAGCACTCTCAAAAATACGCGTGCCTTTCCCATCCCCTGGCTGACCCAGGGGAAGAAAAGTCCTCTGAGAGCCATGACTTGTTCATCTTGGTTCTTTTAGAAACACAGCGAGGGGACTCCAACCACAGTCTCCCTCGTTGCCACTAACTGGGCCACACACACCCCACTTGACTGGCATCGGTTGAGCCCCCTTTTGAAAAAGAAAAAGATGCTTTGCATGAAGCACTCTCAAAAATACGCGTGCCTTTCCCGTCCCCTGGCTGAACCAGGGGAAGAAAAGTCCTCTGAGAGCCATGACTTGTTCATCTTGGTTCTTTTAGAAACACAGCGAGGGGACTCCAACCACAGTCTCCCTCGTTGCCACTAACTGGGCCACACACACCCCACTTGACTGGCATCGGTTGAGCCCCCTTTTGAAAAAGAAAAAGATGCTTTGCATGAAGCACTCTCAAAAATACGCGTGCCTTTCCCGTCCCCTGGCTGACCCAGGGGAAGAAAAGTCCTCTGAGAGCCATGACTTGTTCATCTTGGTTCTTTTAGAAACACAGCGAGGGGACTCCAACCACAGTCTCCCTCGTTGCCACTAACTGGGCCACACACACCCCACTTGACTGGCATCGGTTGAGCCCCCTTTTGAAAAAGAAAAAGATGCTTTGCATGAAGCACTCTCAAAAATACGCGTGCCTTTCCCGTCCCCTGGCTGACCCAGGGGAAGAAAAGTCCTCTGAGAGCCATGACTTGTTCATCTTGGTTCTTTTAGAAACACAGCGAGGGGACTCCAACCACAGTCTCCCTCGTTGCCACTAACTGGGCCACACACACCCCACTTGACTGGCATCGGTTGAGCCCCCTTTTGAAAAAGAAAAAGATGCTTTGCATGAAGCACTCTCAAAAATACGCGTGCCTTTCCCGTCCCCTGGCTGACCCAGGGGAAGAAAAGTCCTCTGAGAGCCATGACTTGTTCATCTTGGTTCTTTTAGAAACACAGCGAGGGGACTCCAACCACAGTCTCCCTCGTTGCCACTAACTGGGCCACACACACCCCACTTGACTGGCATCGGTTGAGCCCCCTTTTGAAAAAGAAAAAGATGCTTTGCATGAAGCACTCTCAAAAATACGCGTGCCTTTCCCGTCCCCTGGCTGACCCAGGGGAAGAAAAGTCCTCTGAGAGCCATGACTTGTTCATCTTGGTTCTTTTAGAAACACAGCGAGGGGACTCCAACCACAGTCTCCCTCGTTGCCACTAACTGGGCCACACACACCCCACTTGACTGGCATCGGTTGAGCCCCCTTTTGAAAAAGAAAAAGATGCTTTGCATGAAGCACTCTCAAAAATACGCGTGCCTTTCCCGTCCCCTGGCTGACCCAGGGGAAGAAAAGTCCTCTGAGAGCCATGACTTGTTCATCTTGGTTCTTTTAGAAACACAGCGAGGGGACTCCAACCACAGTCTCCCTCGTTGCCACTAACTGGGCCACACACACCCCACTTGACTGGCATCGGTTGAGCCCCCTTTTGAAAAAGAAAAAGATGCTTTGCATGAAGCACTCTCAAAAATACGCGTGCCTTTCCCGTCCCCTGGCTGACCCAGGGGAAGAAAAGTCCTCTGAGAGCCATGACTTGTTCATCTTGGTTCTTTTAGAAACACAGCGAGGGGACTCCAACCACAGTCTCCCTCGTTGCCACTAACTGGGCCACACACACCCCACTTGACTGGCATCGGTTGAGCCCCCTTTTGAAAAAGAAAAAGATGCTTTGCATGAAGCACTCTCAAAAATACGCGTGCCTTTCCCGTCCCCTGGCTGACCCAGGGGAAGAAAAGTCCTCTGAGAGCCATGACTTGTTCATCTTGGTTCTTTTAGAAACACAGCGAGGGGACTCCAACCACAGTCTCCCTCGTTGCCACTAACTGGGCCACACACACCCCACTTGACTGGCATCGGTTGAGCCCCCTTTTGAAAAAGAAAAAGATGCTTTGCATGAAGCACTCTCAAAAATACGCGTGCCTTTCCCGTCCCCTGGCTGACCCAGGGGAAGAAAAGTCCTCTGAGAGCCATGACTTGTTCATCTTGGTTCTTTTAGAAACACAGCGAGGGGACTCCAACCACAGTCTCCCTCGTTGCCACTAACTGGGCCACACACACCCCACTTGACTGGCATCGGTTGAGCCCCCTTTTGAAAAAGAAAAAGATGCTTTGCATGAAGCACTCTCAAAAATACGCGTGCCTTTCCCGTCCCCTGGCTGACCCAGGGGAAGAAAAGTCCTCTGAGAGCCATGACTTGTTCATCTTGGTTCTTTTAGAAACACAGCGAGGGGACTCCAACCACAGTCTCCCTCGTTGCCACTAACTGGGCCACACACACCCCACTTGACTGGCATCGGTTGAGCCCCCTTTTGAAAAAGAAAAAGATGCTTTGCATGAAGCACTCTCAAAAATACGCGTGCCTTTCCCGTCCCCTGGCTGACCCAGGGGAAGAAAAGTCCTCTGAGAGCCATGACTTGTTCATCTTGGTTCTTTTAGAAACACAGCGAGGGGACTCCAACCACAGTCTCCCTCGTTGCCACTAACTGGGCCACACACACCCCACTTGACTGGCATCGGTTGAGCCCCCTTTTGAAAAAGAAAAAGATGCTTTGCATGAAGCACTCTCAAAAATACGCGTGCCTTTCCCGTCCCCTGGCTGACCCAGGGGAAGAAAAGTCCTCTGAGAGCCATGACTTGTTCATCTTGGTTCTTTTAGAAACACAGCGAGGGGACTCCAACCACAGTCTCCCTCGTTGCCACTAACTGGGCCACACACACCCCACTTGACTGGCATCGGTTGAGCCCCCTTTTGAAAAAGAAAAAGATGCTTTGCATGAAGCACTCTCAAAAATACGCGTGCCTTTCCCGTCCCCTGGCTGACCCAGGGGAAGAAAAGTCCTCTGAGAGCCATGTCCACATTGTCAGTGGACAGACACGTGTGCTTATCTGCCAGCAGACCCACAGCAGCACTGAAGACAGGTTCCGAGAGAACGCTGGCTGCAGGACACGACAAGATCCCCAAGACGTACGTGGCGAGCTCAGGCAATTTATCAACATTGGAAGCCTAAAATGAGCAGGGCTCAAGTTGCACAATAATGGAATCGATGTTTCCTTGCATATACTCATATATCTGTGTGTCCTACTCTTTTTCCTTGTCCAGCTCTTTTGTTTTCGCATGAGTATATGTCCTTGTCACTTTCCCATGTGTTGTGAGTTGTTTGTGACCTTTTGGACACCTTTGAGGGTGTTTTCTAGGTGTTTTTCTGTGTTTGTGATTGCCTGCCATTGTTTCCTATGCAGTTCGAGTTCGGTTCGTCGAACGTTCGACGAACCGAACTCGCACGGGAGGTCCGTTCGGCGAACCAACCTCGAGCCGAACCGCGACCGGTTCGCTCATCTCTACTGCAGATCTCCTGGCCGCAGCAGCACCTGAAGGCAAAGCCGCTACACAGAGCTTAGGGATCGCAGTGAGTACAGCAGTGCCCCTTAGAGAAGCTCCCGCCGCCTGCCATACAGGTGAAGACAGTGAGAGAGGGACAAGGTATAGCTACAGGCAGCCTAGTACCAAGGAGAAACATAGCGCAGCAGGGAGGCCTCACAACTAACCTGGTGCAGAGATCCTGAACTGTTCCCAGATCACCAAAAACTGTAACATCAGAAACTGAACCCCTTTTTAACACCTGCAAGTAAAATCTGATCAGAGTTAATGAATTGGTGTGACACACTTTATTTCTTCATCTGAGGAGCCATAGGCTGCTGCACTAAAGTGACAGTTGAAAAGGCTGTGAGGAAAAACGGCCGCCATATCTGTGTACTACTAAAACTGCCCTGGGGACCCCGCTTCACCTACGGGAAGCGTAAACAACTGGCTGCCTAACCATCACCCCAGAGGTCTGACCTGCAGCCCCAGTAACCATACTGGAACCGTAGGTGGCGTCACAAAATACTTTTATTTATTTATTTATTTTTTTCTTTATTATTTTTTTTAATTTATTTTATTATTTTTTATTTTTATTTTTATTATTTATTGACTTTCAGCGACCACCAGGGCCACGGAACCGGGCACAGGCCCCCGTGACATAATCCCATTAACCAACACCCAGAACCGAGTACCCCACGGCCCTGGGGCGGGTCAGCTTTTGGCGTCACGAACAGGATCTGGACAAGGCCCAGTAACCCTGGGTAACGTGTGCCTTGAAAACTGTTTAATAATAACTGAACTTTGCCACCATTTTGAGCATTTGAAAAACTAACTGCGCCACAGTGAGGATGGAGATGCAAGGCGATGCTGATGCCGCTGGAGCAGCTGCAGCACCTGAAGCTGCAGCCCCAATCATGCCGCTTGCTCTGCCGTATGTCCCAAGGGCAGCATGGTTACCGCAATATGCTGGGGAGCCCAATACCCTAGCTGAATTTAGAGAAAAGATGTGCAATTTCCTGAATATATACTCTATGACTGAGAAGCAAAAAGTGTCTGTTTTGCTGGGGCAACTGACGGGTGCAGCAGAGCGAGAGGTTAAATCCTGGCTGAATACAGATAAAAGGACAATAACCCAGATATTTGCTAATTTAAAAGCTGCTTTTGAAACTCGTACTGTAGCTGAGCTAAGAATGAGGTTTTACAACTGCAAACAAAGGCCGCAGGATAGCATACGGGATTATGCATTGAACCTTCAGGAGGCGCTGCAGGGTGTAAAGCAGGTAGACCCTGAAAGTGCACAAGAGGAAGATAAAATGTTAATTGAACAATTTCTTGAGGGGCTACATTCACCAATTCATCAAACACAGCTGCGTCTATGGGTGATGGAGCATCCGAGTCTAGACTTTGTAACTCTGAAGAACTGGGCCATTAGAGCACTGCGAGTCCCTGTGACTACAGACCCCGCACCTCAACCGCGGCAAGCCATCACCTCTCCCTCAGAGGTGGCGTCCCTTTCCTTAACTCCAGCAGAAATCAATGGACAGGCTGTAATACCTGGTGCCTCTGATGACTTGCGTTCCCAGGTACAGCAGCTGACAAAAGATGTGGCCATGCTCCTAAAGGCCATGCAACTCCTGCAGAAACCACAGTCATCGGAGAGGATCCAGTTGGTTGACAGCCCTGAGGACATCCCGTGGATGCGAGGAAGGAGGAACCCACCGCCCAGAGGAAGACCCAACGACCGCTACGACTCGTCAGGACAACCTATCTGCCGCCGTTGTAACGAGGCGGGCCACTTTGCCAGGTCATGTCCTTTAAACCAGCGACTCCTGGGGCAGCGGGCCGGCCACCAGGAATAAAACAACCAGGCCCATCAAACTGGCTCGATAGATACAGTATGTGGGAGGACGACCATTCCTATCTATCGTGCTAGATGGCATTCCCACACTTGCTCTATTGGACACTGGCTCACAGGTGACGACGATCCCGCATATCCTTTACAAAAGATTTTGGGACGATTCTGAGCTCACTCGTCCAGACCCAGACCTTACTATATATGCTGCTAATGGACAGCCAGTATCACAAGTAGGGTACAAGGAGGTGACGATAAAGGTGGGGAGGGAGGAGCTAAAGGGCCAAGGACTTATTGTGGTGGATACTGATTGTCGTGAAAGAAATCCAACAATGATATTAGGTACTAATGTTGTTGAAAATTGTCTAGGAGAAGTTCTTTTCTTGCTCCAGCAGGTTGCAGAAACTGCCAGCATCGGGCAGCAGAGGGTCCTACAGAACGAAATCAAAGCCCTTCTGCAGAGACAACAGGTAGAGTTGTCTGGTGGAGAAATCGGCAGTGTACGGGTAAGCGACCCATTCCCCATTGTGTTACCCCCAAGAAGTGAAGTGATGATTTGGTGTCGGGCAGCTATAGGCCTCAGAGGGCGGGATTACCAGGCAATGGTAGAGCCCATGTACTCAGATAGTAGGCCCACAGTCCTGACAGCCAGGGGGATAGTTGATGTACGCAAAGGGAGGGTACCTGTATGAGTTTTAAACTGTGGAGAGGAAGAGGTCAAGCTACCCAGATATGCTACTGTTGCCAAGTTGTTCACTGTCAACAACAACTCAATTCAGGCAGTGGAACCCTTGACCGCATCCGACCAGGCGGAGGACAACAGCTCCAAGGGGCAGCTGGAGGACTGGTGTCAGAAGCTGCATGTCGGCACTGATTCCACCCCTTCTTACCAAAGGCACGGAGTTTATCGGGTGGTGAAGGAATATGAATGGGTCTTTAGTAAGCATCCATTAGACTTGGGGCGGATAAAAGGGGTACACCATCGCATACCCACGGGAGACCATCCACCTATAAAAGAGAGATACAGGCCTATCCCACCAGCTCACTATCAGTGTGCTAAAGATATGTTACGGGAAATGAAGGAAGCTGGGGTTATTAGAGATAGTTGTAGCCCCTGGTCAGCCCCACTTGTCCTGGTAAGAAAGAAAGATGGCACAATGAGCATGTGCGTTGACTATAGGCAGATAAGCTGCATAACACACAAGGATGCTTACCCGTTGCCCTGCATTGAGGAATCACTTGCTGCACTGAAAGCTGCTAATTTCTTTTCCACCTTAGATCTTACCAGTGGCTATTGGCAGGTTTCCATGGCAGAAGAAGATCGAGAGAAGACCGCATTCACGACGCTGATGGGTCTGTGTGAGTTCAACAGCATGCCGTTTGGACTCTGCAATGCACCCAGCATGTTCCAAAGGCTGATGGAGTGTTGCCTGGGGCACCGAAACTTCGAGACTGTACTGATATATCTTGATGACAACATCGTGTATTCCAAGATGTATGAGGAACATCTGGAGCACCTGGCCAAGGTGTTTGAAGCATTGTCAAAGTTTGGTATGAAACTAAAGCCTTCAAAATGCCATTTGCTGAAGCCGAAGGTTCAGTATCTTGGGCATGTGGTCAGTGCGGATGGTGTGGCACCAGACCCTGAAAAGGTCACTGCTATCAGAGACTGGCCAAAGCCAACAACCGTCAAAGAGGTGCATCAGTTCTTGGGGCTGGTAGGATACTACAGGAGGTTCATAAAGGACTTCACGAAAATAGCGGCGCCTTTGCAAGATCTCCTGGTAGGCCAGACCAAAATGGGCAAGACTTCCGGCCCTCCGTTTGAATGGGGTGAGAAAGAAGAAGACTCCTTCAAGCACATGAAGTGGGCCCTGACCGGTGAGGAAATCCTGGCCTACCCTGATTACAATCTGCCTTTCGTGCTGTACACAGATGCCAGTAATGTGGGATTGGGAGCTGTGCTGTCGCAGGTGCAGAATGGCAAAGAACGTGTAATTGCCTTTGCAAGCAGGAAGCTCCGTCCTACTGAGAGAAACCTAGAAAACTACAGTTCGTTCAAGCTGGAATTCCTGGCCTTAGTCTGGGCCGTCACTGAACGATTCAAGCACTACCTGGCATCTGCGAAGTTTACCATATTTACGGATAACAACCCGCTTACTCACTTGGACTCCGCAAAGCTAGGTGCACTAGAGCAGCGATGGATGGCCCGGTTGTCAAACTATGAGTTCACCATCAAATATCGGGCAGGCCGTAAAAACGCTAACGCTGATGCATTGTCGAGAATGCCCCATTTACCAGATGCAGGAGAAGACTCGGATGAGCTAGAAGAGATAGAGCTGCCGGCTTTTCACCGCAACAGTGCATCCCAGTGTAACCAAGGTGTTAAAGGCAAACGCCAAGAGGCCACGCTGAACCCGTTACCTTACCACGGGTGGGAGGAAACGCAAGACAGCGATCCGGCTGTTTGCCTAGTTAAAGAGCTAATAATCCAACCAGACTCAAGGCTTAGCCCAGATGCCCCACCGGAAGCGCAGCACCTGTGGAAGGAAAAGAGCAGATTGTTCATCTACAGGGGTAGGCTATGCAGACATTACATCAACCCCCGAACCTATGAGAGGGTGTGGCAAATAGTGGTACCGAAGAGAGATGTTCAGATGGTGCTGGAGGCGTACCATGACGGAGCAGGACACTTCGGGTGGAAGAAGCTTGAGGTACTGTTACGCCACAGATTCTATTGGGTTGGCATGAGAACTACCATTGAGAACTGGTGCCGAAACTGTGGCCCATGCAACCTGAGAAGAAAGGATCGTGACAGTCAAAGAGCTCCACTGCAACCAATTGTCACCAAGCAGCCGCTGGAACTTGTAGCCTTGGACCATGTGAAATTGACACCCAGTAGATCCGGTTATACGTATGCCCTCACTATGGTGGACCACTATTCCCGGTTTCTGGTGGTAGTACCTGTAAAGGACTTGACAGCAAGAACCGCAGCGAGAACCTTTCAAGCCTACTTCTGCAGACCACATGGCTACCCGGAACAGGTGTTGACGGATCAAGGTTCTGCATTCGAAGCTGAAGCGTTCCAGGAGTTTTGCAACCTGTATGGATGTAAGAAAATCCGAACCACACCGAATCACCCACAGACAAACGGCATGTGTAAGAAAATGAACCAGGTTGTTATAGACCTGTTAAAAACCTTGCCCTTGGAAGAAAGAAGCATGTGGCTAGAGAAGTTCCCTGATTTAGTGGACATGTACAACAACATCCCTGTGAGTTCCACCAATTGCACGCCAGCATACATGATGAGAGCAAGACCCGGGAAGTTACCAGTTGACTTAGAAATGGGAATTGTTGTTCCTGAAACCAGTTCACCTGAAGCTGATTGGGACACTAAGCACCAAGAGCAGTACAAAAAGGTACAGGAGTGCATAGAAAGAAGCCTAGACCAAATTAGAGAAAGACAAGAGAAAGATTATAACAAGAATGCACCAGCTGCTCCTTTAATACCTGGAGAGATGGTTCTAAAAAGAAAAAGAAAGACCCATAAGCTTGATGACCAGTGGGAAGCAGAACCATACACAGTATTGCCCTCTAAATTTGACAACAAGAAAATCTGCTTAATCAGCAAGGATAAGGGAAAAACGTCAGCGGCAGTTTCTAGAGAACACCTTAAAAAATGTCCTGAACAGTTGAAGCAAAAAGAAGTAATCCCCTGTATACCTCAACCTAAAGAGGAAAAGAAAGAGAAGATGATAAGAACAGTACTTGGTGATTTTCATGAAAGTTGGCCTCAGTACAATGGAGCCATAATTATACCATTATTGACTGGTGCTCAACCAGTAGAAGTCCCAGAAAGACTGGAAGAACCGGTCAACGTTTCAGAAGAACTACCTGTCGCAGTAGAACCAGAGAACCCTGCTATTGGGGATACTGCCAGTCCTATGGTAAGACTAAGACAACATTCACGCATACCAATATTGCGTAGATCCTCATGCAGACTAGTAGATAGTGCACGCATAGCACCAGCACTAGGTACCAGTACACTGCACCGACCAGTTGTGACACAGACATTACATAGGTCTAGCCGTAGCAACTTTGGTCAGCCCCCGTCCCGTTATATAGAAGAATATTAAATAGAAAGTGTAGTAGTTAGTAAAATGTAAAAATATTTTATTTATTTGTTTATTGCAACTAAGTAAATCCATAACCGTCAAGCGTGTTGAGCCTGCAGGACTTTTTGCATGAACTTTTGCATCTTCTTGAACTTTTATGGACCAATGGACCACAGAACTGGTAGTGGTCAAAAACTTTCTTATATATACCATACTCACATTTTGCAGCGGAAGGACTGCATTTTTCTGTCTTTTTGGTTTTTGTAATTTTTATTTTTTTAAGACTTTGTACTACTCTTTATTGTTGCTAATGTTTTATAAGTTTGTGTTTCCAGTCCAGGAGTACTGAATTTAACTAAGGGGGAATGTGGCACCCCAGGGTTCAGTTGCCACAAATATACCTGTACCTGGGCAGGGAAGGATCTCCACATCAGGTAATCCCACATACAACATTTCCACTCCAAGCCTGGAGGGGGAGCTCTACAAGTCGAGTTCAGGTGAGGTCCCCTTTAAATCCAGGTTTGGAGGCGGAGTCAGAGAGACAGTTGACAGTTGGAGAAAAGGAGACTGTGCGAGCAGAGAGTGAGGGGAGACATCAAAATGGAGAGGGCAGTGCTTAGCCCGCACAAGTAACTGTGTGACCGCCTGAGGGATCAAGAGTGAGGCAAAAGAGGAGTGACCGGGGAGGTGGAGCCAGACCGGTTCATCACCAAGGAACAGCGCTGATTATCGGACACCGGCGTCCGAGATTGTGAGGGATCTAATCTGCCCAGCAATAAAGACCGGGGGCCAGGGAGACTGCAGATCTCCTGGCCGCAGCAGCACCTGAAGGCAAAGCCGCTACACAGAGCTTAGGGATCGCAGTGAGTACAGCAGTGCCCCTTAGAGAAGCTCCCGCCGCCTGCCATACAGGTGAAGACAGTGAGAGAGGGACAAGGTATAGCTACAGGCAGCCTAGTACCAAGGAGAAACTTAGCGCAGCAGGGAGGCCTCACAACTAACCTGGTGCAGAGATCCTGAACTGTTCCCAGATCACCAAAAACTGTAACATCAGAAACTGAACCCCTTTTTAACACCTGCAAGTAAAATCTGGTCAGAGTTAATGAATTGGTGTGACGCACTTTATTTCTTCATCTGAGGAGCCATAGGCTGCTGCACTAAAGTGACAGTTGAAAAGGCTGTGAGGAAAAACGGCCGCCATATCTGTGTACTACTAAAACTGCCCTGGGGACCCCGCTTCACCTACAGGAAGCGTAAACAACTGGCTGCCTAACCATCACCCCAGAGGTCTGACCTGCAGCCCCAGTAACCATACTGGAACCGTAGGTGGCGTCACGAAATACTTTTATTTATTTATTTATTTATTTTTTTCTTTATTATTTTTTTTATTTATTTTTTTTTTTTTTTTTTTTTTTTATTATTTATTGACTTTCAGCGACCACCAGGGCCACGGAACCGGGCACAGGCCCCCGTGACATAATCCCATTAACCAACACCCGGAACCGAGTACCCCACGGCCCTGGGGCGGGTCATGGGCACACAGCGTAAAATGCTACAATGGATGAATGGATAAATGTCAGACATATATATAACGTCCCACCCCCTGCATATTCTAAGCTGGCGCCCTTTAGTGCCTTTCATGTGGCACTAAAGGGTGCCTAGTGTCGCGGGCGGAGGGGCCGCGCCCGCTACACTCGTGTCCGTGGCTGCTGCTGCTGCTCGGTGGGTCGAGCGGTGGGCCGGACCCGGGGACTCGAGCAGCACTCCTCGCCCACAAGGGGTGGTTTATTTGGGGAGATAGTTCGTGACGCCACCCACGGGTCGTGGTGATTATGGGCACCACCGCTGCTGGTGACGGGGATCCTGGGAGAGATGGTAGGGAGCAGCTAGGATGTTGTCCCCTCCGTGGGTAGGGGGTTGGTGATCCCGGGGCCCGGTGGTGATACGGGGAGGCAGGATGGCTTTCTCTTTTATGACGCGTGCCAGCACTTCGGCCCTCTGCTGCTCTCTGGCGGCAATTTCACGGCCCAGCGGGCTCGGCTCTCTGTTTCAGTAGGGGGCGTTTGCGTGCCCCTGCGCGCGGGTCGGGCCCCGCTGGACCTCCCCCACACCGGCCACGACCGCTACTCTCTTTGGGGGGTCCTGCGGTGACGCGGCCTGGGCTGCTGCTTTGCAGCGGCGACCCGGCGCAGCCTCAGCCGAGGCGTGGGGTTTTGGGACAGCAGGCCTCACCTGCTGGGCCTTCCGGTTCTCGGCTTCCACCTCTCCTGTTGCCGGACGGACTGCCGGAGCCGGGACGGTCTTGAGTGCGGCCACTTCCGGGGCCGATGGCTTCTTTTCGCAGACAAGCACCTCCCGCGGGATCTTCCATGGCAGCGGGAGAGGAGTGGGCCGTTCACGACTAACGCCTACAGGCTGGTCCTCCAGGGCGGATGGCCTGAACTCCGTTACCGGTGTCGGGGTCAGCGGGCTTAGTGGCGGGTTAACAACAGCCGGTGCGGATGGCGGGGGAGGCAGCAGGGTGAGCGGGCGCAGACCAGGCCCCTCAGCCGCAGCGACCGGTCCTTCAGGGACACAGGGGCGTGGGTCGCTTACCCGCTCCTCCAACACTGTCTCCACCTCGCGTCTCCACACAGCCGCCGCCACCTCCTCCATTTCGGCCACCCACTGCTCCATTAGGAATCGGACCTGTGCCTGCAGGCGGCACCACATTTGCGCGGTCCGGGCCTCCACCCACGCCGCTGTTCCTGGCGTGGGCTTCGGGAGCTCAGCATTGCCGGACGGGACAGACATGTTAGCGCTTGTGCTTCCAGGAACCGGATATGTTTCAGGGTCCTGGCGTCCCCGCTTCCCATGCCCTCGGTCACATGAGGCAGGCCTTCATCCGCCCCCCCTTGGTTCTTTCCAGCACTTCCTCCTTCTGGGCGCGGGGCTTCACTTTTGTGCCTTCCCTGCTCGGGGAAGATGCTCGAGTGGGAAATCTTCATGCCAAAGATGGCGGCACTTCAAATTTTTCAGCCGGACGCCGCCGGCGGGGACTGCAAGGCGCACTTCTACCGGTAGGTAGATTGGTTCTATCCTGTTCGTGACGCCAAGTTGTCGCGGGCGGAGGGGCCGCGCTCGCTATGTTCGGGTCCACGGCTGCTGCTGCTCGGTGGCTCGAGCGGTTGGCCAGACCTGGGGACTCGAGCAGCGCTCCTCGCCCACGAGTGAAAAGGGTTGGTTTGTTTGGGGAGATAGTTCGTGACGCCACCTACGGGTCGTGGTGATTATGGGCACCACCGCTGCTGGTGACGGGGATCCCGGGAGAGATGGTAGGGAGCAGCTAGGATGTTGTCCCCTCCGTGGGTAGGGGGTTGGTGATCTCGGGGCCCGGTGGTGATACGGGGAGGCAGGATGGCCTGGGTGCAGGGTTGCAGGGGCAGAGCGGCGCGGTGCCGGATGGCACTGGTGTACTCACTCAGTCACAGATGCACAGAGTCTCTGGTAAACCAAACGGCTGGATGGACGGGGTCCGCATGCGGCTGCAGTGTTTGTGCTCTCCCCGGACGGCTGATGGTGGCTGTCTTTCCGTGCACCTTGTTAGAATGTTCTGACTCCTGTGGTTGCCCACCGGTAGTCCGCTCCCCGGCGTATAGGTACCGAAGGAGCCCGTTTGCCCGCAGGCTCTGGCCCTTGGATCTCTAGCCTATGGCGGTGGCTGTGTATCCTCACGGTGTGGACTGTTGCCTTCTGTCGGATCTTGGTTGTTAGGAAACCCCTGGGGTTCTGGTCACACTCGGATTTGATCACTGTAGGTGGCTCCAAGCCTAGGCAGGGTCCGATGGCCCTGCCTTTGTGCTTAGCTTCACTCTGCTCCCCGGCTCGGTACTGGCGGGCCACCGCCCGACCCCAGTCCTACGGTTCCACAGAGATGCACTCAGTCCTGCAGACGGCCACCACCGTCTGCCAACCTTGCTGTTTGTGTCTGGGCCCCTACCCAGACACCGACAGTTTCTGACCTCTCACTTTCACTGTCTACTCAGATCTTCTCTTTTCCCGCCTCCAGACCTGTGAACTCCTTGGTGGGTGGGGCCAACCACCTGGCTCCGCCCCACCTGGTGAGGACATCAGACCCTGGAGGGAGGTGTGTCGCCCTGAGCAAGCCAGGGGTCACGGGTCACAACACCACCACACCCCACACTCCAGGTAGGCACATCACAGCTAACCAGAAATCCTTGTTGCCTTCCTCCAGAGGCTGATGATTCACACCAGGGGGTGGGCCAGGCGGTTGGCTCCGCCCACCAAGGAGATCACAGCTCTGGAGGCAGGAAGTACCAGGCAGAGTAGCCCGGGGAGGGCAAGAGTAAACAGCAGAGCTTGAGTGAGGAGCTAAAGTAAACAGCAAGTGAAAGTGGAAAAGTGGAAAAGGAGGAAAGCAAGTGAGGTGACAAGAAGGAAGGAAAGCCTGAAGGGTCCAGCTTTGTGTAGGGCCAGATCAGCAAGGTCAGCGACGGCGGTGACCGTCTGGAGTGGGACCGTTTGGAAGTTCCTGGAAGGACCCCGTTGGCTGTGTGCCCGGTGGTCTGGAGCAGTGTTCCGAAGGACAGTCAGCACCAGGGCAGGGGCCTCTCGGACCCTGGCAAGGCTAGGAGTCGCCAAATTTGCCGAATCCGTCAGTGAAGGGGACGTAGATCCCCCAACAACCAAGTCCCGATTGAAGGCAACAGCCCAACCTGAAGCAGAGAGACACCGCCACCGCCACGGCACCAGTTTCTCAGGGCCAGCACCTGCGGGCAAAGTGTAGAGCTCCTCTGGCCCAGATTGCAGTCGGGGAGCGGGTAACCGGAGGGAATCCACCGCTACCATCAGTCAAACATAGGTGCAAGGAAGAGGGACATCACCGTCACCTACCGGGAGTGCAGGTGCAGCCGTCTGTGGGACCGTCCTACCAGCCGTTTGGTTTACCGTACAAACTGTGTCCGTGTCTCAGGCTGAGTGAGTACCACAGTGCCGCAAGGCACAGCGCTGCCCCCGCGTCCCTGCGCCCACCAGGCCCCGCACCTCCTTCTCCACCACCGGGCCCCGGGATCACCAACCCCTACCCACGGAGGGGAAACACAACACCTGGCTGCTCCGCATCACCATCCCCGGGACCCCCGAATTGAGCAGCGGTGGTGAAATCACCACAACTGTGGGTGGCGTCACGAACTATAACAATCCCCCACACCCAACCACAAATCCCCTTTTACTCACGGGCGAGGAGTGTCGCTCGAGAACCCCCGGGATCCGGCCCACCGCTCGAGCCACCACTGAGCAGCAGCTGCCGGACCCGAGCAGAAGGGGTGAGCGTAGTGTGCTGACACCCTCCTCCCCGCCCGCGACAACTTGGCGTCACGAACAGGATCTTACCGCTCTGCCGTCTGGTAGAGGTGCGCCTTGTTACCGCCGGAGGTATCCGGCAGAAAAATTTCAGAAGCCGCCATCTTTGGCGCGAAGAGTTCCCGCTCGAGCGTCTTCTCGAGCAGTAGAGGCGCGAAGGCCAAAACCCCGCCCCGAGAGAGGAGGGGCCGGAAAGAGCTAAGGGGGACGCGATGGCGGCTGGCTGCATGTGAGAGCAGCTATAGAAGCAGGGACGCCAGGACCCTGCGGCCATTGACTGGTTCCTGGAAGAGGCCGCTGCTAAAGATGCTGAGTCCGACCAACAACACCGTGGTCCCCGCGCCCGGCATGGCGGCGTGGGTGGAAGTCCGGACCGCCCAGCTAAGCAGCCATCTGCAGGTCCGCATGCAGCTCCTCCTGGAGGAGTGGGAGGCCGACATGGTGGAAGCGGTGGCTGCTATGCGGAGATGCGAGGTGGAGGAAGATTTGGAGGAACGGGTAAGAGACCCACGTCCCTGTATTCCCGAGGGATCGGCCGCTGCGGCTGAGGGGCCCGGCCTACACCCGTTCACCCTGCTGCCTCTCCCGCTACCCGCGTTAGCTGCTGCTGCCCCGCCACTAGGCCCGCTACCACCATCACCGGTAGCGGTACCCTGCCAATCCGCCCCGGCGGACCGACCTGCAGCAGAAGCTCATGACCACCCTGAACCGCTTCTATGGAAGAAGCCAAAGGCTGAGCCCGTCAGCAAAGATGCACCGGAGGCACGGCGGGGATGCAGCTGCCAGGAGGCAGAGGAGGCCATGTCACAGCGGGGTCCCTCACTACTGAAGGTGCCGGTCGTAGCCGACACGGAGGGACTCTGGCTGGGTCCGTCCCCCGCACACGCTGAACCGGAGCAAACAGAAAGTACTCCCGGCTGGGAGCGGCGGCAACAGCAGCTGCGCAGGGAGATCGATGCCCGAGAGGGGTGTAGAGCGGATGTGCATGCCCGCATGAATATGGAAGAAGATTGCCTGCAGCGAGCTACCATTGGGGTCCAGAGCGGTGCACCGTGTGAAGGTGGCACTAGAGCCCCACGAGTGAGAATGGACTGTTAAGCCGCAAAAGGCAGCGGAGTGCCGTTGCACAGTCCCCGTTGGGACCACCACTTTGTTTGTTTGTTTAAAAGTTTGAAAAGTTGAAAGATGATAAGAAAAAGATGATTACCGAAGAAGTCACCTGATTTGTTTGTGATTTGCAACCGGCTGGAGCCGGCACCGTTGTCCCCGTGGGGACCGTTTAAAAATGCATGGGAACTATCCATGGACAAGCCCGTGAACTTGCAGGGCAACCACAGACGTTAGTGGCTTGTAAATATGTTGGTTACCGTTACCGTTTTCCGCAGTGCCGCCTCCGGAGAGGCAGGTTGGAGGGAGGGCCCTCAGCAGAGCAGGCTGGGGCCCAGCCACCAAAGGAACCGGTGGCTACACTCTGGAGGGAAGGACAGATCCCGCTCGGGTACCGTGTGCTGGACTGTGGGTCAAGGGGTGCTGCCTGGGTTTTAGGGGCAGCATCAGGGCCAGGTTGCTTGGGTGGGAGAGAGCGGAAACCGTAACCGTAAACCGTTGCAACGTTTAAGAAATGTGCCTCCCGTCTTGGGAAGAGTTATTAAAAATGTTATTCTTGTTTGCTTAACCTTGTTACCCCTTTTTCAGAAAAATAAAGCCGGTGTAGGACGGCAGCCCGCGGACGGTCTGCATTTTGCTAAGGGGGAATGTGTCGCCCTGAGCAAGCCAGGGGTCACGGGTTACAACACCACCACACCCCACACTCCAGGTAGGCACATCACAGCTAACCAGAAATCCTTGTTGCCTTCCTCCAGAGGCTGATGATTCACACCAGGGGGTGGGCCAGGCGGTTGGCTCCGCCCACCAAGGAGATCACAGCTCTGGAGGCAGGAAGTACCAGGCAGAGTAGCCCGGGGAGGGCAAGAGTAAACAGCAGAGCTTGAGTGAGGAGCTAAAGTAAACAGCAAGTGAAAGTGGAAAAGTGGAAAAGGAGGAAAGCAAGTGAGGTGACAAGAAGGAAGGAAAGCCTGAAGGGTCCAGCTTTGTGTAGGGCCAGATCAGCAAGGTCAGCGACGGCGGTGACCGTCTGGAGTGGGACCGTTTGGAAGTTCCTGGAAGGACCCCGTTGGCTGTGTGCCCGGTGGTCTGGAGCAGTGTTCCGAAGGACAGTCAGCACCAGGGCAGGGGCCTCTCGGACCCTGGCAAGGCTAGGAGTCGCCAAATTTGCCGAATCCGTCAGTGAAGGGGACGTAGATCCCCCAACAACCAAGTCCCGATTGAAGGCAACAGCCCAACCTGAAGCAGAGAGACACCGCCACCGCCACGGCACCAGTTTCTCAGGGCCAGCACCTGCGGGCAAAGTGTAGAGCTCCTCCGGCCCAGATTGCAGTCGGGGAGCGGGTAACCGGAGGGAATCCACCGCTACCATCAGTCAAACATAGGTGCAAGGAAGAGGGACATCACCGTCACCCTCCTCCCCGCCCGCGACAGAGGCAACAAGGGTTTTTGTCTGACTGGTGTGACTATCCAGGGGAGGGGGTGTGTATGGTGTTATGTCTGTGACTACCTGGCTAGTCCAGGGCGTCACACTAGCCTTGCATTTAGCCCCCCAAAAAATAATTAACATGAACGACGTGGGTTCCCCCCTATTTTTGATAGCCAGCTAGGGTAAAGCAGACAGCTGTAGCCTGCAAACCACAGCTGACAGCTTCACCTTGGCTGGTGATCAATTTGGAGGGCTCCCCAAGCTGATTTGTTTTAATTATTTATAAATAAATAATTTAAAAAAAAAAAAACTTGGGGTCCCCCCCAAATTAGATTACCAGCCAAGGTGAAGCTGACAGCTGGGGTCTGGTATTCTCAAAGTGGGAAGAGCCATGGTTATTGGACTCTTCCCAGCCTAAAAATAGCAGGCCGCAGCCGCCCCAGAAGTGGCGCATCTATTAGATGCGCCAATCCTGGGGCTTCGACCCAACTTATCCCGTTGCCCTGGTGCGGTGGCAAACGAGGTAATAAATGGGGCTGATACCTGATGTGTAATGTCATGTGGTATCAAGCCCAGCAGTTAGTGATGTCACGGCGTCTATTTGATACCCGACATCACAAACTGCCAGTAAGAAAAAAAAATGACAAAAAAAAAGTTATTTGAGAAAACACTCCCCAAAACATTCCCTCTTCCACCAAATTATTGAAAGGAAAAAAAAAATCGGGTCCGCTGTAATCCATTTTGGAAGTCCCACGACAATTCTGGAACTTCTAGAATATGGGGGGCACGCTCAGGGAAAGTATCCCCTATTTTCTAGTAGTGCTGACCCTCCATTTGAGGAGAGTGGGTGCAATGACACTGCACCCACACTCCCCGGGTCACAGCTGCAGAGCGTGAGCAGCCAGCCAGCATTTCTGAACACAGGAAGCTAAGCTGTCAGCTGCTCTGCACATGTGACCAGCGTGCATTGTGAAGGAGGAGGGAGCCGTGGGGGGATCAGCGCTGCACAAGGTACGGGGGTCACCGGAGGACACCAGGGGGGAATATGGGGGTGACCTTGCAGGGAATGGGGAGCAGTTTTCTGTCGCATGTGTCATGGCACATGCGACAGAATTCAGAGGAACAGGATGAATGCAGGCGGTGCACTGCTCTGCGTGCCACCATCTTGGATTGTGGGTAGGTTGGGGGTAGGGGGGGCACTTTTGTGACACCGGGGGACCGGAGGGGACCGGGGAGGAGATTTATCTACCAGCTGACATGTTTGATCATGCCAGATGGGAGATAAATCATTTTTTACCGGCGCTGTCATTTACTGTAACGTGATCATTGGTATACGGTGTATACCGGTGATCACGTGATCAGGAACCAGAAAAAATGGCCTGAATCATGATCTCCAGGGTCTCAGCTACCCCCGGTAGCTGAAATCCCGGAGATTTTCCGTCGCTGGGGGGCGCTACAGGCTTTTTTTGGCATGACGTCTCAAAGTTTCGGTACAGAACAAGTACCCTGTTTTTCCGACGTCTTGAGACGTTAGGCCGTCGTTATGGGATTAAACAAACTTTTTTTTATCTCTACTGGCTAACACGGTACAAAGATATATTTTACCTGTAACAGCCAGAGCAAGTAAGAAGTGGCTCTGTAAGAAGCATTTCAAGGTGCTGGAGTCCCCTAGCCACTTTCCAGATGTGACCACAATAGAAAATCTTTGGAGGGAGCTGAAAAGAATTGTTGCCCAGAGACAGCCCTGAAACCTGAAAGATCTGGAGAAGATCTGTATGGAAGAGTGGGCCAAAATCCCTGCTGCAAACTTGTGTACAAACTTGGTCAAAAACTACAGGAAACGTCTGACCTCTGTGTAATTGCAAATAAAGGTTTACTTTCTGTTTTTCTATTGTATTCTATTGTATCAAATGAAAGCACTAAAATGTATATTATACACCACTGCGCAACCACCTCTGTCCTTACCTATGGTACCATCACCCATTCCCTATAGACTGTGAGCCCTCACAGGCAGGGTCCTCTCTCCTCTTATACCAGTCTGTTATGTACTGTTAATGATTGTTGTATGTATACCCTCTTTCACTGTAAAGCGCCATGGAATGAATGGCGCTATAAAAATAAATAATAATAATAATAATAATAATAATATTACTTATTTAAGAATCATACAATGTGATTTTTTGGATTTTTTTTGGGATTCTCTCTGTCACAGTTGAAGTTTATCGACAATAAAAATTACAGACCTCTCCATTCTTTGTAGGTGGGAAAACTTGCAAAATTGGCAGTGTATCAAATACTTATTTTCCTCACTGTATGTTACTAATGCCTATGGTCCTTTAAGAATTTATTCTTCCCACTTATCCTTCGTACTAAATGTTGTCACAAGCAGCTGGGAGTCTTGTGGGTGCACAGTATCTGTCAAGAAAATGAGCTCTCCAGTTGCTGTTCATGGTTTGAAGCTGTTGGAGAAACATATGCCCAAGCTGTGATGCTGGCCGCCAGAGGCAGGGTCCAGTGAAGGCACGTTGGCATGAGAATTCCTGATTGAGTCTATCCTGAGGCTTATACATTAGTTTTATTTTACGCTCTCTCTTCTGTCTGCCAATGTCGCTATGAAATATGTCTCAGAGAAGTAAACAGGTGGGTTTTTTATTCAAAGCTGTCAAGTAATTTTCAGAAACAGGTATTTCTTTTTTTACACTTATTAAATATACTGTTGATCATTGTTCTCTGTTGATCTTTTTAATTTTTTTCACTGGAAAATTATTGATTTGGATGCTCAGAAATTAAAAAAATGTATAATGAAAATTGGTGAGTGGCAATCAGTGTAAATGGACTTGAATTGATTAGCTGACTATTTACAGGAAGCTATTCCGGAACAGTGGTCTATCTACCGCCCATTAGGTCCTACACAAAGTCTAGATACTTCCACCGCATTGTTTTCCAATGTATATTAGGACAGACTTGGAAAACTAGCAAAATTACATAACATGCCATGACATTAACATAAAATTGAGATTGAGCCGGAACCTATATTTGTCAAATGAGGTTTGCCATGTTAAAGAATACAATGGAAGCTGCATTGAAATTACATAATAATTTAGGCATCACTGGGGATCCTGTTGAGTATAATAATTGAATGCTCTGGACAGACTGAAAGTGTAGATGCTCTATTGACAGTAACATGGGTTGACATTCATCAAAAGCTATAACTATTATCTTCTTAATAAACCTACATACCAAGACAAATGGCAGAGCATCCTTGTCCAGCAAGGATTGGGAAATAAGTCTCTGACATTGTCCCCATGGGAAAAATAACCAATGTGTCATTCTGACAGCAAACTAAGTGGACAGTCAGGCTGTTCTCTTTCGCATAAGATGGTCAGCTCTTCCCAGCCAGTCTGCAGTTTCATACAAAATTCATCTAACTTTTATGGCTACTTAAAGGGAAATTCCAACTGCCACCCTTAACTGAGCCCAGTGCTCTTCCTCATGACACCTCAGACATGCTTCTTTCTTTTCATCTACTAAAAGAAAATCTGTCAGCAGGTTTTTGTTATATAAGATGAAGACAGCATGCTGCAAGGGTTAAAGCATAGAATTCAGGGCGTCTGATCTGTTGTTTATTTGCTATGTTTGTTTAAGCAGCAGAACTTCTCATTGCTCAGACTACAATGTCATGGGCACAACAGCCAGCACGCCCCTTCCTCTGACTGACACCTCACTGCCAATGTATAATATCTATTGAAAGCCTGGTGGGGGACAGTCTTTTCAGTCTTTTCAGGTCTGCTAGATGGCTAAATCTAGAAATTCTGATTGTGTCAGAATAGTTGCACCCAATAATCTAAGTGATATATCATTAGAATCAAGATCTCTTTGCCTACATCATGCTGCTCTCAGATGAGGTAGCAAACCCTGATAACAGATTCCCTTTAACTGGAAAAAAACAGTGTTGGCAGGCAGTCAATCCTAAGTACATGTTCCGTAAGCCCTTGCACAAGTATCACCAGATCACTTTTAACAGAAAATTCAGTTAAACAGCCTTTGGCCTCCTTCACACGTCCGTGTCTCCGGTACGTGTTTGGTCCGTTTCCTCACGTGCCGGAGACACAGGCACACGTAGACCCATTAAATCAATGGGCCTCTGCACACGTGCATGTTTTGCCATGGACCGTGTGTACGTGTGGAGCATACATGTGCCCATGTGCTCCACACGTAGACATGTCCGTTTTTCTCCGGCATCATGGGTGTCAGATGGACTACACACAGACTGCACGGATGTAATCTGTGTGACACGCACTGGAGAAAACATGTGTCTGTGAAAAAAAAAAGAATTTCTATACTCACCTTCTCCAGCGCTACTGTCTCTGCCACTGCTGTCACTTGCTTCCGACCCCGCTCATTATGCTCATTGCAAATTCACTCCACTGCGAGCCGAAAGCAGCAGCAGCAGCGGAGAGTCGGCAGGGCCAGAGACCATAGATCAGCACCACGGAGAGCAACGTCAGGGACAGGTGAGCAGAAAGTTCCCATTCTCCATGTGGTATCATGGATAACACATGGAGAACACACACGTGCCATAAACGGCACAAGGAGGACAATACGCACCTTTGACACGTCTGTGAAAAACGTGCGTGATTTTCTCGGAGGTGTGAAAGAGGCCTTGGAGATAATTCTAAAATATAAATGAGATGCTGGTGATGAAAATCCCAGGAGAGGATACAGACTGCACCTTGTGTATCAACTTGCATGTCATGGGCTCTGTACAGATGTGCATTTGTCACCAAATTCACTCCTTGATTGTTACCGTGATCAAGATTGGCAACTTGACTTTTATTTTTTCTGTACAGATATCAAAAAATCACAGACAGACAATATTTTTAACAGACAAATTGGAAAACCATAATAAATCATTATGATTATAAGTGATTTTGATAATTCTGATATGATTACATGAGCTGCATTCACTGTAAACTGTAAAATGATGGCAATTACAGACAGAATAATCTGTAGAAGTTTTTTCAGCTTCAAAAAAATAATTTACGCTTTAAATTTCTTTCCAGACAGAGCAATAAAGTGTCCTATTTTTACCGATTGTCCTGGAATTTCTGGATGGTTGGCTACCCAGACAGTGATATATGTGCACTGAGGTGAAGACATGTATAATGTAGGTTCAGATAGAAACTTGTGGCTTTAAAACAGATAAATATAATCTTGAGAACAAATATTACTTTTTACTTTTTATTGCACAGTAGTAATACATACTAAGTAATAGTAATAATACACTCCAGTAAAATAGTTAATCTGTGATGGAAAGAGAATAAGCATGTGATGTCAGTGATATCAGCTATGTGCTTTCTGTCCAGGATAAAAAGTATTAGGGTATGTGCGCACGTTGCTTTTTACCTGCTTTTTACCTGCTTTTTTGCTGCTTTTTCTTCTGCGCTGTTTAATGCCAAAATGGATGTGTTCTTCTATTCAAGCAAAGTCTATGGGAATTTGGGTTTCTTGTTCACACTATGTTGTTCAAAATGCTGCCTTTTTGAGGCAGAACTTTGGTCAAAAACTTAGCTTTTCAAAGAAGCAACATGTCAATTGTTTTTGCCATTTGGGTTTTGCACTGCAAAGCTGAGTTTTTGACCAAAGTTCTGCCACAAAAAGGCATCATTTTGAACAACATAGTGTGAACAAGAAACCCAAATTCCCATAGACTTTGCTTGAATAGAAGAACACATCCATTTTGGCATTAAACAGCGCAGAAGAAAAAGCAGCAAAAAAGCAGGTAAAAAGCAGGTAAAAAGCAACGTGCGCACATACCCTTAGTTGTTGTTAATGATTCTGGTCTTAGCATCCTTCCATTGATTTAAAAGGTGCAGAAATCACTTAATACTTTAGAAAAATCCAAATAAAATGGCTCAAAAGAAAAGCAATCCCTGAAATGTAGGATTAGCTGACGTCCCTGAGTGCTGCAAGGCTGACTATCATCCTATGGTTGTTCAAATCTTGGCTGCGTTGGTGGAACTAATGTAGCGCTGCGCTCACTTCTTGTTCCAGGTTAATCTGGGTATTCTGAGGAAGTAGTTGGCATTAAAGTGTGATATTTTTCTACAAGGAGCAGAGCATTGCTCCAGGGTCCTTTTATGCAATGCTCTGAAAATGACTTGTGTTTCAAAGACCAGAACAAGTCACCGTGTCCTTTGTCAAGCCGCTGCAGTTCACTTCTACCGCAAGATCCATTATTTTTATAATAACAGGAATAAAACATTTCAATCTTTACCGTGTATCTATTGGGTCAAATAGCCAACACTTGAAACGTTATAGTGGAACACTGAAATCTGTAAATGGTATAATGACCGAACCCAAGCCCCTGTCTGGTTTTAAAAGGTATAATCTATCTAATATATAAAGCTGAGTGTGTGCCGCCCTCGTGCCAGCAGCCGGGCTGCTCGGATCCGGTTCCACGGTGGCTCGAGGGGTCTCCGGACCTGGGTGTCGTGCGGCCACTCAAATAAAGGAGGTATTTACAGGGGATAGCGTCTAAAGTTTGTGACGCCACCTGTGGTAAGGTGGAGTACCACTGCTGCCGTTAGGGAGTAACCAAGGGGATGACAGGGGCAGCCAGGTGTTGCGACCCTCCACCCCCCCCCGCCCCGGTCGCAACACCTTTATTTGAGTCCGGGACTCGGTGGTGGAGTTGGGGAGTGCCGTTGGGGGTGAAAGGGTCAATTGCGTACTTACTCAGTCCAATAAACTGACACCGACAACTTGGTAAACCAAAGTTCTGGACACCGCTGCCGCTGAGGGGAGCACGCCTGGGATTTTCTGGACCGTTTTTGTGGAAAGTCCTATCCCCCTCGTTGCGCTAGTACCCCGATTTTGGAGTGGGTGGAGAGCGGATCTTGAAGGCACCGTTCTCGTTGGGTAAATTGTCAGGTTGCCTGAAGCTACTCCCTGACCTAGGGTCCACGTACCCCATCGTGCCCTGGTCCCAGCCCGGTGATGGTACAAGGCCACCGGCTGTCCTCCTTGACAGTTCCGTGCCCATTGTCAGATCCCCTGCGACCGGGGTCCAGCTCCTACTGGACCCAGACTCGCCATCTGTCACCTAGTTACTTCCAAGGAGCCCGGCTCCTGACCTCCTCTCTCCTCCACTTCCTACGCTTCACTCTCCCTTTCTCTGACTGACTCCTGACACTCCTGACCTCCCTTTGACCAACCCCCCAAGTAGGTGACCCTATGCCACTCAGGCTGTCCACTGGTGGGTGTGGTGCAGAGTGTTCCTAGGATTTTGATTGACTGCTGTTGGCAACACCATAGTTGGAGACCCGTAACCAAGGAGAAGGTGGATATTGCACAGAAGGGCAGATTGCACAATACCCTGTGATGACCTGATAGGCCAGGGCGTTACAAGTGTATGTATGTATGTGTGTGTGTTCGCTAAAGGAATCCATACCGTCGCATTTACAATCACAAAATTTTGCACAGACACCTCATTTGACTCAGGGAATGTCATAGACTATGTTTTGAGGGGAACAATTTAACTCTGTGCTTTACAGTTATTCTCCAAAAAAACCTGCCTCCATTAAAGTCAATGGAGTTGGGAGCTACAGGTTATTAATAGCAAGTCTGATTGATAGGCAACAAAGGACATTCTTAGTATAAAACCCCTGGGGAACACTGTTAAGGTGGAACCTTTACTGTGCTGCTGGATATTCACACACACACACACACACACACACACACACACATCCACGAGAGGTATAATGCAAGGTGGTTTAATTCTACACGTTTCGAAGTGTAACCCCCCCTTCTTCCTCAGGAAATCCGACCCTAACCCATCTCTTCAACCTATCACTAACAACTGGTGTATTCCCTTCATGCTTTAAACATGCTTTGATCACACCCATCCTCAAAAAACCCTCCCTTGACACATCCTCTGTGTCTAGCTATCACCCTATATCACTTCTCCCCTATGCCTCAAAACTGCTGGAACAGCATGTCCATCTTGAGCTGTCCTCCCACCTCTCCTCCTGATCCCTCTTTGACTGGTTACAATCTGGCTTATGACTGCATCTCTCCACTGAACCTGCTGTAACTAAAGTCACCAATGACCTACTAACCGCCAAAGCCAAGCGCCACTACTCTGTCTTCCTCCTTCTGGACCTGTCCTCTGCCTTCGACACAGTGGACCACTCCCTCCTATTACAGATTCCCTCATCTCTAGGCATCACAGACTTGGCTTTATCTTGGATCTCTTCATACCTAACTGACCGATCTTTCAGTGTCTCCCATTCTCACACCATCTCCTCATCTCACCCTCTATCGGTCGGTGTCCCCCAAGGTTCAGTTCTTGGACCCCTGCTGTTCTCCATCTACACCTTCGGCTTGGGACAGCTCATAGCGTCCCACGGCTTTCAGTATCATCTCTATGCTGATGATACACAGATCTACCTCTCTGGACCTGACATCACTTCCCTACTAACCAAAATCCCACAATGTCTATCTGCTATTTCATCCATCTTCTCTGTGCGATTCCTAAAGCTTAACATAGACAACACAGGATTTGTTATCTTTCCTCCTCCTCACTCAACCCATCCAACATGTTCATGATTGTTGCACTTGTTTTTTATGTATACCGTTTTCACTTGTAAAGAGCCATGGAATAAATTGCTCTACAATAAATAATAATAATAATAATAATAATAACAATTATCTCCAATACTTCTAAAATAAAAAATATGCAGGTTTGCAATTAGAATTATTTCTCTTATATCTCTGTAACTACAGACTGCAAACAAACATTATGTAGTTTGATCCCGTAGTACTGTGCATGGCTGGTTTCAGATGTCCGTGTTTAATCAGGTTCAAGTCACATGCATGTTTATGATCATACGTGTGTCACATGTGTGTCGCACGTGTGTCATACATATGTCATACATGTGTCACATGTGTGTCACACATGTGACATCTGTGTTTGCATATGTGTGACAGGTACCGGAGAAAACACGGGTCTGTGAAATAATATTTTTTCCATATTTACCTTTTTTCTTCAGCTCTGCTGCCTCCCGCTCCTGACCGCCACTCATTATATTCATTGATTATTCAGCGCACTCAGGACCTGCAAGCTGGAGCAGTGCGGGGACAGCACCTTCGAGGACAGCATCGCTGGGACAGGTGAGTATTCTGCAAGCACAGTGACTTCCAGGAGGTCATTGGAGTTCCCAATGAACTCTGTTGACATCCTGATGACACCCCCGCGACACCCGGGCTACAGCTTCACGGGTTCATCAGAGTTCATTGGGAACTGTGATGAGTCCCCGATGCTGTCCCCACGATGCTCTGGCTTCCAGGTTCTCACTATACACACACACACACACACACACTCTGCTGTATACTCACCCAGTGATGCAGCCCCCGGCACTGAAGTCCCCAGCGATGCTCCAGCTTCCAGCTCCACAGGGCAGTAAATATTCAGTGAGTATAATGAGTGGGGGTCAGAAGCAGGAGGCAGCAGAGCCGAAGACAGCATCGCCGGATACAGGTGAATATAGAAAATCTTTTTATTTAAAAGACCCGTGTTTTCTCCTGTACGTGTCACACTGATGTCACACGGATCACATCAGTGTGTGATTCGTGTGACACCCGTGCTGCAGGAGAAAAAATGGGACTTCTCTCCGTGTGTGCGTGCGGGACCACGAGGGGTCACATAGTCTGTGAGAAAACACGAACGTGTGAGTAACAGCAAATAATAACATGGGCATGTGTGGCATCCATGTTAAAAACGGATGTCACACGTACCTGAAACACGGACGTCTGAAACCAGTCTAAGGCTATGTTCACATGTCCTGTAGTCATCCATTAGAACAGATCCATTGGGAAACTGATATCTGCCGAATCTGTTTTTTTTTTTAATATGGGAGTCTATGGACAACAGATGCTTTAATGGATTGCTATTTAGCCATCTGTTGTACTTGCATTTGTAATGGATCAGTTGTTTTCTCAATGGATCGGTTACAAATGGGCGATAAACAGTAATCCATTAACGGATTTGTTGTCCATAGACTGCATGTGTTAAAAACGGATCCGGCTGAAATCTGTTATTTAACAACCGACAAAAAAGTTGTGTCTGCACAACTGTTTTGCAAATGGATCTCTAACGGATCAGTGATAACAGATGACTTTAGGACATGTGAGTTCACATGTCCTGTAGTCATCCATTAGAATGGATCCTGCAGAGATCAGTTGGGAAACTGATGGAGTCTATGGAGTCTATGGACAACAGATCTGTTAATGGATTGCTAAATATCTGCAATTTTTAACGGATCCTGTAAGAAAAAAACAGATCCGTTACAAAATGCAAGTACAATGGATGGCTAATTAGCAATTCGTTAACGGATCCGTTGTCCATAGACTCCCATCTTAAAAAACATCTGGCCAGACAGAGTTATTTAACAATAAACAAAAAAGTTGTGTTTGCAGAACATTTTTCCAAATGGATCTCTGACGGATCCATTCTAACAGATGACTACAGGACATGTGAACTCAGCCTTAGGGCCGCTTTACACGCTACGACATCGCTAAAGCGATGTCGTTGGGGTCACGGAATTTGTGACTCACATCCGGCAGCGTTAGCGATGTCATTACGTGTGACACCTATGAGCGATTTTGAATCGTTGCAAATACGTTCAAAATCGCTAATCGGTGAAATGGGGGCCCATTCCCAATTATCGTTGCAGCTGCAGGTACGATGTTGTTCGTCGTTCCTGCGGCAGCACACATCGCTGTGTGTGACACTGCAGGAACGAGGAACCTCACCTTACCTGCGTCCGCTGGCAATGAGGAAGGAGGTGAGCGGGATGTTACATCACGCTCATCTCCGCCCCTCTGCTTCTATTGGGTGGCCGCTTAGTGACGTTGCTGTGACGCCGAATGCACCTCCCCCTTGAAGGAGCAATTTTCAGCGGTCACAGTGACGTCGCAGAGCAGGTATGTGCGTGTGACGCAGCCGTAGTGATAATGTTCCCTACGGCAGCGATCACCAGATATCGGCCGTACGGCGGCGGCGGGTGCTATCGCGCTTGACATCGCCAGCAAATGCTAGCGATGTTGCAGCGTGTAAAGTGGCCCTTACTCTGTTCTATTAGTCCTATCATCATACTAAGCTACAGAAAAAAGATACTACCTCAATTGTAAAAAAATAAGGATCCAATTGGCCACTTATGGGGAGTTCGTTACACTTGCCTCATTTTTAATACGTTTTATGCATGTTACTTAAGATACTAGTGATGAAACTCTATTTACTCTCAGTCTGACAGGTGTCACTTATCTGTAATGTATTAATTTACAAACCTGAAGCTGAATTCTCAGACAATTTTAAGTCTTTCAGTCCTGATGCATGTCCTCCATTGTTAGTTATGTTATCAGCATGATTGTGTTTAATTAAATGTGACACCGGTAATTATAAGAAAACAATATGGAGGTGGAGAGTTTAGCTGCGCGTTACTTACTGTAACAGCTTTGGGGAATCCTTCATCATGTACACATAAGATAATGGCATTATTTAATTTCTTTCCATGTTGTCAGACTCCCAGGGGATGAATGAAAATCTCAAAGGTTCTATATAAGATGAGTTATCGGCCACGAGAAATCAAAGACAGAAGACAGAATTATCTGTAGAATGGGAAATGCAGAAAGCTCAACCTTCTAGCTAATTCTGGATAATTCAAACCCCAGGAGAATCACAATGAAACAGACCTGCATTAGATGAAACATCTAAGGGTTTATCACATAACATATCTCCTTGTCACGCACAGATCTCAGGTCTTTCTACCCTGGAGTCTGCAATGACAGCTGTGCTTAAATCAGACCAGGAGGATCCAAAGAAAGTCAATGATAGAAACTCACATCTATAGTAATTAAATGAGAACACAACTAACATTGCAATGTTAAAGGGCTTATCTGGTAACAAGTTATCACCTATCTTAGGAATGGATGATAGCTTGTTGATTAAGTCAACTACAGGGGCCTGCACAGACTAGAAGAATGGCTAACTTTTATTCCCATTAAATTGGAGCATCAGTTCCCATGTGAAGTAGGGGGGCTGCACCCCGCCATGTACATATACCATGTTTTATGGACTGCTGAATACTATAAGATATATATGTTTGTATCTACGACTGTCATCTAGTGGCGAGTCGGCTTTAGATTAGATGTTAAATAAGATAGGGTTAAGGTAGTGGAATGGAGGAGTAACAGATGGTGCGAAAGAGTACTGGAGAGAAGACTCAAGAGGGGACCAAAAGAGAATAGGGTTCAAGCATGAGAAGATATTGTCTCAGTGCCAGGGCCAGTCAGGGAACCGTGAGTTAACCTAGTGGGGTCCAAAGCCTATGATACACCTCGAGGGGCTTAGAGAGTCATCTGGCTATAGAGCCGTCTGGGCCCTGAATCAGTTAAAGGTGAACAGAGTTTGGGGGAAGAGCACAGACCCAGTGCAGCATAGGTCAAAAGCAGTACCCCACACTGAGAGTAAGGAAGGAAAGGAAGGCTATGTCTCTCATAATGGTGTCAAGAATAAAAGTGGGCGATTCTGGTTGGCTAAGCAAACTGGTGTATCCACTGAAATTGTAACTGGCGCCATTGATACCCCTTGTACTCTCCTACGAAACTCTTCTAGGCAGTTCTCTTACAATAACTTGTGAACTGATGAAAGTCAATTTGTTAGACTGAAACATTTTCACATAATGGACTTGTGTCACATGGAGTTTTGCTCAAAACTGGCCTAATATCATTTTGGCATCAGACACTGTTCACACTACAGATTCTGACTCTCTACACTATGGTTTCTCTGGTTTTTCTGAGTAAAGGCTGCTTTACATGCTTCAATTTTTCATACGATCGCATTTGCGATTGTGTGACGCCCTGGGCAAGCCAGGGGTCACAGGTCACAACATCACATGCACCCCACATTCCCTGCAGGTACATCCAAGCTAACCCAAAATCCTTGTTGCCTTCCTCCAGGGGCTGATGTCCACACCAGGGGGTGGGCCAGGCGGTTGGCTCCGCCCACCAAGGAGTTCACAGCCCTGGAGGCGGGAAGAACCAGGCAGATGAGAGAGAGAGTTTGAAGTGTGAGGAGTAAACAGTGAAGTGGTAAAGGAGGACAGTAAGTGTGGCGACAGCGAAGAAACAGTTAAGAAAGCCTGAAGTTGGTCCGGGTGTGTGCCCCGGACTGTGACAGCAAGGTCAGCAGACGGCGGTGATAGTCTGCAGGGGGACTGTTTGGAGGTTGCTGGAAGGACCGCGGACGGGTGGTGACCCGGCGGTACTGGAGCAGTATACGAAGAACAGTCAGCACCAGGGCAGGGGCCTTTCGGATCCCGGCAAGGCTAGGAGTCGCCATAATTTGCTAAATCCGTCAGTGAAGGGGACCTCTGTCTCCTAACAACCAAGTCCCGATTGAAGGCAACAGCCCGACCGTGAAGGGGAGACACCGCCACCGCCAGGGCACCAGTTTCCCAGGGCCAGCGCATGCGGGCAAGAGTAGAGATCCTTCGGCCCAGCTTGAAGCCGAGGAGTGGGTAACCGGTGGGAACCCATCGCTACCAAAAGGACTTTACATAGGTGCAGGGAAGAGACCGTCACCGCTAACTGCAGGGAACCGCAGCACCGTGAACCGTCCGAGGGACCCGTCCAACCAGCCATTTGTTTACCGAGAACTGTGTCGTGTTTACTGGCTGAGTGAGTACCTCCGTGCCGTGTGGCACAGCGCTGCCCCTGCGCCCCTGCACCTCCACAGGCCCCATACCCGCCTGTCCGCCATACCAACCCCATCACTGGGCCCCGGGAGCACCAAGACCCCTACCCACGGAGGGGCAAATCAACAACTGGCTGCTCCGTACCATCACTCCCGGGCTCCCCCAAACAGAGCAGCGGTGGTGTCCACTCAATCACCACAGCCGTGGGTGGCATCACGGACAATAAACTATCCCAAAACCCAATCCCCTTTCACTCACAGGCGAGGAGCGCCGCTCGAGTCCCCAGGATCCGGCCCATCGCTCGAGCCACCGAGCAGCAGCAGCAGGCCGCAGTGCCAGCCGGACCTGAGCAGTGGGAGAGCGCGTCGTCCCCTCCTCCGCTCGCGACAACTTGGCGTCACGAACAGGATCTTACCGCTCTGCCGTTGGGTAGAAGTGCGCCTTGTGACCGCCGGAGGTATCCGGCCGGAAAATTTCAGAAGTCGCCATCTTTGGCGCGAAAAGTTCCCGCTCAAGCGTCTTCTCGAGTAGCGGAGGCCAAAACCCCGCCCCGATAGAGGAGGGGCCGGAAAGAGGCTAAGGGGGACGGAAACAAGATGTCTGCGCCCGACGGAGCCGCTGGAGGAGCGGGGGTCGCAGTGGCGCCCGCGGATGGGAATGGGCCTGCCCAGGTCCCGGCCGCGCTGGCGGGAGGTGCCGCGGCCCCCGCGCTCGCTCAGGTGATGCCTTTCTCCTTGCCCTATGCACCCGGAGCTACCTGGCTACCGCAGTATGACGGGAAACCTGATGCTTTACAGGTCTTCCGGAAAAAGCTTAACCCGTTGCTAGAACTGTACCCCCTGACCGATAAGCAACGTGCGGCGGTAGTGCTGGGCCAGTTAACCGGTGCGGCTGAGCAGGAGGCGGAGACCTGGGCCGAGGGGGACCGGCTCTCTGTAGCCACCATCTTTGAGAAGCTACAGACTGCCTTTGAAACCCGGACTGAAGCTGAGCTGAGGATGCAGTTTTACCAGTGCCGGCAACGGGCTGTGGATAGCATTCGGGACTATGCTTTACGTCTGCAAACCGCCCTCCGCACGCTAAAGCGGGTGAATCCTATCAATGAGGCGGACAGCAACAAGATGTTAGTAGAGCAATTTGTGCAGGGGATGAGATCCCCTGAGGATCGCAAACAACTCCGGCTCTGGGCCCTAGAACACCCTGATGTGGACTTTGCCGTGTTAAAGGAACGGGCCATTAAAGCACTACAGCCCCCAGCTTCAGAAATCTTGGAGCCAGCCCCGTGGCCCATTGAGACGGCCCCCGTTGTGGTGGCCCCTGCCCTCCCAACCTCTCCAATACCTGCAGCCCCAAGCAGCACGATGGAGGAACTGGCAGCCCAGGTCTATCGCATGGACGGAGACCTCGCCAAGATTCTTGCTGCACTCCAACCTTTGACCAGATATCAGCCTCCAGCACAGATACAGCTTGCCGACAGCCCTGAGGATGTCCCCTGGATGCAGCGGAGAAGTGCTAACAACCCGCGGAGCAGACCTCCAACCTGCTACAAGTGCCGTAAGCCTGGGCATTACTTCCGACAGTGCCCGTTAAACGAGCAACCCCTGGGGCCCCGGGCCAATCCTCAGGAGTAGAACCCCGTGGCCCCCCAGACTGGCGGGACCGGTATATCGGGGCCCGACCCATCATTCCCGTGGCTGTGGACGGCATACCGGTGATGGCTCTCTTGGACACTGGATCACAGGTAACCACCATACCATACACATTGTACCAGCGGTATTGGGGATAGACGAGCTGGCACCCCCAGATACTAGTATAACACTAATTGCTGCTAATGGACTCCCATTGACCCAAGTGGGGTATAAACAGGTGGCTATGACAGTGGGGCAAGCTGAACTGCAACACCAGGGTATGATTGTGATCATGAATGAACCCAGTGATCATAACCCGAAGATAGTGCTAGGAACCAATGTGATGGAGCACTGTATGGGGGATGTGTTGGCCCTACTGCAACAGCTGGCCGCCACGGTGGCGGGGAGCCGACAGAGAGCTGTGCAGCGTGAGATCCGAGCCTTGATGTACCGCCAGCATGTAAACTCAACAGGAGGGGAGATTGGTGGAGTGAGAGTGATGGATGTTGCTCCGTTGATTGTGCCCCCTAGGAGTGAGATGATGATCTGGTGTAGGGCAGCAGTAGGGCCTCAGGGGCGTGACTACCCTGCCATGATGGAGCCCATACCCTCCGAGCACTGGCCCACTGTAATGGCCGCCCGAGGGGTGGTAGACGTAAAGAAGGGGAGAGTGCCCGTGAGGGTGCTGAACTGTGGGGAGGAAGAAGTTAGGCTTCCCCGGTATGCCACCATTGCCAAGCTGCTCACCCTGGATCCCCACACCATCCACGAGGCCATTCCCTCAGTCTCCCCACCTACTACCAGCACTCCCCCGCCTTAAGGGGAGGTAAATGAGTGGCACCAACAGCTACACGTGGGCACTGATGATACCCCTACACATCACAAAGCAGGGGTATACAGGGTGGTGCGGGAGTATGAACAAGTTTTCAGTAAACATCCACTAGATCCCTTTGGGCAGATCAAAGGGGTCCAACACCACATCCCCACCGGTGAACACCCCCCTATCAAAGAGAGGTACAGGCCTATTCCCCCTGCACATTACCAGTGTGCCAAAGATATGTTGAGGAATATGAAGGAGGCAGGGGTTATTCGGGACAGCTGTAGTCCCTGGGCCGCTCCGTTGGTACTGGTCAAGAAGAAGGATGGTACCATGCGGATGTGTGTGGACTACCCGAAGATTAATCAGATAACACATAAAGATGCCTACCCTCTGCCCCGTATTGAAGAGTCTTTGGCCGCACTGAGAACTGCAAATTTCTTCTCTACCCTTGACCTTACCAGTGGGTACTGGCAAGTGGCAGTGGCCCTGGAAGACCGGGAGAAAACCGCCTTCACCACCCCAATGGGGCTCTGTGAATTCAATAGTATGCCGTTCGGGCTGTGCAATGCCCCTGGAACCTTCCAACGGCTGATGGAGTGCTGTCTGGGGCATCTGAACTTCGAGACCGTCCTGTTATACCTGGATGATGTGATTGTGTACTCTCAGACGTATGAAGCCCATCTGGAACACCTAGCCGAGGTGTTCGCGTCCCTTGCCAAATATGGGATCAAGTTGAAGCCCTTCAAGTGACACCTGCTGAAACCCAGAGTGCAGTACCTGGGGCATGTGGTGAGTGCGGAAGGTGTTGCCCCCGACCCTGAGAAGATCACTGCCATCCAGGACTGGCCAAGACCAATCACCGTGAGGGAAGTAAGGCAGTTTTTGGGTCTGGTGGGGTACTACCGGCGCTTCATCAAGGGGTACACGAAGATGGCTGCTCCCATGCAAGACCTCCTCGTGGGACAGACCAAAGGTGGTAGACCCATCAGAGCCCCACTGGTGTGGGAGGACAGGCATGAGGAATCCTTCCGTCAGCTGAAAGCGGCTTTGACTGGAGAAGAGGTCCTAGCGTACCCTGACTATGGCTGCCCATTCATCCTCTACACAGACGTCAGCAATGTGGGTTTGGGGGCAGTCCTGTCCCAGGTCCAGGAAGGAAAGGAGAAGGTGATTGCCTATCCTAGTCGAAGACTCCGGCCGACTGAAAGGAACCCTGAGAACTACAGCTCCTTCAAGCTCGAGCTCCTGGCACTGGTGTGGGCTATCACCGAGCGGTTCCGCCACTACTTGGCCGCAGCAAAATTCACCGCTTTCACGGATAACAATCCGTTGACTCACCTGGACACGGCCAAGCTGGGCGCGTTGGAGCAGCGGTGGGTGGCCAGACTAGTCAACTATGACTTCACCATCAAATACAGGGCCGGTCGTGTCAACATTAATGCTGATGCCCTCTCTCGGATGCCCCACTTGTCAGAAGGTGGGTGCGAGGATGATGACCTCGAGGAGATCGAGTTGCCTGCATTCCACCGGCCACCAACTGAGAAGGTACATGTTCACCAACAACGGGTGAACTTGGATCCGCTGCCCAGTCAGGAGTGGCAGGAAGCTCAAAACCAGGCGCCCGCTGTCCGCCTAGTCAAGACCCTGGTGGAGCGAGGCGCTGCTGGGATGGACCCTGCCGCCCCAGCTGAAGCCCAACGCTTGTGGAAGGAACGGACCCGGCTGTGTCTACATCAGAGGAGGTTGTACCGTGAGCTGATCAACCCAAAGACCCATGAGAAAATCCGCCAGTTGGTTATTCCCCAAGCTGATGTACCCACTGTTCTGCAGGCGTACCATGATGGTGCCGGCCACTTCGGGTGGAAGAAGCTGGAGATGCTGTTGAGGGAGCGGTTATATTGGAGTGGGATGCGGGAGTCTGTGGAAGCCTGGTGTCGAGAGTGCGGTCCTTGTACGTTGAGGAGGAAGGATGAAGCCAGCCAGAAGGCCCCCCTACGCCCGATCGTTACACACCAACCGCTGGAGCTGGTCGCCTTGGACCATGTAAAGCTCACCCCCAGCCGAAGTGGGTACACTTACGCTCTGACCATAGTAGATCATTACTCCCGGTTCATGGCGGTTGTCCCGGTCAAGGACTTAACCGGCCGTACCGCCACTAGAGCGTTCCAAGCTTACTTCTGTCGACCCCATGGATACCCTGAGAAGGTGCTTACCGACCAAGGTCCAGCCTTTGAGGCGGAGGTGTTCCATGAGTTCTGTCAGCTGTACGGCTGCAAGAAGATCCGGACCACACCTTACCATGCCCAGACCAACGGTATGTGTGAGAAGATGAACCATCTGGTCCTTGGCCTCCTCAAAACGTTGCCATTGGAGGAGCGGAACCTGTGGCCGGAGAAGCTGCCTGACTTGGTCGATATGTACAACAATATCCCGTCTAGCTCAACGAAGTGCACCCCAGCGTATCTGATGAGGGCTCGGCCTGGCCGACTGCCGGTGGACCTGGAAATGGGACTGGAAGCCCCAGAGACACTCCCCTCGACGGCTAAATGGGACACCCGGCGGAGGGTGCAGTACGGACAGATCCAGGAGTATGTGGAGAGGAACCTAAATCGGAGTCGAGAACAACAGGAGCAGCGTTTCAATCAGAAAGCGTCTGCGGGCCCTTTCCAGCCGGGAGATGTGGTGTTAAAGCGGAAGAGGAAAACCCACAAGCTGGATGATCAATGGGAACAAATCCCGTACGTCATCCAACCCACAGGATGGGAAGATGGAAAGGCCTACCAGATCAGTCGTGACCAAGGGGGCACCTTGGCCACGGTTTCCCGGGACCATCTGAAAAGGTGCCCACCAGCATTGAGGGCGATGGCTGAAGTACCAGTTCCTCCACCAGCAGAGAAGGCAAAAGAGGTGATCCACACTGTGATGGGTGACTTCCCAGCAGACTGGCCTACACAGAACGGCGCGGTGATTCTTCCAGTGATACTGTTCCCACAACCTGTGGATGAAGAAGTGGTGGAAGCGGTCAACCGTGAGCCAGAACCAGTGCCAGTGCCCAGGGATGAACCTGTGCCCAGCTCCCCTATGCCTCCGCCTGCCCCACACGATAGCCAGGAGGAGGAACCGATTGTTCCCTCTGTCCCACTGCCTAGCCCCACTGACACCGGACCCTGGAGGTCCACCCGTCCCAACCTAGGTAGGCCCCCACTTAGGTACAGGGAAACCGTTCTTTAAAAGGGGGAGGGGAAAGAAACAGGTGTGTTTTAAGTGTGCGTGTTTGAAAGTTTGATGGAAAATGAAAAATTGATTACCGTGAAAGTAACCTGATTGTCAACCGTGATTTGGAAACCGGCCGTTGCCGGCACCGTTGTCCCCGTGGGGACCGTTTGAAAAGTGTTTGCATGAGGAACTGCTCATGGACAAGCCCGTGAACTTGCAGGGCAACCACAAACGTTAGTGGCTTGTAAATAAGTTGTGTTACCATTACCGTTTCCGCAGTTACCGCCTCCGGAGAGGCAGGTTGGAGGGAGGGCCCACAGCAGAGCAGGCTGTGGCCCAGCCACCACAGGAACCAGTGGCTACCCTCTGGAGGGGAAGGACAGATCCCGCTCGGGTAACTGGTTCAGGACTGGGGTCAAGGGGTGCTGCCTGGGTTTTAGGGGCAGCATCAGGGCCAGGTTACTTGGGTGGGAGAGAGCGGAGACCGTAACCGTTAACCGTTTTTATGTTTGTAACCTTTAAGCACTGAACCTCCCGATGTGGGATGATGTCATAAGTTGTATATATGTTACCGTTTTCCCTATTTTTCAGAAAAACAAAAGGAAAATAAAACCGGTGTTGGACAGGCAGCCCGAGGACGGTCTGCGTTTTGCTAAGGGGGAATGTGACGCCCTGGGCAAGCCAGGGGTCACAGGTCACAACATCACATGCACCCCACATTCCATGCAGGTACATCCAAGCTAACCCAAAATCCTTGTTGCCTTCCTCCAGGGGCTGATGTCCACACCAGGGGGTGGGCCAGGTGGTTGGCTCCGCCCACCGAGGAGTTCACAGCCCTGGAGGCGGGAAGAACCAGGCAGATGAGAGAGAGAGTTTGAAGTGTGAGGAGTAAACAGTGAAGTGGTAAAGGAGGACAGTAAGTGTGGCGACAGCGAAGAAACAGTTAAGAAAGCCTGAAGTTGGTCCGGGTGTGTGCCCCGGACTGTGACAGCAAGGTCAGCAGACGGCGGTGATAGTCTGCAGGGGGACTGTTTGGAGGTTGCTGGAAGGACCGCGGACGGGTGGTGACCCGGCGGTACTGGAGCAGTATACGAAGAACAGTCAGCACCAGGGCAGGGGCCTTTCGGATCCCGGCAAGGCTAGGAGTCGCCATAATTTGCTAAATCCGTCAGTGAAGGGGACCTCTGTCTCCTAACAACCAAGTCCCGATTGAAGGCAACAGCCCGACCGTGAAGGGGAGACACCGCCACCGCCAGGGCACCAGTTTCCCAGGGCCAGCGCCTGCGGGCAAGAGTAGAGCTCCTTCGGCCCAGCTTGAAGCCGAGGAGTGGGTAACCGGTGGGAACCCATCGCTACCAAAAGGACTTTACATAGGTGCAGGGAAGAGACCGTCACCGCTAACTGCAGGGAACCACAGCACCGTGAACCGTCCGAGGGACCCGTCCAACCAGCCGTTTGTTTACCGAGAACTGTGTCGTGTTTACTGGCTGAGTGAGTACCTCCGTGCCGTGCGGCATAGCGCTGCCCCTGCGCCCCTGCACCTCCACAGGCCCCATACCCGCCTGTCCACCATACCAACCCCATCACTGGGCCCCGGGAGCACCAACACCCCTACCCACGGAGGGGCAAATCAACAACTGGCTGCTCCGTACCATCACTCCCGGGCTCCCCCAAACAGAGCAGCGGTGGTGTCCACTCAATCACCACAGCCGTGGGTGGCATCACGGACAATAAACTATCCCAAAACCCAATCCCCTTTCACTCACGGGCGAGGAGCGCCGCTCGAGTCCCCGGGATCCGGCCCATCGCTCGAGCCACCGAGCAGCAGCAGCAGACCGCAGTGCCAGCCGGACCCGAGCAGTGGGAGAGCGCGGCGTCCCCTCCTCCGCCCGCGACAATTGCACCCACCCCCATCGTTTGTGCGATATGGGCAATTTGTTTAAAATGTCGCACAAAGTCGTAAATCCCTGTCACGCGTACTTACCTTCCAAATGACCTCTGTAGGCGGCGAACATCCACTTCCTGAAGGGGGAGGGACGTTCGGCGTCACAGCGACGTCACACAGCGGCCAGCCAATAGAAGCGGAGGGGCGGAGATGAGCGGGACGTAAACATCCTGCCCACCTCCTTCCTTCCACATTGCCAGCGGGACACAGGTAAGCTGCAGTTCATCGTTCTCGAGGTGTCACATGGAACGATGTGTGCTGTCTCAGGAACGATGAACAACTGGCTAAGAAGGACGTGCGATTTTTAGAAAATGAGTGATGTGTCAACGAGCAACGATAAGGTAAGTATTTTTGCTCGTTCACAGTCGCTCGTAGCTGTCACACGTTACGATATGTCAAACAGCGCCGGATGTGCGTCACTTACGACGTGACCCCGACAACATTTCGTTGATATATCGTAGCATGTAAAGCCTGCTTTACCCAGGCAGGCTCAGGTGTCGACCAGCTCTGTGCTCATTAATGGTCAGACTAGCAAGAGTTAAACTCTGCTAACCTGCTAGTTACCTCTGGGATTACAAGTTGTTGGACACCTATCACAATTATTCCTTGACTTTTTAAGATGGTGGAATCTGTTTTGCCCCACCAGCTATTGTCTTATCCTATGTTGGTCTGTGTGGTGTTATGTCCCAGTCCTGCTGATGATGATGTTGCTTTGTGTTTGGTGTTCTTGTGGAGAAACCAGTTGTCTTGTTTTCTCCCTACTCTCATTTTCCTCCTATGCACTTATGGTCTGAGCTTGCTGTGAGATAGAATTTTGGTTTTCCCTGTTTATCTATCTCTGGTGGTGTCACACTCCTGTCCCAGACCTCCCCTAGGGTTGAGGGAGGATGGGTAAAAGATCAGTGCTGGTCAGGAGCAGGGACAGGGTGGTGGCTCAGATATCCTCACTTTCAGAGGTAACTCTGAGATAAAATATAGGTAGGAACCCCCAGCCTGAGGGCCTGTCTAGGAGCCCCTATTCCCTGCGGTCTCCCCATTCACCGTGACAACTTGTTGCTGAATCTTAATAAGCCATATTTTCACCTTACTGGTGTGCCTTGTAATAATTTTGTTAGAATTACGTGATTGGCTCTTACCTGACCACCCAAACCCAGAAGTGCCATGCTTTTCTATACTTGACGTAAAGTTATCAGGCAGTAGATAGAGATGTCTTTAACCGTTTGCACATCCTACTTTTCCAATCACTCTATAGTGCTGTAAGTTACCAGTAATATTGATTATCCATGAATACTTGCTCTGTTTTTCGCATTAGTCATTATGCATAGGCCCAAATAAATTATCATTATTGATTTGAAAGTGATTGGATTCAGTAAGTGTATTTGATATAGATTAGATGGTAACAGAAGTAATTTTCATATTAAAGGTAGTGTGACATCAAAACTGATTATTCAAAGGGTGAAATGCTGAAAAAATATCAATGTTTTCGTTTTTATGGGATTTATTTTTGGGAAAAATTTCCTGGCAGCATAATTCTTCATGACAGTATAAATATGAGGATACCAAACTTGGCATTGGTTTTTATTATTTTAGCTGTTAAAAAAAAAGTTGAACTTTGTAAAATAAAAAATTTGTTTCTTTGTCACCATTTTCTGAGACCCATAGATTTTTTTTCCTGCTATATAGATGTGTTGGTGATTATTTTTTGAGTGACAGTCGGGCAATTTTAATACCATTTTGGAGAAAATACAATACTTTGATTGTAAATTATTGCATTTTTTTTAGAGACATATGGCGACAAAAATAGCAATTTTGGTGTTTCAACTGTTTTTTTTTTACATTTACGTTAAATACATTAACCCTTTCACGATCTATGACGTACTGGTATGTCATAGGTCATGTGTGTTCCTTTAATGCAGGCTCGCGTGGTGAGCCCGCATGTTTTCCTGGATATGTTGGGTGCTGTGATCAGCCAACATTTGCAGCAAACAGAAGATTTACCCACACCTGTTAACTAGTTAACTCCCACTATCAACTTCTGACAGTGGGATTTATTGTGCGACAGCAGGGAGTGCGCCATTCCCTGCCACAATCCAGGGCTCACCTGATGACCATGATCACTATAATTATACAGTGTGTTCACCCATATCCTGTCCACCGCCATTAACTTGAGAACGACGGCAGCTATAGGCATAGAAGTGGTGTCTAGGAATAGTAAAGTAGCCATGCGCTATGCAATGAAACCATCTATAGCGCCACCTGGTGGAAAACAGAGGTAGCATTTTTATCTGGAAAGCAGAACAAGATAGAGTAAAAAAGTGAATTAAAAAATTGTAGGGCATCATCAATTCAATATGAATCGACACCCTGCATACAGAAATGCTATAATATGAAACCCATGACTCCCCCAAAACATTGAATGCTGGTCACACATATGGCGCTCATTTAACTTTGATGCTCAAAGTGGCCACCGTCAGCTGCAATGCACATCTGGACTCTGGGCAGCATACTGTATCTTGCTGCACATTGTGCAATATGTGATACAAAGGAGAAACTGGAGCATATTGCTGAATCCATAATCAATGTTTATTCATTTAGCGTCAAAGTGCAAAGTGCAATACGTAGCATCACATTATTTTTAAACATATAGAAAGAGGATGGATGACATAATGTGTGGAAAAACAGTTGCCGGGCACGGACGGAGGGGGAAATGCTCTAAGTGTGGGAGCTCATGTATGCCTGTCACACAATAAAGGGAGTGGACCAGATGGAGATTGAAATAACCACAGGCAGTCTGTATAATCCCGTTAACAGGGGTAAATAATGTGGAGCAATAGGTCATGCATAAAAATAATATCAGGGATATCCCTGGGCAATTTAAGTAAACCTGTAAACAGGGGTAAAACCTATAGGAGAATGAGCTGAACAACAGGTGAGCCACATAGGTCCCCAAATAAAATGTATATACTAATTAACAGGGGAAAACCCCGTGGAGAAATGGATCGAAAACCAGATGTCAATAAGGAAGTCCTAAAAAATGTATATGTCTATTAACAGGGAAAAACCCTGTGGAGAAGTAATCCTACACCAAGTAGGAGTCACAAAAAATCTCCAATCAGTTAATGACTGTTGGTTAACAGGGGTGGACCTTGTGGGAAATGGAATACACAGGGTAAAGCTACCAATCAGTTGATATGTGAATGTTTACAGGAAAGACTCAGGGGGGATTCCCCCAAGGGTAAGATGCTGCATCTGGATTGGGGTCAGGTGTCAGATGGGAGCATGGCAGGAGTGCCCGTAAGAAGAGACATTTACCTGGGTCCGGTGGCAGGGGGCCCGACGCACGTTTCGCGGCGCTCTAGCAAATCGCTCGCCTCTTTATCATGGGGGAGAGTGAGAGGTGATGCACGTATCTCGTGGTGTGACCTATAAGTACATCCGCGGAAGTGGAAACCGCAAATGAGATTCACAGTTACGGAGTCAAAACGGCGCATGCGCGGGTCCGCCAGAACGCCCCCCGTTGCGCAACCCCGGCAGTCAAGGAGTCAGGCACATGCGCGGGGGCCCAAGCAGAACTGCCCAAACCACCGCGCATGCGCGGACTCCATAGAGGCGCCGGAGCGTGGCCAGGAGGCGAGAAGCGGGCACGCACATGCGCACAAGATTCCGGATACTTGAATGGACTGCAGAGGTGTGAGTACAGTAATTTAGGCAGCGATTATACAGGGCGGTATGTAAAAACATGTAGCAGATACATATAATATAGTCATTCACAGTATATTTACATAAATATATAAAATAACTGCAAAACAGAAGGCCGCCGAGTAGAGTCTGGAATAGGGTCACATCCCAAGTAGATTACAGATGTTCACAATTGGTCAAGTCCAATCCATATAAGTTTGGGTCACAAGGGATATATTGTGCAACATAATAATAGAAAACTGAAAAGAGAAAAGACAAATACATAGAATCATGAATAAAAGAAGGTGATTAAAAACCACTAGAACCCAGAAACTGAGATGCAATGGATGTATAGCTCTAAGTCTCCATTTTCGGAGTTATATTTATAGTATGCATAAAAAATATCTATAACAAAAAACAACCATTGCAATTATAAAAGCAGAGAAAGCAAAATTCCACTAATCAGGTCCGTTAGAGCTGGCCTAAAGAAATGAAGCAAAACTCAAGGCTTCATTCAAACCCTTTGAAGCGACCGTATCCAAAGCCACAATCCACTTGGTCTCCTTTAGGGAAAGCATCTTTTTGACATTGCCACCCCATATGCCACAGTGGACCACATCAATTCCACGAACTCTAGGGGTTTTGGGGTCACAATTATGGTATTTTTTAAAATGACGGGGTAAAGTTTTTAATAAAGAAAAATCATCCACCGTCTTGGCTGCGCCAATGTCCCTCACATGCTCACTCACCTGTATCGGTAATTCCCTGGACGTAAGTCCAACATAGATGTAAGGGCAGCTAAAAGTAGCGTAATAGATGACATTTTCAGTGCTACATGAAATCCGATGTTTAATCATAAATACATGTTGGGAATCAGAACTTGTGAAGGAGTTGCAGCGAAGGACATTGGCGCAGGCGAGGCAGTGCCCGCAGGGTAAGCAGCCCAAAACTAGACCGCTAGAACCAAATGGATTAAGATTTTTTGCAACATATTGGCTATGGATTAAAAAATCTCTCAGATTTCCAGCTCTTCTGGCTGTTACCAGCGGCACAGGAGAGAGGGACCGAGACAGAACCGGATCTGTTTTAAGAGAACAGACCAGTGGCGAGCCAGAATGTCTCGCATTTTATGCCACTCAGAGTTGTAGGTAGAAATAAAACGAGGATTAGAATCACCATGGGTACGTTTAGATGGTTGATGGAGAAGTGATGTCCTGGGAGTATGTTTCGCCCTTAAGTAACCCTTTTGTAATACACCGACGACTATATCCCCTCTCCTCAAAACGTGATTTAAGATCATCAGCCTGCACTTCGAATCTGGCATCCAATGAGCAGATCCGCTTCATCCGTAAAAACTGACCAGTCGGGATAGCTCTAATCGTAGATCCCATGTGTCCGGAGGAGGTGTGAAGAAGTGCATTAATCGATGTAGATTTTCGAAAAACATCGGTCTGTACACGTTGGTTACCATCAACTTCCAGGACAATATCAAGGAAATCAATACGACTAGAGCTAAATTTGTATGTAAGTCTAATGTTGTACATGTTGGAATTAAGACACTGAACAAACGAGTCGAGCTGCTCCACCGTGCCCTGCCAGAACATCAGGATGTCATCAATGTATCTTATCCAGCACTGCGCTTGGGCAGCGGCCTGAACACCCTCGTCGCCAAAAACCTGTCTCTCAAAGAAACCCAGGAAAAGGTTAGCGTACGAAGGCGCACAGGCTGCGCCCATCGCAGTGCCACGCTTCTGAAGGTAAAAGGAATCCTTGAAGGTGAAACAATTGTGTGACAGGGCAAAGTTTAGCAGCTCAACTACCAGTTCGCTCAGCTCGGGTTCCCGACCGGACATTTCAAGGAAAAAGCAGACCGGTCGGATGTCCCTGATATTATTTTTATGCATGACCTATTGCTCCACATGATTTACCCCTGTTAACGGGATTATACAGACTGCCTGTGGTTATTTCGATCTCCATCTGGTCCATTCCCTTTATTGTGTGTCAGGCATACATGAGCTCCCACACTTAGAGCATTTCCCCCTCCGTCCGTAGCCGGCAACTGTTTTTCCACACATTATGTCCCCCATTCTCTTTCTATATGTTTAAAAATAATGCGATGCTATGTATTGCACTTTGCACTTTGACTCTATATGAATAAACATTGATTATTGATTCAGCAAAATGCTCCAGTTTCTCCTTTGTATCATGTATTTTGAGCTGCTGTGAACCTGTTGTGGCATGCCCACACTGGTTTCTTTCTCTTTTTGTATTTCCAATGGAATGTAAAAGTCTCACATTGTGCAATATGGTAGGTGACACGTTTGCACAAGCATCTGTAATACGTCGTCGTAGGTCCTGCAATGTTGGTGGAGGGGTCGCATACACCTGCTGTTTGATGTGACCTCACAGAAAGAAGTCCAATGGAGTCAGGTCAGGTGAGCGTGGAGACCATTTCATGCAGCCACCATACCCAATGACTTGTAAGGTCTCCATGAGGTATCGCTTCATGTCCGCAGCCTTGTGAGTTTTACACATTCTAATCATAGCATTTCTGTATGCAAGGTGTCGATTCGTATTGAATTGATGATGCCCTACAACTTTGTAATTCACTTTTTTTCTCTATCTCGTTCTGTTTTCAAGATAAAAATGCTAAATCCGTTGTTTTCCACCAGGTGGCGCTATAGGTGGTTTTATTGCGTAGCGCATGGATACTTTACTATACCTAAACACCATTTTTATGCCTATAGCTGCCACCGTTCTCACGTTAATGGCGGTGGACAGGATATGGGTGGACACACTGTATAGTTCCTGTGAATGCTGGCTGAGCGCGGGCACTCATAGGAGATCAGCGTTTCCCTCTTCAGTGCGGTGCTGAGGCATCGATCTGAACAGAAACCATCGGAGTATATGAGTTTCCAGTCCCATAAGGGGACTAATAAAATCAATCAAAAGTGAAAAAAAGTTTTTAAAAATAAGAAAAAATAAAAAAACTCTTTTGCCCCCATTGAAAATAAAACAATATATATTTTTTAAATATACATATTTGTTATATTGAGAACTACCTAGGAGTGCCTGGTAATAATTTCTCTAGATTTACGGGATTGGATCTTACCTGACCACCCATACCCAGAAGTTCCGTGCCATTTTTTAGACTGGAAGTAAAGTTGACAGGCAGTAAATAGAGATGTCTTTAACTGTTTTCATGTCCTACTTTTGCAATCACTCATCATAGTGCTGTAAGTTAACAGTAATATTGATTATCCATTAATACTTGCTCTGTGTTTCTCATTAGTTATTATGTATAGGACCAAACAAATTATCATTATTGATTTGAAAGTTATTGGATTCAGTAAGAATTTTTAATAACGATTAAATGTTAATGGAAGTAATTGTCACATTAAAAGTAGTCTGTCAGTAAAATAACTATTCAAAGGGTGAAATGGTGAAAAAATGTCAATCTTTTGAGTTTAGTTTTTATGGGATTTATTCTATGGAAAAATTTCCTGACAGTATAAATATGGTGATATCACACTTGCATTTTTTTTATTATGTCAGGTCTAATTCACACGTCCGTGTTTCCGATACGTGTGGTGTCCATTTCTCCACTGACACCTGTAAACCCTTTAAGGGTAAGAACGCACTTTGCTTTTTACCTGCTTTTTACCTGCTTTTTCAACTGCAGCGTTTAATGCCAAAATGGATGTGTTCTGCTTTTCAAGCAAAGTCTATGGGAATTTGGTTTTCTAAACCGCACTATGCAGTTCAAACTGCAGCCTTTTTGTTGCAGAACTTTGGTCAAAAACTCAGCTTTGCAGTGCAAAACCCAAATGGCAAAAACATTTGACATGTCAATTGTTTTTGCCATTTGGGTTTTGCACTGCAAAGCTGAGTTTTGCCCAAAGTTCTGACACAAAAAGGCTGCAGTTTGAACTGCATAGTGGGCACAAGAAACCCAGATTCCCATAGACTTTGCTTGAAAAGCAGAACACATCCATTTTGGCATTAAACGCTGCAGTTGAAAAAGCAGCAAAAAAGCAGGTAAAAAGCAGGTAAAAAGCAAAGTGCATTCTTCTTACCCTAAATTCAATAGGTTTTAACAATGCCTGTTCCCAATATGGCAGGGATAATTTAGTGTGCACACAGCCTGCATAGATGGGTGCTGGTAGATGGGTTATGGTATCCTCAGTACACAGACATAACAGCTGGGACACAGATGCGAGAGCGCCCTTGCATTGTCGCGGGTGGAGGAGGGGACGCTGCGCTCTCCCACTGCTCGGGTCTGGCCGCTGCTGCTGCGGCTGCTGCTCGGTGGTGGCTCGAGCGGTGGGCCGGATCCCGGGGACCCGAGCGGCGTTCCTTGCCCGTGAGTGAAAAGGGTGGGGATTGATTGTGGGGATTTGAGATTGTCCGTGACGCCACCCACGGTTGTGGTGAGGTTGTGACACCACCGCTGCTCTGGACGGGGATCCCGGGAGAGATGACAGGGAGCAGCCTGGGTATTAGTTCTCCCCTCAGTGGGTAGGGGGTTGGTTGTCCCGGGGCCCGGTGATGGGGTAGGGATGGATTGCAGGCGGGTTATGGGGCCTGGTGAGGTGCAGGATCACGGGGGCAGCGCTGTGCCGCACGGCACGGTGGTACTCACTCAGCCAATGATGTACACAGAGTCTCCAGTAAAACAAACGGCTGGATGGATGGGTCCCACAGACTGCTGCGGTGTTTCTTCTCCCGGTAGGTTGATGGTGACTGCCTTTCCCTGCACCTGTGTAGTGTTGCGGTTCCAATGGGTTCCCACTGGTAACCCGCTCCCCAGCTTAAAGGTTGCTGAAGGAGCCCCTTTTTGCCCGCAGGCTCTGGCCCTGGGAACTTTAGCCTTGGCGGTGACTGTGTTTCCCTCTCTCGGTTGGACTGTTGCCTTCTGTCGGGACTTGGCTGCTGGGAAACCCAGGAGGTTCCCTTCGCTAACGGATTTGGCAAATTCACGGCGACTCCTAGCCTTGCCGGGGTCCGCAAGCCCCTGCCGGATGGTGCTGGCTTCTCTTTGCGTACCGGTCCGGTACCGCTGGGCCACCGCCCGTCCATGGTCCTTACGGCTAGCTCCAATAAGCCTCTCCTGCAGACGGTCACCACTGTCTGCCAACCTTGCTGATCCGTCCGGGCCACACACCCGGACCACTTTCTGTCTGCTCCTTTGCCACTTCCCTCCTCTCACTTTCACTAACAAAACAGATCTCTCTACTTTTCCCGCCTCCAGGACTGTGAACTCCTCGGTGGGCGGGACCAACCGCCTGGCCCACCCCCTGGTGTGGACATCAGCCCCTGGAGGAAGGAATCAAGGGTTTTTGCCTGACTTCGGTGTGCCTGACCGGGAATGTGGGGTGTGTTTGTGTTGTTCTGTGACGACCTGGCTTGTCCAGGGCGCCACATTATCACTATACCAGAGTGTCATTTTTTGAAAAAGACCGATATATAGTTACATAGTTACATAGTTACTTAGGTTGAAAAAAGACCTAGGTCCATCTAGTTCAACCTTCCTCCACCAGTTCTACATTTGGTCACTAAGTCATTTATAACCAACAATGTTTTGTGTACTGAGGAAATCATCCAGCCCTTTTTTAAAAGCTGTTATAGTATCTGCCATTACTACCTCTTGTGGTAGGGCATTCCACAGTCTGACTGCTCTAACTGTAAAAAACCCTTTCCTATTTAGCTGTCTGAATCGCTTTTCTTCCACTCGCAGTGAGTGCCCCCTGGTCCTTAGTATTGTCTTTGGAAGAAATAAGTCATGTGCCAGTCCTTTATATTGACCACACATGTATTTATACAAATAAATGAGATCTCCTCTGAGACGTCTTTTTTCTAAGCTAAACATATCTAACTTTTTCAACCTGTCATCATATGGGAGGCCTTCCTTTCCTTGTAGTAGTCTAGTTGCCTGCCTTTGAACTGACTAACTTCTGAATGTCCTTTTTAAAATGTGGAGCCCAAAACTGAACCCCATATTCCGGATGTGGCCTTACAAGTGATTTATAGAGGGGTAACAATACGTTGGGATCACAGGATCTAATCTCTCTTTTTATACACCCTAAAATCATGTTTGCTTTAGCAGCTGCTGCTTGACATTGAGTGCTGCTGCTCAGCTTATTTGTAATGAGAATACACAAGTCCTTCTCCTGTTCTGTAGTCCCGAGTTTACTTCCATTTAATGTATATGTGGTGCCCTGGACTAGCCAGGTCGTCACAGGTAACATACAGACACCCCCACCCCCACTAGACAGTAACATTAGCCAAATATAAAATCCTTGTTGCCTCCCTCCAGGGTCTGATGTCCACACCAGGTGGGGTGGAGCCAAGCGGTTGGCCCCGCTCACCAAGGAGTTCACAGACGTGGAGGCGGGAAAAGTGACACAACAGTGCAGGAGGTTGAAGTGAGAGGCGCAAAGTGGAGAGTGTCTGGGTTTGTGGCCCAGGCACTATTAACAAGGTTGGCAGACGGTGGTGGCCATCTGCAGGAGTGGTGAATCAACGCAGAACCGTAGGACCGGGGTCGGGCGGTTGCCCGCCGGTACCGACCGGGGAGCAAAGTGAAGCCAGCACACACAGGCAGGGCCATCGGACCCTGACTAGGCTTGGAATCGCCATCAACAGTCAAATCCGAGTATGACAGGAACCCCAGGGGTTTCCTAACAGCCAAAGACCCGTTAGAAGGCAACCGTCCGCACCGTGAGGGTATATAGCTACCGCCTTAGGCTAGAGACCCAAGGGCCAGCGCCTGCGGGCAAACGGGCTCCTCCGGCATCCATACACCAGGGAGCGGACTACCGTTGGGGATCCATCGTAGTCAAAACAGTACACAAAGTTGCAGGGAAAGACAGCCGCCATCACCTGTCCGGGGAGAGACACTGCAGCCGGCTGCGGGACCCGTCCATCCAGCCGTTTGGTTTACCGAGGACTTTGTGCATCTCTTACTGAGTAAGTACACATGTGCCATCCGGCACCGTGCCGCGCTGTTCCTGCAACCCTGCACCTCACCAACCCTGCCTCCCCGTCACACCACCGGGCCCCGGGACCACCAACCCCTACCCATGGAGGGGGAAAACAACATCCCAGCTGCTCCCTACCATCGCTCCCGGGATCCCCGTCACCAGCAGCGGTGGTGCCCATCTTCACCACAACCCGTGGGTGGCGTCACGGACTAAATCCCCCAAACCAACCACCCTTTTCACTCACGGGCGAGGAGCGCCGCTCGAGTCCCCGGATCCAGCCCACCACCCGAGCGTTAGCGAGCGCAGCGGCGGCGTCCTCCCCGCCCGTGACATATACGCAGTTATAGGATTACTCCGTCCTAGGTGCATTACTTTACATTTATCAACGTTAAATCACATTTGCCAAGTATCTGCCCATTCTGACATCTTATCCAGATCTTTTTGTAATATTGTATTATCAAGGTCAGTTTTTAATATCCTACATAGTTTGCTGTCATCAGCAAAGACTGACACTTTACTATCAATCCCATCCACAAGGTCATTAATATAGGTCGAAACGTTCTGTGTTGCTTTTTCCTGTTCCTTCACCTGTCCATCACCTGTCTGTATAAATAAAACACAAGTGCATGAAATTCTCTGGAGAGTGTGGTGAATTCTATAATCGAATATTACTGGGGATACCATATCCCGTCTACCAGAACCCATCTATCAAGGCTGTGTGCACACTAAATTATCCCTGTAATTGAGCTCCAAATGGTGACATGTCCATATTCTGCCAGCAGCACGGGTGTCACACTGATCGCACACTGATGTGCTCTGTGTGACATCAGTGTGACACGTACTGGAGAAACCACCTGTCTCTTAAAACATTTTTTTTTATACTTACCTGTCGCCGGTGCTGCTGTTTCCGAGTTCCACTCTTTATGCTCATTGCATATTCACTGCACTGACTGTGAATCTGGAAGTAACAGCAGCCCTGGAGACAGCAGCGCCAAGGACAGGTTAGTATACAAGTTTATGCTGTCCATGTGCTATCCGGATGTGACACGAATAGCACACAAACAGCATGAAGAGAACATACACATGGGCAAACATATTGACCTGCCCGAACCATCAGACATGTGCATTAAAAGAGTGGATGTGTGAATGACGCCTTAGTTGTTAAAAAAAAATGTTGAACTTTGTAAAATAAAAAAATTGTTTCTATGTCACCATTTTCAGAGACCCATAGATTTTTTTTAAATTTTTCTGGCTATATAGCTGTTTTAGTGATTATGTTTTGTGTAAGGCCCCTTTCACATTGCATTTTTCCCTACGTCCACAGGTCCCGTCGGGGCATCCGTCCGGACCGCCCCTCCCCCACTCTGCAAAGCGTGCTCCGGACGCATGCGACCAACAGGGCCATTCACTGTTATGGAGCGCACTACGTTAGCGTGTGCTCTGTTTTGTGCCATTTTTTGCACATATACGTTTCTGCAGACGGACACCCGAACGTAGAGGAGTACGTTCGGGTGTCCGTCTGCAGAAACGTATATGTGCAAAAAATAGCACAAAACAGAGCACACGCTAACGCAGTGCACTCCATACAAGTGAATGGCCCTGCCGGGCGCATGCGTCCGGAGCACGCTTTGCAGAGTGGGGGAGGGGCGGTTCGGACGGATACCCCGACGGGACCTGTGGACGTAGGGAAAAATGCAATGTGAAAGTAGCCTATGTGTCTTTGATATAGATTAGATGGTAACATAAGTAATTTTCATATTAAAGCTAGTCTAACAGCAAAAATGATTACTTAAAAGGTGAAATGGTGAAAAAAATATCAATGTTTTATGAGTTTCATTTTTATGAAATTTATTTTTGGGAAAAATTTCCTGTTAGCATAATTCTTCATGACAGTATAAATATGAAGTTACCACCAAACTGGCATTGTTTTTTTATTATTTTAGTTGCTAAAAAAAGTTGAATTTTATTAAATAAAAAATCTGTTTCTATGTCACCATTTTCTGAGACCCATAGATTTTTTTTAATTTTTAGCTGTGTTAGTGATTATATTTGTTATGACAGTTGGGTGTTTTTTATTAATACCGTTTTGGAAAATATACAATGCTTTGATTGCTAATTATTACATTTTTTGAGAGATATGGCAACCAAAATTAGTAATTTTGACATTTCACTTTTTTTTCTTTTTACAACTGTTTCATTAAATAAAATTATCCCTGCATGACCTTTGACATACTGGTACATCATAGGTCATGTGTGTCCCTTTCATGCGGAGTCGCGTGGTGAGCCTGCATGTTTCCCCTCACATGTAGGCTATTCTGATCAGCTGATTTGTGCAGCTAACTGGCATGGGTGGATCGGAGAGCCACCCACGCCTGTTAACTAGTTAAATCCTGCTGTAAATTTCTGACAGCAGAATATAACGCGTGGGCAGGGAGCGCATCATTCCTCGCTGCCATTAGCAGTCCTGTGGTGTGATCATGGGGTGCCAATTGGTTGACATGACAGCTGGGGGTCAGCTGATGATCCCCTATCACTGTCATGATGAACTTCCTGTTCGGCATCAGGCAGGCATAACAACTAAAGATGAGTCCACCTGTGGAAGTTTGGGTTCTGATGGTCCAGCTGAAGTTTTTTAATCTTTGGTTTTGTACCCGGACTTGACCTGAACTTGATGTATGTCTCCGTCCACATGCACCTAGCAAAAAAACAGAACACGTCTGGAGGA